>NW_026126484.1:0-480000 GCF_943737965.1 Phodopus roborovskii
CAGCATCAGAGGCCTTGAGTTCAATCTCCAACATACTAGCAGCCTTGAAAGGTGGAAGCAGGAGGATCGCTCCAAGATTATACTCAGCTGTATAATGTGCTTGGTCCAGCTTGGGTTATAAGATCCAGCCCTCCCATCTCCATTAAAAAAAAAAAAAAAAAAGGTCATATTTGTTTCGCTTCTTGGAGTAAGTTGCAGAAGTGACTTTTGAGGGAGGAAGAGGAATTAATCATGCAGGCAAGAAGTGGCAGGCTGCTCTTGGAAGAGTGAAGATAAGCACTGTTATCTGGGTGGGGTTTGAGAAAGCCACTCCATCTCCAAGTCCTGCTTTCTGGGGGACAGCAGGAAGAGTGTTGAAAAGAGAAAGGCTGATGCTTTTCTGTAGGCTTACCAGCAGCACACGAATCTACTGATATCTTAATTATTGCCTGTTACCCCTCAGTCAGCATCCCTCTGGCCACTTAGGCGGCCACTTGGAGGAGCTTCCTGGCCCACAGCCCGGGCTCTGCCACAACCTCCGTATGTAGGTTTAAATTAATTCTCTACAGTTCTGTTTATCAATAAGACTCAGAAGTCAAAGGCTGGGTTGACAATCTGCCTAGCCTGAGAGGCTGAGCAGCCACTAGCTGACCTTGCCCTTTGCCCAGAGAACACATCTGTTCACTTGTTCCAGAACCAAGAGGCTCAGACTCTAGTCCCCAACCTTTTCCTTCCTGTGTCTTTTCTATCCACATTGCTAAGCCCTATACCAATTCCTGGTCAGCTAGTCACTGATCCACCCCCCTGATTCAAGGTATAACTTTATTGGGTAGTCTCAGGAGTATCAGAGTTCTATCAAAATATCCCACAACAAAAGACCTTTCCTTTTCTCAACCTTTGACACTGAGATATCTTTATCATCTACACAGCTCACACTGGAAGGAAAAAACACACAAAATAATCTCATATCAATTTGTGTTGGGCCACCACTGCCTGGCAGTAATATTTTTTTAAAGATTTATTTTTATTGTTTTTAATTGTGTGTGCATGTGTATGCCCAAGTGTGGGTTTTGCACAGGAGTACAGATGCTCAAGGGGTCCAAAGAGGATATTGGGAGCCTGGGAGCCAGGAGTTTCCCAGATGGCCATGGGCCACTCAACACAGGTCCTTACAGAAGCAGTTCATGTTAACTGCTGAAACATCTATCCAGCCCAACAGATAATAATATCTTTATCCTCCAATCTGCTAAGCCAGCATGCAACATTTAAATGTGTTGTATAAATCATTTTAAAACACAACTGATAGAGGCAAGAATTCAGATAACATACATATCCTATATATACATGTCCTATAGATATGAACAGAGATGATTAAGTCATTTCTGATTGACAATCAGACATACAGGGATTGTTGACTTCTAAGTCCCCTTTGCCAGTTCCTAACATGCAGAGAATTTTAAGCAAAAAGCCGTGTAACTTGATTTATAATTGGGAACAACCCACATCCCCTGGCAGTCCAGTAGGCCAACTGGGGTAGCTAGCCTGAACTTAATCATAATAATTAAAAGAAAAATAAAACTGAGAAGGAATTTTGTTAAAACATAAAGAAAGCAGATATTTTAAAAATTGTTTTTAATTTTTTTTAATTTATGTATATGCCCACATGTAAGTCATGTGTGTGGGGGTATCCCGTGAGGCCCCGGGAACTTTAGTCACAGTTGTATCAGGTAGGTGCTGGGAACTGAACCTGGGCCCTCTGCAAGAGCAGCCAGTGTTAGTAACTGCTGAGACATCCCTGATCAAAGTATAATACATTTATTAACTTCAGAATTTTTAAAATACCCACACAGACCAATAAGAATCCCACGAAGCCCCTGTCCAGAGAAGACAGCAATTGGAGCTGGACAACTATGAAATGACCAGCCTTTGCTATCATAGAGAAGGCTTGATAATAATAGTAATAACAATCTAATAAATCTCAATTTCCACTAGGCTCTAGTCCATCCTGTATCCTGGGAATCTGAGTCACAAAATACTTGTCCTTCGAGCCGGATTCGAACCAGCGACCTAAGGATGGCCAGAATGAACTATCTACAGTCCTCCGCTCCACCAACTGAGCTATCGAGAAAGGATAGCATATGCAAGTTCTAATAACGTTTCAAATACCTTAGGTGGCTCCTGAAATCTGCATTTGAGAATAGTTTTAAACTTTTGATCTTTCTGCTTCCACTTGGGATCAGTATGAGCCATCTTGCCTGATTTTAAACTCAGGTCTTCGTGCATGCTAAGTAGGCACTCTACCACATGCCACTGAAGACATTATTTATAATAGAAAAAAAAAAAAACACCAAACATCCCCACAATCTTGGCAGTTAAATACTCTTTAAGCAATGCTTTGAACCATTCAGGGACAACTTACTGATCATCTCTCTATGATGTACACGAATATAAAATAAGTAACAGAACAATAAATGTCAGCTGTGATTAATTGATGTATTCATGGTCAGTTTGCTTATAAAATTGTTTTCCTTCATTTTCCCATTTTTTTCCCTGTAATAACTGGAAATTCAAAACTAGGGAATTGCTGATGTCCGCGTAACTCTTTTTGGCAGGGGAAGCTGTGCAGTTCTATCACTTTGAAGGTGGGTATCCAGTGGAGTCGCTGCCACCCGGCATAGCAACTCCTGAGAATGTCTGAAATAAAAAAAAATCAACGATAGAGCTTTGGAGTCATTGTGGCCTCAACCCTAGCAATTATTCACAAATGTAATGCCAAGCAATGTACTTTAGGGGCTCCTATTCTTTTATCTGCTTTGCTTCAATTACTCTTCTAAATGCGTCCTTACTCGTATAATTCAAACAAGGTATTACTAGTACTAGTCTTTTTCTACCACAAACAAACAACGACAACAAAAACCCACAACCATAAAAGACACAAAACTCAATTTCTTCTGTTTTGTTCAAACAGCTCTTGGCAAGCCTCCATCTTTCTGTAACCAGCCCAGGCTGACGCCGGAAATCTCACAATGATCCTCCTGGGCCTCCTGAGTCCTGAACTTTACTTGGGCGAGTTGCCACACTGGGATTAATGTCATTTTCAATGTAAAATGAACTGAAGATACAGAGGTAAATTTACTGGCAGACTGCCCTCATGTCTCATTTTAAGTTACCTGGGATTTCTGTCTTTTTGTCCCTAGTTCCTATAACAGTCCAGCTCTTCAATTGCATATACTGTTTTCTTAGAGATGAATCCGAATCACCAGACCACCAATCAATCCATAGTTCAGCTCTTTGGAGAACTTTTTTTTTTTCCTTAGCAAAATACACTTGGCCACCTAGGGGCAGGCTTCCTTAACAGCACAGCCAACCTCCTCCTTCTGTGGGCTCTAAACTTAGGCCCTGGGGCCATGTCTACTTTTTTTCCCCTTGGTCACTTTCCTCTAGTTCGGTGCTCTTTTTTTCTCCGTGGCCATCGAAGGCGGTAGGGTGCTTTGCTCCTCGGCTCAGCGAGGCAGAGAATAACATTGCTCTTTGTCCATGTTCTTTGTGCTAGACATTCTGTTCCTCAAGCTCTTAAGCTCTGCCACTCTCTTCTCTCTAGACCAGGTAGGACTGCATGGCCTCTACTATGGAACTCAGAGATCCTAGGTGCTGGGGCTTACTGGATGTGAAACACCACTTGCCCATTTTTAACCTCTCCTCTATTTCATGTTATCAATCTCTACCCCCATGTAGTTATCTGTATTAAGATAGCTCAATTCTACTCAATACGATTTTATTCATTTCTTCTTTTTCTCCTCTTCCTCCTCCTTATTCTTGTAAATGCAGAGATTCCAACATTTCTTTATTTATCTGCTGCTGTGCTTCAGAGCTCCCTTCTGGGGACCACTGACGGCTGTAGGATGGGTTTGCTGTTTTCGTGCACGCCTGACCAGACTTAGAGAAGGGTGTGCATGGGCTGACACCATGCCGGGAGATACAGGCCCTCCAGGTTGGAAAGAACTGGTGGAGAGTATGGCGCTTGCCGAGCCAATAGTTACCCCCTGACCATTTTAACTCCCAGCCTGAAGCTCCCGGTGACCTCGGCAGCAGCCCGTTGCCCCAGAAAGGTTGGAGATGGCAGTTTCCCCCAACCCTGCCTCTTGGCTTATCTCCTTACCCTCCTGGTCCTGAAGCTTGCCCAGGCTGGATCTTCAGGTATGTCTCTATTCTAGCCATCATCTTTCTTGCAAGGTTGGAAGGTACTTAAAAAATGTCAGGGAGCCAGTTTGTCTTCAAATGTGGGGACCTCCACCAGACAAGAGCGGATCAAGTCAAATGCACCCGGGGTAGTGCGGGCCTACAGTCCCCCAGCACTAAGAAGACAGAAATAGATCTTTCTGGATAAAAACAGTCTGGTCTGCATAAGGAGCGGAGGCCAGCTGGGGTCACATAGGGAGATCCTAAAGTATTTTTTTCTTTAAACCAAAGGAGTGGAACTCTGGTGTGGTCGATCACCCTGCAAAGCTAGTTGAGAGTTGAGGGCAAGAGAATCAAGGCCGCACAGTGAGCTGCATGCAAGCCAGTTTGGGATTTGTGAGACACAGTCTGAAACGCTGGGAGCTCTCTTAACCAGAAGCCTGTTCTGTAGCCCTCCATCTCATCCCATCGCCTCATCTGACCCTAATTGTTCTGGCAGCTCCCTTCGATGTAATCGCAGCTCAGGGGAGCCAGTGCCTGGCCCTAGTGGGCTCAGATGTGGAGCTGACCTGTCTCTTCTCCACAAACGCGAGCGCGGGAGCACGTGGAGGAGCTGCGGTGGTTTCGACAGACTAGGTCGACAGCGGTGCTTCTCTTTATCAGCTGGCCAGGAGCAGGAGGGCGAGCAGATGACCGATACCGCGGGAGGGCTGACGTTAGTGACCCGACTGGGCTCCCGGATGGCCACGCTACTCTCACGGATCGAGGGTGTCAGGATCTCCGGACCGTGGGGAGTACCGGTGCTCTTTCCAAAGATAATGGCAATTCCGGAGGAGAGAATCACTAAGCGTCTCAAAGTGGCTGGTGGGTACACAGTGGGCTGCGTCGCCAAGTTACTTGGCGCCGACGGTCACTTGAACCAGGTTCATTCTCAAATCACTTTGAGGCTGAAGAAGGAGGCCGGCACAAAGTGGAAAATGAATGGGAAGAGTCTCCAGCAAGGGGTGGAGGAGGGTGCAGGGCGAGACGGGGTCTCTGAGGGATAATTCCCTCATTTTAATTATCTTCCGCACTTTCTCCTCTACATTTCCTCCTCAAAGAAATATGTAGCATTCTTAATTTAGTTTTGAGACAATATCTGCTAGAGAAGCTCTAGCAGTCCCCCCCCGCTTCTACTTTTTTACAGTGCTGGGATTACAGGCAGTGCACCACCGCTCCTGGCTATTACATTCTTTTACAAAGTACACTATAATTCACTGGATCACTTCCCAGAACTGGTTTTTAAATTGGCTGTGGTCGGGTTTATGTAAGGCAGTGGTGAGAGTCTCAGATGCTCTGAGCAGCTTCGTGTATTAGTGCCTAAGGATTGATTGACACCCCTAGCCTTATAGAGTGCGGTGCATTTCTAATGTTCTTTATCCACCCCACCCCAAAGGTTTTGCTTTCACTCATATTCTCTCTCCTTCTTCTCCTCCCTTCTCTCCCCTCCCTCCCCGCTCCCGAGATGACAAGGAAATACCTGAGTTCCGACTCCCTTGCATGCTAGAGATCAGAGTCAAACAAACCGTCCACTCCATATTTCCAGTGAAACCAGTAAGCTATGTCCAAAAACGAAATAGCTTATTATTAATCCCTTATTATCTAAGAAGTACAAAGTACTTTGTCAATGGTGGAAACATTATATACTTTCAAAGGAATTCTACTATGCCTTAGGTTGACATGTGTAATTACACATACATTGCCTTCCTTGACTTATTGTTTGTTCACTTATTTAAATTACTACCTTCGAGGGAAGCAGCTTGCAAGAACGCTTTAAAGGCCTTTTTAGTCAAGTGCCAGAATCATCCTGCTCAAAAGGGAAACATTCCCACACCGGGAGTCGAACCCGGGCCGCCTGGGTGAAAACCAGGAATCCTAACCGCTAGACCATGTGGGAGATGTTGTACTTGCTTTCTTCTTGTCTCCTCCTCCTAAGTACACGATTATGGACATGTGTATGTACACCATACTTTCTCTAGGTGCTGGAAAGCGAAAGTACTTTTACAAACTTAACTCTTTCCCCAACCCAAAAGTACGTTGCCATGGTTTGCCATATTTAATGCACCACATATAACTCTCATGCCATTTTAGGGAAGTGCATCTTAAAAATTGTTTACATATATAACCGTGTGTGTGTGTGTGTGTGTGTGTGTGTGTGTGTGTGTGTGTGTTTAAACTGGATGAAATAACAGCCTATGTAATTCTAGCAATTGCGAGGTGAAAACAGTAAGATTAGGACTTCAAATCCGTTACACAAAATCCAGTCTCAAATAAAGAAAATCCACCCAGATATTTGATGACATAAAACTATACTTAGCGGGTCATTGTTGGTGTCCGCCTTTAATCCTAGTTTTGGGAGGATCTCGGAGTTCGAGGCCAACCTGGTTTACAAAGAAAAATGAGTTCTAGGGCAGAGAGAAGCCCTGTCTGGAAAAACAAACAACAAATCACAAAACAAAACGAAGCCGGATGATGGAGGAGCAGGGAGGCAGAGGTAGGAGGATCTCTAGAGTTCAGGACCAGCCTGGTCTACAGAGTGAGTTCCAGAACATCTAGGGCTATGCAGAGAAACCCTGTCTCTAAAAATAACACACACAAAAGTTGTGTTACTACTCCCTCCTTTATGGGTGCTATCACTTTTTAGTGATGGCCATTTTCATTAAACGAATTTACATTTTCATACACACTGGTTTGGAATATGGATAGTTGTAGAGGTGGTGATTAATGAGGATTCTCTGCAGGAGAGAGGGGAGCGGAGACAGGGATAAAGGGAAGAGGGGGAAGGAAAAAAAATTAGACTAAACAGATGGGGAAAGTAGCTTTATGTCTACTTTGTTGTTGCTGAATTTTTCTTGTTGTTTTGTGACAGAATCTTACTATGTAGCTTTGGCATGCAGACCAGGCTGGCCTAGAACTCATAGAGATCCACCTGCTTCTTCCTCTTCAATACTGAGATTAAAAGGCCTGCGTCATCACACACACTGCTGCTTTTTGAGATATGGTCTTAAATTCATGTAGCAGAGGCTGGCTTTGAACTCGTGATCCTTCTCCCCTTCACCTTCTGAGGGCTGGGATTATAATTGTGTGTCCCCAAACCTGGTCCTATGTTGATTTTTTTGTTAGGGCATAATTGTGTGAAGAAAGATGAGGTTGAAACTATTTAAGAAAATCCCTGAGTCAGCATCCTAGGTAAAGAAAAGTTAAATTATCAACTACAAACCTCAAGGGGGGGACCTTCAAAGCCTGTTCTCAAAACTATAGTGTTTTGGAGGTGGGTGGTAGTAGCTCCCACCTTTAATCCCAGCACTCGGGAGACAGAGGCAGGTGGAACTCTGAGTTTGAGGCCAAAATGGTCTGTAGAGTGAGTTCCAGGACTGCCAAGGCTATACAGAGAAACCCTGTCTTGAATATGTATGTCTGTGTATGTATGTATGTATGTATATGTATGCATATACATATTTACACATACATATATAGTGTTTGGGGGGACTAGAGGTATGGTTGGTAGAGTTCTTGCTCAGCATGCACAAAGCCCTGGGTGGGATCTCCAGCACAGTATGAAAATTGTGGTGGCATCTGCTTGTAATACCAGCACTTGGGAGGCAAGAGCATCAGAAGTTCAAGGTTATCTTCAGCAGCATAATGAGTTTGAGGTCAGCCTGGGCTACATAAGACTGTCTAAAAAGGAGAATACTTTTATATCCAATCCTAAAATTTCTAAAAATAGCTGTCTCATTCCCTCAAATCATGAAATGTACTTCTAACTACAGAGCTCTTTCTTGACTCTGGAACTCCTAAACCACCTCTTAGCCATTGTACATGCTGCTCCTGATGGTTGGACAATTACCCTTTGTCTATCCATCAGACTTTTGCTCACACTCATGTGGAAGGGCTTGATCCCAATATTTTTATTTTCATTGATACTTGAAATTATTTTTATTGGTTCTTCAGTCTTTACACAGAAGGACTAGAAGAATACATCTTTCATGTCCACTTTTGCCTCCCTCTGTCTTTCTCAAACTAAGATTATCAGTGCTCCCAGGAAAGTACCCATTGAATGATGAAGGTTGGCTTCTTTCTCCATAGCTCTGGGCTCTGATCCTCACATCAGTATGGAAGTTAAAGAGAATGGACAGATCCAACTGGAATGCCACCTCCTCAGGCTGGTTCCCAGAACCGAAAGTGCAGTGGAGAACTCCCTCGGGGGGACAGACTTCCATTCACTGCAGGAGTCCAGGGAATGATGACGAGGAAGGCCTGTTCACTGTGGCAGCTTCAGTGATCATCACAGACAACTCCATAAAGAATGTGTCCTGTAGCATCCAGAATTTCCTCCTCGGCCAGGAGAAGGAAGTAGAGACTCTCTATCCCAGGTCAGTGGACGAATATTGGACTGCCATGTTGACAAGAGACTCGGGACAATATGACCTGGGGTCCTGCTCAGAAGGGACTTCAAGGCAGAGCTGTCTGCATCTTCCCTCATAGCTCTTGCCTGTTGACCCTGAGGGGGAGAGCCCTCTCAACTTCATTAGAATAAGGGCAATACCGAAGGTTTGAACTATATCTCAGTGAGGGAGAGCTTGTAGCATCCGTGAGGTACTAGGTTCTGGAACTGCATACAACCCCATCCCATGCCAATCTCATAACAATTCCAGGAGCTTAATTTTAGGATAAATGGGTGAGTCAGCGAAACTTTTTCCTGGAGGCCTTCTTGACTGGACCCTGTCTTCTTCAGTAGAGACTAAATTACTTCTCTGATTTGACTGTGGCCTCCGTAAACCTCACCCTCTCTTCCTCATCCCACACCCGAGAGCCATATAAGCTGCCAAGTTCCTTCAGGAAGCAAGCTCTCTCATCGTTCCTAGTTATTACCTCTGGTTTAGCAGGAATCATTCCTTGTTTATTGGCCAACAAGTCTTATTCCCTGTCATGCATGTGGTCATTCTTCCTTTACCTCCACCACCTCAGCAGTAGTTAACAAGGGGTTTCTGTAACACCAAGGGGCCCATTAGATTTGTATTTCATGTGTTCTGGCCTAGATGACTCTTGAATACTTGCTTTGCCAGAATCAAATCTTTTGGAAGAACTTAGCATGAAGGAGCAATTCTTGCTGTGGGAGGTGGAAGGCTTCCCGATCTCTACTCCTTTGATACCAGGGGAGAAACTGAAATTCATAAGTCTCCCAAACAATGTCCTTCTTGTTATATTTTTTTTTTTGTTTTGTTTGTTGTTTTTGTTTAGCTCCCTTTATGCCAAGGCTAATTCCTTGGATAGTAGCTGTGGCTATCATCATATTGGCCTTAGGATTTCTCACCATTGGGTCCATATTTTTTTCACTTGGAGACTATACAAGGAAAGATCCAGAGGGCAGAAGAGTGAGTTTGGCTCAAAAGGTAAGTCACAGTACCCACAAGGGTTTCTTGTCACAGCTTCCAGGGGAGGTGGGATTCGGGCCTGTTCAGATGACTTCCAACAGGAAAATGTTGGACTTTAGAATTCTGAAGTTGGAAGGAGTTATAAGCCTTCTAAAATACAGGGCCTATCATGAAGGAAATTGAGTGACGTAAGCAGAGTCAAATCACCTGTCATTGTTATTTTCTACCTTATGTCCTCTCACAACCTGGCTGCAGGCCCTCTGGCCAATTCTAACCCCTGTTTCCAGGAAGAATCTTATGATTGAGATCTAGTCCTAAACCAGGAGGAACTTCAGGCTATCTCTTAGAAACATTCTGTTTTTGCTGGCAGCGTTTCTGTTCCTGGTTTTGCTGGCAGTGTCTTTGTCACTGGGTCCACCATGGATTAAATAGTGTTTTTATGTGTCTCTCATTCTTCCTCCTTCAGCTTGCCTATTTGGGGGCAAAAAAAACAAAAAACACTGAAATAAGTTTGTTTGTTTTCCAGAGAGACTTCTGGAGGAACTCAGTAAGTTATCTTCTAGTTTTGGACCCCACAAGATTTTGTCCTTCCCATCTTTTAGGGCACCACTGACAATCTCACTTTTTTTCACACTGCAGGGTGTAAAAAGACCGAATTGCATGAAGGTCAGTGGTTCTGAGCTCTTCCCTTGCCTTTGAAACCCAACCTCCCGAGTCAAAGACCTGTGGGGCTTGAACACAAGAAACATAAATATCCTTTTAGTGGCAGGATAGGAAAAGGGAGAAGGTGACAGTTGCAGAGTAAATTCCAGGACAGATAAGAGACACACAGAGAAACCCTGTCTCAAAAATAGAAAAGAAACAGAATAATAAAAGAGTCAAGATGGGAGAGTCTGGAGAAGGTAAAACCGCCAGCCGCCTCTCTCTGAGTAAGACCACGTGAAATAAATAGAAATGGGCTAATAATTAAGACAGAGCTAGCGGATAAGAAACAAGTAACCGGGCCAACAGCATTGTATCAAATACAGAGTCTCTGTGTATTATTTGGGGCTGGCATGGCAGTGGGACAAGACCAGGCAGCGGACGAAAAACCATACTCCTTACAGAGAGTGAATGGCCTCAGCACTTTCTGTGAGGCCTCCAACGGACCACAGAAGATGACTAACAGAAAACTCCTTTGACAATATCCCATTAGGTACTCAGCTGCCAGTGAGAGGGTGGGTCTGGAGATGAGGACAGTGAGTGGCCAGACAGCTCTCCTACTACAGGCATTCATCAGCTCCTACAACTCTGCTCCATGTATTCAGGAAGGGGATAGGCCAAGTACCATCATACATTTGCTGATGCTCTTTTCTCTTTGCCTCCAGTTAACGTGACTCTAGATCCAGACACAGCACACCCCCCACCTCTTTCTGTATGAGGATTCAAAATCAGTGCGCCTGGAAGACTCGCGTCAGATCTTGCCTGATAGACCAGAGAGATTTGACTCCTGGCCCTGTGTGTTAGGCCGAGAGACCTTCACTTCAGGGAGACATTACTGGGAGGTGGAGGTGGGAGATAGAACTGACTGGGCCATTGGTGTGTGTAGGGAGAATGTGGCGAAGAAAGGATTTGACCCCATGACTCCTGATAATGGGTTCTGGGCTGTGGAGTTATATGGAAATGGGTACTGGGCCCTCACCCCCACTCCGGACCCCCCTCCGGTTAGCAGCACCTCCTCGCCGGGTTGGGGTTTTCCTGGACTGAATCAGGAGACATTTCCTTCTACAACATGAGTGATGGCACTCTTATCTACACTTTCCCTAGCGCCTCTTTCTCGGCCCCTCTCCGTCCCTTCTTTTGCCTGTGGTCCTGTGGTAAAAAGCCTCTGACCATCTGTCCAACTGCCAATGGACCTGAGAAAATCACCGTCATTGCTAATGTCCAGGACACCATTCCCTTGTCGCCACTGAGGGAAGGCTCTGCTTCTGGAGAAACAGATACTCTCCATTCTAAACTGATACCTTTCTCACCTAGCCCAGTGGTACCTTAATGAACATTCCAGCTCCATGAGTTTCCTTTCCTGCTGACTACTCTCTCACACTCCGGAGCTTCAGTTGCTAGCTTCCTGCAGTCCAGTTTCTTTCTGGTCGTGGTGATTAATTCACCTTGGGAAGGTGGTATGCTGCTCCTAGAGAAAGCAGGGAGAGAGGCTTTCCTAATTTGTTTCTGTATCAATACTGGGGAGATTGAGAGGTGATTCCTAAACTATTTCTAATGCCCATATCCCTTCAGATCAGAGCCTACATAGAAAGACTCGGCACAATCCCTTAAGAGACCTAGAGACAACTAGGTTGTATGAAATTATGGTAGCAACATTTGGAATAGGGGATGTGGAACGACAGATTTAGTTCGGCAAGGGGAAAACCAAACCAAACCAGGAAGCTGGGAAAGGGAGATCTTAGGCTAAAAATCCCATAAAGAAATTTGGGAAAGACATGACAGAAGCAAACGAAGGAACTTGGTCCAACTAGGTACACTTGTCCTGTCCCTAGGGGTTTTCAGGACTATATCTCAAAATATTTTTATTAATTAAATTTTTAAAAACTTCATATCTGTATTATATAATGCACTCTAATTACTATCACACTTCTCTATTCTGTCTTATTTCCCTCCCCTCCTTTTATCAATACCTGCTGCTTGCTTCAAACGACACACTGAGTTTAACCAGAGCTATCCACACTGAGTTTAACCAGAGCTATCCAGGGAACACAGATTTGGAGCTGTCCACTGAAGTTTGGTGGGCTTAAGAGGACAGGTATAGCAGAATACAATGATCCCCCCTCTTCCCACAATCTATCAGTATCTAATAATAAATAGTTCAGCTGGGACGGGTAGGGCCCCTAGCGTGGCTAACTGTTGCCAGAGCCAGTTTTGTGCAGTTCAGGAAACTACAGTGCCAAAAGGAGCATTTCCCTGCCATTCTCACTATCCTCCGGCTCTTAAGCTTTTGTGTCCCCTCTTTCAGGATGTGTCTTGAACAGTGTATCTTAAATTTTCTAAATCATGATCTATGGGATAGAGGAGACTGGCCCTGCTTGTTTGGAAGTAGAACTGTGAGCAAGCCAGGCAGGGACAGAGAGGAGTGGGGGAAGGGCAGGGCTAGAGACCCAGACAGGGTTATGCTAGAGGAGAAAACTTCAAACAAACTTGCCAGGTCATATACGAGTGCGTCAGGCCCCGCTCTTCTTTATGTGTCCTCTTTTTCCATCTCCTGAAAGTCAGTCCAACCTTACTTTATTGACTCCACTAGGGTGTGTGTGTGTGTGTGTGTGTGTGTGTGTGTGTGTGTGTGTAGACAGAGGTTTACTATGTAGCTCAGACTGATCTTGTTTCTCCTGATCCCTCTTGCCCCTCACCTTCCAAGTGCTGGAATTACAGCCATGTCTACCATGCCTAGCAAATCCAACAGTTTTGTTTCAGCCTGCTGAGATAACATCGTTATTTTTTGTCTGTCTCAGCTGCGTGTTCCCTCAGCCTTCATTGCTGTCCAACCACTTCACAGGCACCTTCAGTTCCCTTCTACTGCCATTCTTTTCCACACTGTGCTGTTGCTTAGTGTAGCCTACTCAGTCTTCCTGAATTCCTGTTTTGCGTTAGGATCCCCGGTGTTGCACCATGACGCTGCTCAACACAGCTGGGCAGTTTGTTTCCATTTGTGTCTGCTCCTGTGTCCTCCTATTGGTTTGGGATTTGTGTTTTGCCGATGGCCTGTGCGTGCATCCAAACGCTTCCATTTCTAATGTATTTCTAATGGGTTTTGTCAAACAAACAAACAAACAAACAAACAAACAAATAAAGTCTGATTGCTGAAGGCGGCCTCTGGACTTCCCTTTGTTTATCCCTGTAAGAAGGACTGGATTAAAGTGAAACAGGACTGAAAGCTGCCCGGGGACCACTGCCTGCTGATGTGTGTGAGCCCAGGCCTGGGCCGGCAAGAGAGCTTCACCAGGACAGGGATAGCAGCTACTCACAGGATCAGGTTGCATTCAAAAAGATCAGAGCACTGAAAGCTCCCTGCTCTCAGCCTGGTTTCATTTCCATCCCAGTAAGGCACTTGTGTTGGTGAGTAACCCTCATGACTTCCTCAGAAGAACCAAGAGGGTACAGCTCCCAGCAATCTTTTGTTCCATATCTAGTACCACCCCAATATATCACTGACAATTAAATCTCTGACACATGAAAATTGGGGGACACATTCAGACCATCACAGGCTTTTTCCTCTATCACCTCACAGCAACTTTCTTCTCTTTCTTTTCCTCCACCAGCCGTCCTCTGTAGCTTCTCTCTTACTGTACTCCTGGAAAGTATATTTTATCTTTGCTTTAAAAGAATGAATTTTAGTTGAGCACTGTGACACATATATGTACTCCCAGAACTCAGAAGATAGAGGCAAGAGAATTGTCACATTTGAAGGCAGTCTGGACTACATAGTCAGTTCAGAGGTCAGCGTAGGCTATATAGCAACACACTATCTCAATCAATAAATACATAAATAAATGTGTCCATTTGTATTCAAATTTTTACTTGTAAAAATTCACAGAAAACATAGTTTAATGCTTTGAAGAGGGGCTGGAGAGAGGGCTCGGTGGTTGAGAGCACTCACTGCTCTTCCAGAGGACCTAGGTTCAATTCCCAGCATCCATGTGGCAGCTGGAAACTGTTTTTAACTCCAGTTCCAGGGGATCTGACACTTTCACATCAATACACATAAAATAAATTTAAATAAACTATTTTAAAAAGTGCATTGGAGGGCTGGTGAGATGATTTACCAGATAAAGACACTTGCTTGCCAAAACATCCCAGGGACCCACCTGGTGGGATGGATTGTCCTCTGATACCCACTTTGTATAAGAACACATTCACCCATATACATACACAGTACACTATACATATGAATAAATGTAGTTTAAAATGTTAAAAGCCTAGGAAAAGGTAGACAATTACATTACTGTGTTTAATGTAGGATGTATATTCTAATATGTATTTGTAAAATCTCACACTGAATAAATCTCACACCAAATATATGAAACTGTATCTCTAAGATTAGAAAGAAAAGGGGTCTCGGAATTGGGCCCGGTGGAACACACTTGCAATATCAGCACTCTGGAGACTGAGTTGGGAGGGCCACAAATTCAGTGACAACTTGACCTACATAATAAGTTTTAAGGCCCTATCAAAAGGAGGTGGGGTGAAGAAAAGATCTCTCAGATCCCAATCAGGTCTGCCTCTACTTCCCTTTGTATTCAAGGAAAGTGGTCTGAGGGGTGTACTAAACAGTCTTAGGGGACTTTGTGTGCTGACTCAGGGTGCTGCAGTTTTAGTCTCTTAGCCTCTTTACATCACACCATGACTGAGTGATGAAGAGGGTTAGTCACCAACAAAGTCACCTTATTTTTACAGTAACAGCAGCCTTTAAAAGAACCAAACTAAATTGGAAGTGGTAGTGTACATCTATACTTCCAGCACTTGGGAGGTAGAGGCAGGAAGATCAAGAGTTCAACAACATCCTCAGCTACTCGTGTAGTTTAAATCCAGCCTGAGCTTATGAGACCTTGCCTCAGAACAAAACACAAGCATAATTTGGATCAGAGTCTGGTTCCATACTGTCTTGAACGTTGTTAGGAATGTGGCTATACCCTCATCCTTAAAATAAAGATTCAGGCTTTCACTAAAACTTAACCCTGAAAACCATGCTCTCAAATCTGAATGCTTTAGTTCTTCAGGTAATGAGGGTCCCTTAAAAACTCAGTCACACGCCAGGGTGACATCGAGCGTTCCTGTCAATAATAATAATTTTAAAATGCTGTCATTAGGTGACACTCCCAGACAAAACATTCTGATTTAATTGGTCAGGAGAACATTGTTATCCTAGAGGGGTTACCAAAAGCATTACCTATGAGCTTTCCCACTTTCTGTTACTATTGGGGGAGTCTCTAAGAATTACAGAAATACTATTTTTTTATTTAAGCCATGGCTCTCACAATCGTGTGGAGGGCTTGTAAAACCCACAATATAGCGCATTTATCACCTCAACTTGTCTAAAATTCACAGGTCAGGGTTATATATATTTATGGTGTACAAAAATGTTCTGATATATGGAACGTTGTGGAAAAGCTGAATGAAGTTACAAACCTGTTTGTTACCTCACATACTTCTGTTGTGAGAACCTTTAAAATCTTTCAGCAACTGTCAAGTATGTGACACATTGTTATTAATCGATTCTTGTTTTTAAACAGCAAGATTTTCTGATTTAGTAGGTCTGGGTGCGGCTGAACACCGGCATATACTTGGATATCTGGAGCTGGACATTTTACTCAAAGTGTAAGTGATTAAGCAGTGGTTTGTCAATGACATTTAAACACTAGAAGCTGTCCAAAAATAAGGGGGGGGAAGGAATAGAGAAAAAAGCAGTTTCTGAACTAGACACGATAATTCAAGCCTGTAGTTCCAGCGCTCCAGAAGCTGAGGCCGGATTGGACTACAGAAGACTCTTAAATCTCAAAAACTAAAACCAGGGGTGGTGGTAGAGTTGGGTGGCGCAGTTTCCAAAGGCGCCAGGGCCAGAACGGCCTTTCAGCTTCTAGGGATCCCATCCAGGCTGACAGTACAGACATAGGTCGTCCCTGGCCTTGATCTGCGTTTGGAAAATCCGCTATTGTCGAGGATCGCTATAAAGTGTATTAGTAGGTTTAGAAGAGGAAAGATTGCTGGTTTTCGGTTTTGTTTTGTCTCTCAGCCCTGAGGACCCGCAGCAGACCACGCTGCAGACAGCCCAGCGGTTGATTGTTGTCGCAGTTTATCTAACTACAACAAATACTACACTTCATAACTGAAACATTTTCAAACCTGCAGTGAAGGAGAGCAGAACGTGACAAATGGCAACCACGCTACGGGGGTGATTTGGAAAAGATAGAAACAAAAGCTGGCACCCTCCGTCTCCAGTGAGTCAGGATGGCCGAGCGGTCTAAGGCGCTGCGTTCAGGTCGCAGTCTCCCCTGGAGGCGTGGGTTCGAATCCCACTCCTGACAGCTTACTGTTTTCACAATTTCTTCATATTTAATTTCGTTTTGCTTTGCCCTTCCCTTCTTTAGTAAGTATATATATATAGTTTTTTTCTCTCTTACTCTATCTTGCAAGATAGCCTTTGAGCTTTCTATTAGTTCCGCCATATAAAAATGGTTACACACGTGCTCTGTTTCTGCAGTAAGCCTGGTGCAGATGAGGCAAGAGACCGCGGTGTGCCGGAACTAAGGGGTATTTTTTACTTTTAGGAAGAAGAAAGGGGTTTGTGGGCAGACAGAAAAAAATCTAATGAATCAGAGAATTTCCCTTCTTACAGTCATTGCCGCTTACAATACAGTGGGTGCTGTCCCTCAGAGAAGCTGGTTCTCTGCTTCCACAAAAGCAAACAGCCAGGTATGTGGAATTTTCTGTGCTACATGCTGGGAGCTGGATCTTGGGAAGTGAGTAGGGGATTGTCAGCTACAACAGTGAGCTTGAAGAGGCACTCAGCTAAGAGTGAAAGCACATTTTTTCCCTTTCTTTTTTTCAGACGTCTCAGTTTCTTCACACTGCAGAATTTTGGGGAAGACTCCCCATTCCTAAGTCTTCTTCAGGTCTCTGTGTTTCAGGTTTTGCAGTTCTTGCAGAGTTTTGTTTGTTTTCTGTCTGCATTTCCTGGTAATTTTTGTGTTTTTATTGGGGTGTGGCAGGGAGTAGTACGTGGGACAAAATTATAGGAACACTAGGAAATAGATTTGTCCTTAAAGAAATAATTTTAGCTTTAGAGCCCACTTGTCAATTTGCATAAATACTTTCGTGAAGTGCGTGTAGTAAGTACATAAAGATGATTTTGGTGTTAGACTTGAACAAACCAGAACACCGGGGGGAAAAGCCACAAAAAGGCCCCGCTGGATTCGAACCCAGGATCTCCTGTTTACTAGACAGGCGCTTTAACCAGCTAGCCACGGAGCCGGCACGCGTCTCCGGCTTCAAATCAACAAAGAAAAGGAATGAACCTTGCTTTTGTTGTGTAGTTTCAGACTTCTTATTGACGATGGTCCACGCAGTTTTTCGAATCTTAAAAATAGTCTCGGCTCCTCGTCAAAGAACAAAGAAACCGCTCAGCTGCAAGAAGACTGAGTCCTGGTACGGGTGGGTTGGGAGAAGCACGGGTGCAGGCTGGATGCGCAGGAAGGAAGCTACCTCGAAATGTAAGACCTCTGCCCCTCATCAACACGAAGATCAAAGTACCACCCAGGCATTAATGAAACGCGAGTAGGCGGGGCGTTCAAAGTGGTGTGTGTGTGTTACACTTATGTTCCCAGACGCCAAATGCTCCATGCAACAAGCACGCTTTTTTATTTTATGATTTTTAAGTTAAGCTGATATTTAAGATTTTGATCATCCTTTCATTGTCCCCACCTTCTCCCACCCCCTTGTAAATTTGGGTTTTATCTACCTTCTTTGCTCTAAAATTAAAGAAAAGAATTCCAGATACCAGCCTTAAAAATTTAAGTCTTCATAATCAACAGCCTGTTCTTGGAAAGGCGTAGGAGAGACCGGTGTTCAACAGCTTTGGAAGGAAAGCCTTCTTATGGTTGCCCAAAGGGTGTTGTTTGACAAAAGGCCGAGTAAAGACATTTTTTTTTCTGTATTGTTCCCGGAGCTATGTGTTTGTGCCTGCTTCCAATCTACTCAGTTCTCTGTTCAAATAAATTCACCCTTGAAGTATAATTCAGACAGTTTACAAACTTGTCATCATTGTGAAAGTAACTTCTGACAAATGATTGTAGTGATACATTATTTATGATTTATTAAAGCAAAGCAGCTGGCCACTGGCCTCTTACCTCTACCTCAGGCTGAATGGGCTGATCCTGTCTGCAACAGCTCTCTCTCACCAAGCCTCAGACTGTACCCTCTCCTCGGTGTGGCTGGAGAATGAATGCCTCTCTGAGACCTTGTTTCTGTTTTATATGCTTCCTTAATGCTGGGATTAAAGGTGTGAACTATATTTCTCTTTTAGACTGATTCACTATTATGTAGATCTGGGTGGCCTTGGATCTGTCTACCTCTTAATCCTGAGTCCTAGGATTAAGGTGTGTACCACCACCTCCTAGTTTCTGGCTGCTGGGATTAAAGGTGTGTGTCTGGCTTCTATGGCTTGTGGCTGACTTTGTTTTCTGAATCCTCGGGCATGCTTTAATCATAAGTAATATTTCACCACAAATGATACCTGCAGTTACAGCTGGTTGGATTTCAGGATACATATTGTCTCCAGGGACGATGCTAAATTCAACATTTCAATATTTTAAACTGTGTTAATAGTTGAAGGATTTGTCACACTGTAAAACAGGCAGCCATTGGACGACAAAGGTGAGTCACAGTGAAAGTCTGTGAGTGCTTACTTTCATTAGGGGTCTTACTTTCATTAGATGATTTATGAACACGAACTCTATTTCTGAATCTATGGACTTGGTGAAATAAGCACCTGTTTCCTTCATGGTATTTTTAAATGTCTTATTGTGTGTACGTAGTGTGCTTGCTTGAATGCTGGTGCCTGAGGAATTAAATCCCCTGGAGCTGGAGCTCCAGGCAGTTGTGAGCTGCCTACCTTGGGGATTGAACTAAATTCCTTTGAGAGAGCAGTACTCACTCTTAACTGCTGAGTCATCTTTCCAAGCCCCAATTTTTAATCTTACCATTAGCCATCATGTTGTTAATGGTGAGTTCAAAGGCTCAGTCATACGATATAGCTTTAACCAAAATGTGGAGATGCCAGATGACTAAAATGTGTTTGGTTTGGTTTGGTTTGTATTTTTTCCTTTGACTGAAGCTGGTGACATTTGCATGGAATTTCTAAGAAGTCAAGAAATTGTTGAGCGGGGGCTGGGAGAGGTTGCTCAATGGTTAAGAGCACTTCCAGAGGTCCTGATTTCAATTCCCAGCAACTTCCACATGGTGGCTCACAACCATCTATAATGAGATCTGGTGCCTTCTTCTGGCATGCAGGCATATATATGGACAGAACAACGTATACATAAATAAATATTAAAAAAAAAGAAATTGTTGAGCCTGGAATTCCTGGAAGATAACAAAACTTTGGTTAACCCTTTACAGACATGTGTGAATTGGGCTCATATTATAATCTTAGCATTTGGGAAGTGAAGACAGGAGGGTGAGAGGTTCAAAGTCATCTTCAGCTAAGAGAACATGAGGTTGGTTTTGCAACATAGGAGATCCTGTCTCAAAAAATCAAAACGAACAACCAACAACAGAAATACGGGAGTGGATGTTATTTTCCTGCAGCCTCCACTATGGACTAGGGAGGCAGGTTCATAGAAACTTCATAATTACTCTGCTCCATACATGTGAGACTGGAGAGAAGACAGAGCCTTGTGTAACATACTGTTCACATTAAAGAAAAGAAGACAGGGGGGTGAGGGAGAGGGGGGGGAACAGCTTCCCTTATGCCTTGGAGCAAAACCAAAGGACAGTACATTGAGACACAGAGGGAAAGAGCTCATCACAGCGGTAACTTGTCATGGTGGGTTCACAAAGAGGCCAGGCTACTCAGTAGACAGGCTGCAGAAGTGTTAATCCTACAGTCATGGAAGGCAGTCAATAATGTACTCTTCTAGATTTGCTTTCTCTGCCTAATACAGGTCACTGACTGGAAACTGGAACCTCTCTCTCTCTCTCTCACACACACACACACACACACACACACACACACACACACACACGTCCCAAATAAGTTTCACCCAAATAATAAGGTAAAACAATACCTTGCTGTGGACATGGTTCAGTAAATTGAGGTAGTCAGGAAAGGCCTTGAAATTTTGCAAAATGAAGGGGGAGTTTTTATAGGTTAAAAACAAGAAGACAGGACATGTGCACAGATCATCCAGCCACCTGGGTTAAAGCCATTCTGGACACATAGAATGTCTGGCCTGATAGCTTTCAGAGATGCCCTAGGATCTAGCCCCACCCCAGAGTGTGATGGGATTAAGTAGGACCTGGAGACACTGAACTTTGCTTCATTACTGAAAATCCAAGCATACAAATGTGGATGCTTTGCTTGTTTGTTTGTTTGTTTGTTTGGAGACAGAGTCTCAGGTAGAAAGATGGTTGCTAAGTAAGGATGGGGGAGATGACCTTAACCCTGACTCTCTTGTCTCCACCTCTTCAGTGTTGCCAAGTGTAACCATGTGCTCCTGTGACTTGGTGTTGGTGACTCATTTCAACATAGTTGGTTTCTTTTTGAAATATTTTCTTTCTTTTTTTTTTCTTTCATATATAATAACATCACTCTGAGATGGAGTAGAAAAAAAGCACCAAATTACTTTAGGGGTCTGTGCCCAAAACCTGTTGAGAAACAGCCCTATTTTTTTTTTTTTTTTTTTTTTTTTAGGAGAGTTGAGTAATTAAGTAAGAGAGTTAATGCTTAGGTGTAAAAAACAGTTACGTGCATTATGAGTTGTTGAAACTGTATGAACCAAAACTAGTTTTCCAGTCTCAACATGTATAGTCTCAACACCAAGCAATTCAATTCTGTTTAACAGTCCTTGGTTTATTTACAGTGCATTAATAGAGAAGCCTTTTTCAAAAACATAGAAAGATTGAAACACATCTATGAAAATTATCTTTGCTTAGAAAGACTGTCCAAATATATACCAGAATTGACAGTTCCTGGAAAGGCAGCATGCTGAGACCTGCAGACTGCCTATTGCCATCTTGTTTGGTAAATATTTAGAGGTCAGTGGCATCAGGGCACGCTATGATCCACTTTCCTTCCGTGTTGTGTTATTTTTCCTCCATATCCATCACAGTTTGATTTAGAGCTTTACTGCCTGTGTCAGAACTATCATATTGTTTTCTAGAGGGCACGGGAGGATCCGTTTTCTTCCTATTTTATCTACCGTGCATTCAGCAGTATTGATTGATTGAATGAATGCAAGCGTAAATAGAAAAGCGACATGGGGACACCTATCACCACCGTTCTTTTTTTGTGTTTTGGGTTTTTTTTTTTTTTTTTTTTTTTGTGGGGGGGGGCCAGAAACGAATCTAGAAGGGAATAAAGATAGTAGGTTTCTGAACGAAACCGAAACCCGGAGGGCAATGTGATGTCTACCTGAGAACACGTATCTAGTTGCCTGCCCCACCCAAGTAACTACGTGTGCAGGGCCAGTGGCGCAATGGATAACGCGTCTGACTACGGATCAGAAGATTCCAGGTTCGACTCCTGGCTGGCTCGGGATGCATAGTGTTTTTTTCTTTTTCTTGACTTCAAGGAAATTTAATGAAGAAAATCCATACATTTCTAATACTGGAACAAAACAATAAGTAAGATCACACTGAGACCACTTTTTTATTGTTGTTTCTCGGAGTCCTTTTTCCCTCTGTAACCCAATCTGTTTGAATTCGTAATAAGCCTCCTGCTGTGCACAGCCTCGCCCAAATTCCGCGTCTGACAATGGAGTGGCGCCACCAAGCGTGTCTGCGCAGCCGTGATCCCCAGGCCGGGCTGCCTTGCCGCTCCAGTTTGGCAGTAGGATGATTTTAAGTAGTCTCTTAAGACATTAACTTTTGTTCAGAGCAATTCATCTTAATAACACGGGCAATTTGATGGGATCAGAGTAGTTTCTATTTTATTGTTTCCCATTCGGTCGTTGAAGAAAATGACTTTGTTTTCCGGGCCGGAGATCTTGGTTTCTCGACACCGTGGATGCCTGGGGCCACAGAAGCGAATCACAGAGAACCAACACCGCAGGGTGACAATATCTTCTTAGCTGGTTTCCGTAGTGTAGTGGTTATCACGTTCGCCTCACACGCGAAAGGTCCCCGGTTCGAAACCGGGCGGAAACAGTGGTGCTCGCTCATTTTGCAAAATTAATCCTAAGTACTTTTCCCCCCATCATCTCCTTCGGTCCCAGCATGCAGCTTGTAGCTGTTTCCCTGTAAGATCCTGCTTCCCTCATCAGCCAAGACCTTCCAGGGAGTCAGGGCTTGGCGTACACACCAGCTGCCGGAAGCGCAGCCCAGGCCCCTTCCGGTCCCCTCGGCGGACTCCGGTGAGCGTGTGGCGGCCTCCTCCCTTCCCTGGCGGGGACAGGGAAAGAAGCCGCGGCGTTTCCACAGATGAATGCCCTCTCGGCGTTTCCACAGATGCTCTTTTGACAGCAGAATCTGGAAAAGGCCGTCGCAGGCCCGAGCCCGGGAGGAAGGACGGAGAAGCGCGCGCCCAGGGAGCGTTGGCCGCCGTACCCCCTGCCCCGGGCTCTCCCGCGCCCCACCCTGCGGGTTCCGGGCCCGTGGGACTCTGAAGGACCCCAGTCTAAGGACGGAAGTCACACTCCTCAAAAAACCTTCCAGCACATGTCCCTCATGTATCACCTGCATGTGTTCACTGTAGAGGAAAATATCATTGCTTTTTATTTCACTGTTTCTGTCAGTTAATATAAACTTCTTTTATTCCCCCTCCCCGGTGAAAAAAATGCAAATTTTCTTAGATTATAAAGTAATCCAACGCACTGTGGTAATTTATGCTTTTAATCCCAGCACTGGAAAAGCAGAGGCAGGAGGATCATCTTTGATGCTCCCTGAGCTACCGAGTGAGACACTCTCAAAAGAAGGATAAAGCTCATATTCTTACTTCTTCCCTGTAACTGCTGAGAGGGAGGGAAATACTCTTGTATATTATAAAATAGTATGAAATTAGCCATTTGAATGGGAATGTATCTCTTACTTAGCATGGCTCAGGGAGACTAAGTTAAATTGGCGGTGGTGGTGCATGCCTCTAATCCCAGCCCATGGAAGGCAGAGGCAGGCAGGTTTCTTGTGAATTTCAGGCCAGCCTGCTCTACAAAGCAAATTCCAGGACAGCCACGACTTACACAGAGATACCGTGTCGTGAAAAAAGAAAGTTAAATTGAGAACTTGGAGGAGAAAAGCCCAAGTTAATGTAAGTAGTTTGAATGTTCTTGAAATAGTCATCTTAACAACAACAAAATAATTGTTAGACCAATGATTTTAAAAGTGGTTGAAAAGTCTTAGTAAAATACCCATCCAGATAATTTATTGCTTTTGTCATACCTGTAAAAGTCAGTGTTGTATTCTTTTCCCCGCCTGTGTGGTTCTAAAGATCATAAAATCACATGTAAGAATTATCTGCTAGGCAATAACTACTTTTTCCTCAACATGTATGAGTATTTCTAATAATTTTATATTTTATTATTAATCAAATAGTTCCTAAACTACATGTTTTATATTGCTAGAAAGCTTTAGAGAAGATTTAAGTCACAGAAAATTTAAACAAAAAGTTCCTATATATAACTTTCTTCCCCCTAAAGCCGCTTTTTGTTTTGTTGTTTTGTTTTCTGAGACACTTTGTAGCCTATCCCAGCCTCTCCAGTGCTGGGTTAAAAGTGTGCAAAGTGCCTCCATGCACTTAAGTTTTAATTTTTTTTTTTTTTTTTTTTTTTTTTTCGTGGTTTTTCGAGTCCGGTTTCTCTGTTTAACAGACCTGGCTGTTCTAGCATCTGCTTTGTAGAACTGATGGATCCACCTGCCCCTGCCTCCTTTGAGTGCTGGGATTAAAGGCGTGCACCACCGCTGCCGGGCCTGGTTCTAATTCTTAGTGGTTGTATTTATTTGTATGATTGTGTGCATACCTGCATAGGGCTTCAAATGCTGCATAGCTGAAGTTACAGGAACCAAACCCAGGTTCTCTGGAAGAGCCATCTGTGTAGCCTCTAAAGTCCAGGGTTGACTGGAGGACTTACTCGGTGTGTGATGCAGCTGCAGTTAAAGCATTTCACTGAGTAGTCATTGACATTCAAATCTGTTCGTCCTTCCTCCCTCCCTCGCTTCCTCCCTCCCCCTCTCTCCCTTCCTTTGTGATGGCCTTGAACCCAGGATCTTTTGAGATCATTGGGCCAGTGCTCTACCACATAGATACACCTTCAGCCCTCAAATTGTATCTCTTAACATCATTATGTGATGTGAGCTCTTGTCCTTCTTATCCTTCCTTATTGACAGAAATGAAAAAGAGGTTTTTATTCCTCTGGCCCTGGTCAAGTGCTTGTGTATTTGTCACCTCTATTTGTAAAGTCACACTTTTTTTTTTTTTTTTTTTTTTTGGTAGGATGAGGGGACATGTGCCAGGGCAATTGTGAAAATCGAAGTTACTTCTCTCTTCCTACTGTGGGCTTCAGGGATTCAACTCCCTTTATCAGGCTAAGCAGCAAGTGCCTTTACCCAGTAAGCCATCTTACCAGACTGGTTCCTTCTTCCTTTTTTAAAAGTAGCTTTTTTACCCATTCCTTTTTGGTCACATTCTTTTGCCATACCTGAAAATGACCTCTTCTATCTCTGGTAATTCTCATTTTTCTTATATAATTGTTTTTTCTTACTGTGTCCAAATTTACATTTTCAAAATGTTTTATTCTACAAGAATTGTTAACACCTGAAAATATTTTAATATTTATTTTACTTCACACATATGAGCAAGTAGTACTTCCCTCTTGTTAAACTGCTATGACTTCTAGAGCAAAGGATAAATTATTCTGTGTAATATATGGCAAATATACAAGTGATATGTCTCCCACTACCATTCAATAAGAACACCATTCCCACCTTATAGCTTATTTTTGACCTCATCTCCATATTTTCTCCAACTGTAAAAATCGATTACTGTTCCAATTTGTCTATTTATCTTTGTCTTTATCTTACTTTCCTTTTGAGGCAAGGTCTTACCACATAGGTCTCCTTGGCCTCTGTGGACTCACTCTGTGGATCTCTTCTTGAAGTCACTGAGATCAACTTTCTCTGTCTCTGGATTGTTGGACTTAAAAGCATTGACCACCACAGCAAGATGGCTTTATTCTTTTTTAAAGTCTAAATTTGTCATCTTTCACATCATGTAAATAGGTTCATGTTGTCTGTATTCCTCTGCAGCTTGCTGGTTTTGCTGAGCATTATGTTGGTACTTATGTTTTTTTTTTTTTTTTGTTTTGTTTTTTGTTTTTTTGCATGTAGCTGCTACCTATTTATTTCTGCTGCTGCTTAGAATTGTCTTGCTCACATATTACTAAAATATATTTGTATTTTCTATTAAAAGACATTTAGATAAGTTCTAACTTTTAAAAGTGGTAAATAATACTATCATTAATCCTGTCTGTCTACAATTTTCAACTTTTCTGTAGGGATAACTTCAAGAATTATTGCTTTATACAATGCAACATTATTTTCCAAATACATACTAACTTCACACACATATCCTCCATCAGTGTGTATAAAGGCATCTGCCACCACCACCTGGACTGAGAGAATTGGGAGGCAGAATATTTTATTTTCTTTGTATTTTACTTGATACCCACAAGTCACTAGCTTTAGTATAATTTTATTTTTAAAGTGTTAAACGTGGTGTTGATTCCTTTGTGATGTATGTGCTTTTCGTCTAGTTAAAGAACTCTTCCCAGGAGTGGGGTGAGAAAGAAGCATCCATGACTGGCAAGTTACCTGCCGAGTACTATTCCCACCACGAGTAAGAGAAAAGCTAAAGGCAGTCAGGAATGATAAAGGAGTCAGAGCCACAGGTCGAGAGAGAGAGAGAGAGAGAGAGAGAGAGAGAGAGAGAGAGAGAGAGAGAGGCCCCAGAAAAGAAAAGGAGACCACCAGAGGGAAAAGGGGAAGCGCAGATTCTGGCCATGGCTGGAACAATTCTGCAAGAACTCAGGATGCTTCTATAGTTCAGTCCCAGGAAGAGGATGCCACTAGGGATGCCAAGTAAAATGCTGTTAGTGCCCCTGATGTTGGCAATAATTATTTTTAAAGATCAAGTTTGGCTTTTTTCTTCTTAAATTGTAGAATTTTATTTCTTTTTAAAGTTACATTGTTAGTACATAGGGTACTTGATTTTTATGAGGGGTGGGGCGATGCAGGGATACTGATGAGTGTATCTCAGAAGCTGAACTGAAATGAGGGAAATGGGATTTTCTTGGTTTTTTTTTTTTTTTTTTTTTTTTTTTCAGATTACTGGTTTCCAAGAAAGGTTGTTTGATATTCACTCTTGAGGACGTTTGGTGGAGAATTATTATAGAACAGGAACAGCAGAGGCATGACTGCCTCAAGTAACAATAATTGGCTTTTCTATGGCATCATGATGCTGCCACTCAAAAGAACAAAGATTCCTGCTTTGTTTTTTCAGTCACCCTGTTCTCACCAAAGCAAACTATAAAGCAGAAAGCAAGGCCAAACCACTGGTTGGGTGTGGCCTTCAAAGGCTTGCCTCTCAGGATCAGCTTCTGCCAGCTAGGCCCTACCTGAAGGTCCCACAGCTTCCCCTAATATAGCACAGCCAGTTTGTGCAAATGTTCAAAACATGAGCTTACAGAGGCCATTCCGGATTCAAACCATAACACTAGAAGTTTGGGTTTTAGCTGATAGTTGATTTTAACTTTGTGACCAACAACCTTCTCATCTGTATACTTTGGTTTCTACAGACTGGCGTGTATGTATCTGTGTTGTGCTTCTTTTCATTTCTCATGGTTGTAATTTTTTTTCTTTCTAATGCTAGTCATGTGCATGAAGGATCACCAGTAAAGGAGTTATCACCTCTGTGTTCTTGAAGCTTCTATGTTCTAGATTGGGAGAAGCTAGGGTGCTTAGGGAAGTACACTGTGAGGAGATGAGGTTTGAACAGTCTTTTGAGTATAGTGGAGAGGTGAGATAGAGTCTTGGGTACCCAAGGCTAGCCTTGAATTTTTAAAAAATATATTTTCTTGAACATACTATTATTTTTATGTGTATGGGTGTTTTGCCCATGCATCTTCATGTGTAGTACCCACGGAGAACAGAAAAAACATTGTATTCACTGGAACTGAAGTTACAGATGGTTGTAAGCGAGCATGGGGGAACCAGAACGGAAATCTGTATCCTCGACTGCTGGGTCCTCTCTCAAGCCCCAAAGGCTTGAACTCTTCTTCCTCTGCTTCCACCTCCCAAGCTCTGGTGATCACTGAGCCAAGATAAGGAAATTAAACACACACACACGCACTATGAATCAGAGGATGATAATGCAATAGAGAAATTAGGTTGTGATAGATATATTAGATGAGGAGGAACAAGGAGCCAGGAATATTGGAGATGGAGTGAAGAGGAGGGTATTGTAATTGTTTAGATTACAGAGAGAGGACCAGAGAGGGAAAGAGGTAGAAGACTATTATTATTTCTTAAAAGTAATAAGTTGCTATTAGAACTTTGACCAAAGAAATAACACAACGTAAGGCAGTGGGTGTGTTTATGTGAGTACATGACCATGACCATGTAAACAGCTGTCCTAAGAATCTAGCAAGTCAATGATGACTTGAACCTTTTAGGGGACAATAGAGAGAAATCAATTAGAAGTGCAGTTAAAGAGTTCACACTACACAGTAGGACACCAAGCTTGGATAGCTTGTTAACCTCAGGTGTAGCCAGAATATATTTCCCCAAATTCATATATGTGAAATTGCAGTGGTAAAAGTTGCAAGCCTGATGACTTGAATTTTATTCCAGGAACCTTTGGGAAAGGAAAGGAGCAACTCCTAAAATTTGGTTTCTGACCTTTACATGCACACTGTGGCATAGTTGAACACATGCTCACACATATAATCTATAACAATAATAAAATAATTTGAAACATGGCCACATAAAATTTACATTTAATGCCTATATTTAAATCTAATTCCTAATATACAACTACTGGGAGGTTGTACTAGGAAATGTTCAGGTCCTGTGGGCTCTGCCCTCTGTCTCTGAGACAGAATTCATCAAACAGAATCTTGCTTTCTGTTATAATACTACATTGCATTAATGCTACCACAGCAGGATTAAATTCTTGCCCTGCTCTTCCTGCTGTGGTAACAATGCTCTCCCTGACAGGTGCAGTGCTCCATCTACCACCCTAGAATCAGAGGACTCTCAGGTGATACCAGATCTACTGGCATCTGGTCCTAAACTTTTTAGACCATAACTGTAAGAAATAAATTTCTGTTCTTTATAAATTATCTCATCTGTGGTATTCTCTTATAGCCCAAAATAGAATAAGACACTCTCAATTTCAATGTCCTTAGTAGTAAAGCAAGAAATAATTACTGTACAAGGTTTCTCAAGGAATTAGAATACAGAAATAGTAGTAAACTGGGTGTGGTGGTGCACACTTTCAGTCTCAGCACTTGGGAGGCAGAGCCAGGCCGATCTCTGTAAATTCAAGATCCACACTATGAGTTCCAGGACAGTCAGGGCTATAGAGTGAAGCCCTATCTCAATAAACAAATAAATAAATGAAAAGAAAAGGAAATCGCCTTTTCCCCCAAATTAGTATCTTGATGCACTAAGTTCCTTAGAGAATTTGGGGGAAAAAATGCATTTATTAGAACGTAGTCACTATTGTAAAATGGAAAAAAAAATGATTTTATAAACCTGCAAAACCTGAGAGCCAGGCTATGCCACATGAGTCTAGAACTAGAGGTATAAGTATTAAAAATGAAATATGTAATTTAAACAGTGAAAAGCTAGAGGGGACATGGTGTTCTGCCACCTTTCTCTTTGCCTGCCCCTACTCCATTTTCTTCACTAAACAACAAACCTTAGGTGTTTCCTCGTCGCTTGACCAAAAGCACCAAAGAAACAGACTTTTTTCTCAGAGCTCAGTGACTGGGACAATTGACCCAACAGGAGTGTTTTCTGTGGGCTTGTATTGCAGAGACTCTAACATCGCACATAGAGGATGTAAGGGAGGGCCTCCCGGAGTGGTATCGGTGAAAGAAATAAATAGCAGCTGGTCAGTCTAGTGGTTAAAAGTCTGCTAAGATTGATACCACACGCAATGATGTAGCCAATAGTCAATAAACTGTTTTGAACAGAAAATAATTAAAGCAAAACAAGTTATATTAGAAGTGTTTATTGTTTTTCAAACACTAAGCATGACCCCGACTGACAACCACCTGTGAACACATCCCCTGACATTAAGGTTAAAAGAATTCAAACTATCAGTAGTGGGAGGGAGGGTGGTGGTGGGGCATGGGAGGATGGGAAAGAGGAAAGGAGGGAGGGAGGGGAAACTGGGATCGATAAGTAAAATTAATAAATAAATAAATAAAAGGAATTCGAACTAGCTGAACTACTGGGACTCAGTTGTTAATCCTTAATTTGAGCTATAATCCTTGTAGCTCCTTAGGTGAAACTCACAAGCCCTAGCTGTGAAACATATCTTTGTGTTTATTTTTTATTTATCAAAACTCTGTGTAAGCTACCATCATTATTATCAAATTAGACATTACAACCTAAAGGAGACTGGCCCATCAGAGGATTCCCTTCTGGCAGCCTGATACCTGGAACATCAATTGCAACTTAGTGCTCCTTTGACATGGCCAAGGGCAACTCATGATGAAAGTTCTACAGGATTTTCTCATGAAAAACAGTGCCTGGCAATCATGTTAGCTGTTCAGTTTTTTCTTACTTAAAAGAAGTCATGTAATATGCTTTATTGTTTTTCTGTGATCAAAAGTGTCAATAAAAACTGTGTGTAGCAAAAAGTTATTAGTTTATATTAATTATGCATTATAATGTTTCATAATGACATTGCATACATGTATATAGTATAGTTTGATGATCACTTCCCTCCCTTACCTTCTATTATCTCCCCCTTGTAATAATTCCCTTTTCCCCAGCTAGCCATATCCAGCCCCCCATCTTCAGGTTGCATGTGTATTTGTGCATGTGTGTGTAAGAGTTTCATCAGGGTTGGTTACAGGAGAATGAATGAGAGTTGCTTGTAGGAGAACGTCATTTTATCCCACTGAAGACAATGTTCCCTTCAGCAACTCAGCTGTTGAGCTGTGTATAAATCTTCAGGAAGGGTGGGCTGTTACTGCTTTTCTTCCATCTATGTAGGCATGCTTCTCTCTTTCTCTCCTGGTGACTATAATGGAGTTATTCTCATGAAAAATTGATAGGTTGTAAGATTAGACCTGACTGCAGTGCTGGAACTTTCTCTGCACATTTCATGCTACTCTGCCTTTCCATGGGAAATACTAAGTACAGGAGACATGGTGAGAGAAGTAGTCAAGTACCACTCAATGCTGTATGTTCGTTCAGTCACAGCTCATATGGTAGGCGCTAGGAGCTGTGTTGGGCAGGTCCATGGGTCCACTGAATGGAGAGCTCCCACAAAGCCACTGCATCTCGCTTGCATTCCAGAGTGTTAGCACCTAGGATTTGAACTACCTTTTGTGACTGTTCAGCTCATTCCTGTGGACAGTTGGACATAGCCCCTAAAATAGCACAGAACACACACTCCGGTTCAAAGTTAGGAGGTGAGTCTGGGAGAAGCTTCCCCAAGTAAGATATCCTTTTCAAGAGCAATTCTTGGTGTACTCACAGAACACTTAGAGCTCTGATTTTGTGCCAAGACTACTACTCACTCTGTAGACCAGGCTGGCCTCCAATTCACAGAGATACACCTGCCTCTGCCCTCAGAGTGCTGGGATTAAAGGCATATGCCACCATCCAGCTAATAATCATTTTTTAAAAAGAAGCAAAAAGGAGTGCAGGAAGTCCATGGTCTTAGGCAAATCCAGTTCCACAAAAACTTTTTTTTCCACATGGAATTTAAGATTTTATCCATGTTGCTTTGAAATTTTTAGGAAATATAATGATATTTGGACTTCATAGAAACTTTGTGTTGGCCCTTGAACGGTGGAATTCAGAGGGAAGCATGGGAAGTGAAGATTTCCTAACAGTAAAATAGACTGCTTTATTCTGGCTAATAAATCAGAGCTGTCAAGGAGGAGTCAGAATATTTGCCCACTTAGATAAAGACAGAATGAAATAATGTTTAAGAGCATGGCTGCTTTTACAGAGGATGTAGATTCTGCATCTACATGGTGACTCACAATTGTCTGAAGCTCTAGTTCTAGAGGACCCACGCCCTCTTCTGGCTTTCTCTGGCACCAGGCACTCAGGAAGTGCACAGACATACATTTAGGCAAAACACTCATCCATATAAAATGTTAAAAATTAGGTAATAATAATAATAAATAAATAAAATAATAAAAATAAACCTATCCCTTGGGAAGCAGAGTCAGGCAGATCTCTGTAGGTTGAAGGCCAGCCTGGTCTACTGTTGGGGATCATCATTCTCACTACCTTAGGCCTCTGAGATAATGAGCACACAGGTTTACAGGTCAAGAGAATGGTAAAAAAAATCAATAATATATCTGTAGTTTTATCCATTGCCACTAGTATATGAACTGTTTGCCTCGGGGAGCTGAGGATGATGAACGTTATATTATACTTTACCATATATACTCTGTGTGTGTGTGTGTGTGTGTGTGTCGAATTATGTTAATTGAGACCTAACAACACCCACATTCTATTCCTAGACTTTTCCTAGAATAATATTCAAAATCCCCTTCAAACTTTTGCTGAAGCTTGTAAAGGAGCAACTGAATTGTCTTGGGTTACACTCTTTGATTGTGAAACGAGAAGTGAAAGCAACTGTTTATTTAATAATGCTTGACTTTAGCTGGTTTTGAAAAAATGGAAAAGAAGTTTTTAAACGAAGGCTCTCTCCTTTACCTCCTCGTATTTCTAGGTGGTTCTTTTGGGAAGGTAGTTAAGTGATGAGTATCCATTGGCTAAAAGGTATCCTTTACTTGAAAAGCCGGTGACTATTATTTCTCTAATCATTTCGAGATTTTTGACAATTAAAAAAAAAAAAAAACAAACAACAACAACAAAAAAAAAAAACCTGTTTTGGAGGAAAAAGTGATTTCAAAATTGGGGCAAGTCTTAAGGCTCACATAAGGGCAGCTGGGGATGTAGCTCAGTGGTAGAGCGCATGCTTCGCATGTATGAGGCCCCGGGTTCGATCCCCGGCATCTCCATTTCGGTTTTGCCCCTCCTGAAGGGATACTTACATTTTGTAATGTCAAATTATTACATATTTTTATATTACGTCCTGCACTACATTTATTTTGTCCACTATTATTTTTTAACTACAGCTAATAAATAGAGCCAGGGGCATAGGATTGCTTTAAGGTATTTTAATATCAATTTATCTGAAACAAATGGATCCAAGAACGTAGAAAACACCCTATGCATCATGACAGAAGCGAAGCATTCTGGAAAACAGACCGTTTTCCAGAATGAATGGTTATTTGTGTTGCACGGCTGGCCTTTAGGGCAGAAGTAATATTGCCTTGAAAACAAAAACTAGGCGATGTCGCTAATCCAGTATTTCATAGCGCAAAAAAACAAAAACCAAAAATCTGTATAGGCCTGAGGAAACGGAAAATGTCCAGATCCTTGAGAGCAAATTCAATTGCTGGAATAAACAACGTATTTTTTTTTTCAGCAGAATCAGAGGGGAAAGAATTAGATTAAAGTTGTTATGGTAATTTTGGGGCACTGGTAGCACAACCGGCCGGTTAGCTCAGTTGGTTAGAGCGTGGTGCTAATAACGCCAAGGTCGCGGGTTCGATCCCCGTACGGGCCAGGGCCGTTTATTTTATCGCTTCACTCGGTCTTCCACCAACCATGTGATCACTGCATTGAACTTTTCAGAGAGAAAACAAATTGTCCAAGGAATAACTTTTACCGGACGACCTCGCGGTCAGTGCTTTGCAACGAATCTATCTCACTTCGGTGAAGTGTAAGAGACTCGTTTTCCTTAGCGAGACTGTTCATAGCGTTCAAGACCGGAGGAACAGACACCACCTAGAGTGATCTGCAGGCAGAATTTGGGGTAGGAAGCCAAGCCTCTAGAGAAACTTTTCTTTTATTTAACTTTTGATTTCATAGATGAGAAAATGTTAAGCCCTTTCCAGAGTCGGCGTTAGCCTTCAGAGCGTTGACTGGAGTTAGAGAAGCCAGGCGCCCGTCCCTCCGCTCTGTTCGTCATTTCTTTACAGGACTCAGTTTCCTGTGATCTTCTTTCAGGGTCCCAGTCCTATTACCCTCTGTGTTCCCCGGACAGCTGACTTTTCCGTTTATCCGTGAACTCCTGGCCGCTGTTTATCTCTTCACCTGCCGCGTTATCTTCCGAGGGAAAATGCCCCACATTAAGTCCTGAGGTTCAGACGGGTTTGGGGGCCGTGCAAGAGGGTTTCCCATCCGCCTCCCACCGACACAAGTGCTCAATTTCAGGATTGCTCAGAAATGGGCCCTTTTGGGTTTCGCTTCCAGATAACCACTAAATAAACCTGAGGAAAAGAACAAACACCACGGTTGTTTCTCTTACAAGGGTATGTCAAGAGGTGTTTATACAGTTCTTAGAGATTTACCGAAGAAACGTCCAGAAAAGTCAAGTAGCCTGGCTTATCAGGAAAAAAAGAACAAACAAAACAAAACACTACCGAAGTTAAAGGCACGGTAAATCACGTTCATTAAACATTAATCAATAAATGTTAAAAAGTTTGTTCAATAATTTAGAAAACAAAGAGAAGTTTGATGTGCGGGGCTCGTTGGTCTAGGGGTATGATTCTCGCTTAGGGTGCGAGAGGTCCCGGGTTCAAATCCCGGACGAGCCCTTCTCCTTTTATGTCACTGAATTCTGAAAGTTTAAATTTAGTTTTACTCTTAATGGTGGCAACGTGGAGTCGCTTGTGCAACTAGTTTTTCTATGCACTCCGTTCTGGATTGTATCTGGGAATCTCTTCTAATTAAAAGAAGTTGTTTTTAGATTTGACTTTCACTTTTTTCTCCAGTGTGTCTCAGTCTCTCTAGGCCAGCACGCCCCGCGCCATCCAAAGGGGTTCTGAATTCTGCAAAAGCGATACAGCTGCATAGTGCGGTGACGCCCAATTGGAATTGATTTTTCTTCAAGTTACAGGTTCTGAAAATAGTTTCTGCTTGATCGTAATGAAGTAATAAATTACATGGTAATCCTACATGAAAAACACAACTGCCACAAGTTAAAAGTCTGCGCCCAACGTGGGGCTCGAACCCACGACCCTGAGATTAAGAGTCTCATGCTCTACCGACTGAGCTAGCCGGGCGCTTGTGACTCAAGCTGCTACACTTTTGTAGAAGAATACGTATCTTTCCCCCATTTCTTAAGGTACAAATTACGATTTTAGATTTTATCTTGTGGTTTATATTACTTTTCTAGGTAAAATTAAACTCTAATAATAAAAATTTCGCAGCCAATTATTATGCTATATTCCACTTTACGTTTTCCTTTTCTCATCTACTGTTGTCCATCTTTTCTTTCCTAGTTTTCCTCTTCCTTTCTGTTTCTCTATCTTTCTATCTTGAGCTCCCTTTCTTCTTCTTACTTCTTTCTTCCCCTTTTCTCTTCTTTTCCTACCCTCTGTTTTTCCTTGATAAACCACAAACGTTTCCTGGATCGCTAGTGTTTTTCCAGAGCTCCAGACCTTGTTGCTATCTTGGCCCTGAGCACAGTCCTGGAGGAGCTCAGTTCCAAAGGCATCATCCAGGACCCTTCTCTTTGTGATCCCCTGATGCTTTCTGCTGGGTTTCCCATCACCTGCCAAGTCTCCCGGCTACCTTGCTCTTTGTGTTAAGAACAGACTTGAGGGGACAATAATACCTAGTGTTGACAGGAGGTAAATCATCTGATCACATGTCTGTCGGGAAGGCTGAGTCGGCCGGATTGCCTGTCAATTTCATAAGTTCATAGCAAGAACTAGAACTATGTGGTTTATTGCAATTTTCAAAACTGGAAAGATCAAATTCATATCCAAAGTTGGCTAGCATGTAATCAAAGCAAAGGGGCTTAGAGGGTAACAGTTACATCATTTCGAAAATCCAATTAACACTCAGCACCTCATTAAACCTGCCAGGAAGGAGGCCATCGAGATTGTACTGCCAAAACACCCACCTCTGAGTGCCCAGTCACCCTTCCCACCCTCTCCCACCCAAGCCTTTCTTTTTCCTTTAACTAAGAACCTGAATATTAATATCTTCATTTGACACAGCATGTCAATCCATATTCTAGCTATTCCATAGAACAAACATAAAACAAAAAACAATTCAAATGCTGCCTATTCAGAAAGGCAGCTCCTTAGGTCTGGCAAACACAACCAAATCTAGTAAACTATGAGGATGGGTTCCCTAGATTTGGTAATGTTGCTGGAACGTACACAGTGAAACTGGGAATCAAACATTAACAGTAGATTTAACCTACAGTGATCGGAGCCATAGGGTCTTTCAAATCAATCGACGAATGTAATTAGATGATTTCAGGTGGTTTAAATAAAAAGATTGATTTTTTTCCTAGTGGGAGACAAGAAAATTCATGCTCAAAGCTCTGGCTGTTTTGGGTTGCAGCACAAGCTCTCTGGCAGGGCCTTTTGGGGACACAGTTCTATTAGATCTGGCCTGAAGTCTTCTTAGCCTATCTTAGTTTTAATTCCTTCCTCTAAATGCAGCTACACTGAAGGTTAAGGCTTCACGCTATGCATTTCACGCAGAAACAGTTCAGTTCCTATAGAAGACAGCCAACCAAGCAAAACAACCTGTGACATTTAGTCAGTCACTCCTGAGCATAGCCTGATGTGTATCAGGTGGCACGTGGATGTTTTCTTATGTTCAGTCAATGTGATTGAATGGACTTTTAAAAATCTCATGCGATCTTTCCTCGTGAGAGATCATCTACAAGCAGGTGCATGCTCTTTGGTGAGAGAGTGCCAGGACATAACCAAACCAGGAAGCAGTCATCGAAGGGGCCATCTGCAAGACCGTGTAGGTATAGGAATACTTTTGAATTTAGCAAGGCTCTGGATGAAGGACACAAGCTGAGACAATCTCTATGAACACCTGGGCCTGTTCAGGGATGGTGTTTGATCTATCCGCAGGCAAGTGCATGCTTTAAAACACCTAAGCACTCTGAGAGACACAAAGGATACAGGGGTTCAGGGACTAAGTACAGTTTGCGACTGGGTCTTAGGTGAAGGGAACAGGAAATCCTTCATTTTATCCCATTGCATCCTCTCCACCCCCTTCCATTCCCCCCCCCCTTTTTTTTTCCCAACCTCTCCTCTCATATGGTTTGTCTGTTTACACAGGCTCTCTAAACTCTTTTACCTGGACCGGGATGGGCCTGGAATTCGCTGAGATCTCCCTGATACTGGGATTGCAGGCGTACTCAACTCCATCCAGATCAGTCTTGTTGCAACTAGAGGTAGATACGTTTCAAATCTTGCTGATAAATGGGGCACAAACTGGCCTTTTAAATTCACCGTAATAAAGGTTGGTCATCGCAAAGTACACAATAGTTTTGTTTCTTGTTTTTCAAACTCCTGTTTTCTTCTGGGGCCAAGGCACCAAGTTGCAGAAATCTTGTTCCAAAGAGGCTGGATCTTAAAAAAGAAGGAGGAGGAGACGGAGGAGGAGCAGCAGCAGAAGAAGGAGGAGAAGAGGGAGGAGAAGGAAGAAAGAAGAAGGAGGAGGAGGAGGAGAAGGGTAAAATAGTGAATAAATAAAAAGTAAAGGCAGCTCTTACACGATTGACACAGGCTGTAACCTCTCGCAGAGATGGCATCACCAGTGGGAAGGTAAGTACACGTGGCTCCTTCGATAGCTCAGTTGGTAGAGCGGAGGACTGTAGTTGGGCCTTCTAGGTATCCTTAGGTCGCTGGTTCGAATCCGGCTCGAAGGAACTCGAACTTTTAGCTATTTTTGCTGCCGCACCCTGCGTGGCATTTTCAATATTTGAATCTGCCTAACTCTATTCTCGATGTGCTATGAGATGTATGTACTTTCGAAAAATCGTTCTCTGTAATGATTTTTGATGCAAGCAGGCTTCGACTTCATAGATCATAGAATCCCACCCCTGAAGGTCCTTGTGCCTTGAGAAAAGAGACCAGGAACGACGTGGCCTGGCTGGGAGGGTCTGAAGCCGGAGTGTGCCCTCCACGCCTGGGAATGGATCCCTCGGGTAATCGGTGGGGCACGCGCGCCCTCCAGTGGCCTGAGAGTTCTCAGCAGCTGGACCTCAGGCTCAAACACCTCAGCCCTCATTTTCAGTGCCTCGGGCCGCAAGGGAAATCTGTTCAGGATTTTTGGCTTAATTATGCTACGGTGGTTTGATGTCGGTTTTTCTTTTCCAAGGGGCTGGGAAAATCTGGAATATATCAGAATCACCTGGAGGTAATTTAAAACCTTGGAGGTGCTAATTGCAAAAGGTATGCGGACGATTGTAATGAGCTACAAGGGCTTTTAAAACACTGCTAGGCGCTGCCGGTTTATCACCCAAGAATCTCAGGCCAGCCCGGGCAATAAAATTTGTCTTAAAAACAAACAAAGCAAAAGGCACTGCCAGAAAAATAAATGGCAATTTTAAGAGAGAAATGCTAAAGGAGATTAGTTCAAAAAAGACCTCAGTATCAGTAGAACGTTTTTGCTAATTTTGTACTAATCCCATCGAATTACATTATTCCTACTCTCAAAAATGTGATCTCGGATACAAAAATGTGATTCTCAGTTACACTGTGGAAGAGTGTCAGAGATTAATATCAAGTGATTGACAAAGATTTTGGATCAATATACCGAAGTTGTACAAGGGTTTTGTGCTTTGCGATATCTTGTACCTTCTATCCCAGGGGTCAGAACTTTTATTCTCTTAGCAAATTATTTTTAATTTTTGTTGTAAATCATAAAGATCTTAAATTAACATGAAAAACCACGAGGCCGGGCTAGTTGCAGGCCTGCTTGAACTGGCAGCTCCGGGATGCCTTGTGTTTTAAAAGTGTGTTGGGGCAAAAGAAAAATAGTCTAATTTTCTTTTCAAAGATTATGTTTGGGCCTCGGATACAAAATTTATTAGATAGCCCTGGACTAGACTTCTCTGCAAGGAACAGTAAGTTGTAACTTAGAGGGAGTTCTAAATTTCTTTCAATATCTTGGACAGTATTCTGGGATATTCTAGAACGGGTAATAACCCCAGGGTGAACGGAAGCAAATAAGCAAACAACCTTATCCAAACACACCTATGCTCGACCTACACTTCCTCATCTTACTATCCAAGGGGAGCGCGTTTACTTGCAGCTGTAAGAACTTGATAGGAGGCACCAACATGGCAACTCACAATTGTCTGTAACTCCAGTGCCAGGGGACCCGACACTCTTGGAAAAACACCAGTGCATATAACGTAAAAATAAACTTAAAAAAGCAAACCTAGAAATGTGAAAACAAAAACAAAACAAACAAGCAAACACCAAAACCCAAAAAACAAACAAACAAACAAAAAAGCAAAAAAAAAAAAAAGAACTTCATATGAAAACGAGAAATAGGTGAATAAAAAAGATTAACTATTGGAAGTGTAGGCGTGCAAGTTCCTTTGAAAGTAACAAAACTCCAGCTCTCCAAGTCGTGAGAGAAATCTCTAAGAACTCAGCCATTTTCTATAGAAAAGCTTGTGACAACAATTATGCTTTTCCGGGTTGCTGAGGGAACCCGCGAACGTAAGAAGCGCCTTTTGAATGAAGTCTGGTGTCTCTAGTAGGCTGCTCTTGCAAGGTATTATGGGAAAAGAATGACCCCCCCCCCAAGAAAAATTGGAGAATGCGGGCATCGATCCCGCTACCTCTCGCATGCTAAGCGAGCGCTCTACCATTTGAGCTAATTCCCCACCTGGTGTCATGTGGCTGCTGCCTTGCTCCCCTTTGATATCTAGATTTAACTCACTACCAGCAGTTTCGATCCACCAAGTAGAGGTTTTGTTTGCTTGTTTTTTTTTTTTTTTTTTTTTTGTGGGTTTAATGTTTGCTTTTAAAAGCCCAATGAAATCTGGACAAATGACAAAACTGAAATGGAGAAGGTGAGATATCGTATTCAAGAGAGTTTTTTCTTGGGCTGGGTGTGGTGTTCCGTAATCCCAGAGCTTCAAGGAAGGAGGAGTCCTGAGTGAGGCAGGATAATTGCCCCTCTTTGAGGCCAGTTTGGGTTACAAAACAAAATGAAGCTCAGAGGTTGTGGTTTGGTAGTCGCGGGACAGCCCCGGGTGACTTCCACCCTGTGCATTAGACACAGCACCGCCTGTTCTGCGCAGGTCACAGGGATGCGGACAGGGGTCCGGGACTCGCAGATCGCTGAAACATCAGTGCTGGGATTGGTAAGAAGTTAATTCCAGAAGCCTGTGTATAGACACCAGATGCCAGGTGGAAATTAAGCTTTCAACGGAGAAAAACACTCTAGTTCTCCCGCCGTCGAGGCTGGGCTTTGGCTCACTCCTGTGTCCTCATCAATCCTCAAACCCTCTAACTTCTAAGACTGTGTCCAGACATCGATCGACTCTTCCGTCCCTACGGTTCAAAACAAACAAACAACAAACAACAGCAAAAACAAAGGGCTGACCTTAAGAAGCGAGCCCTTTGTTTTTTGTTTTTGTTTTCTTTTTTCAAATCACTGTCGGAGGTCACATAGCCAAGAGTGCGTCTGTATTGGTTAATTTCTTAGTTAATTCCTTTTGGTTTCTTTAGGCACGATTTCAAGGATTTTCAAAATTAGTGTTCCAAAGTAAATGCTGAAAAGCTGATAACTTGAGGTAGCCCTCAATGACCTTAAATTCACTGTGTTGTCGAAGATGATCCTTAAATCGTGATCTTCCTGCCTTCTTTCAGGAATATTTCACCACCTTCGGCTAGAAGTGCATACATATACGGGTTCAGACTAGAGAAGTCTTTGTAGAAAGAGAAAAGAAGTAATTGCTTTTTCATTCTGGAGTGCTCTCTTTTGGTGAACTTTCCGGAGAGTTCACCAAAAGAGACTTCCTCTTGTGAGCTTAAGGTTTATTTTTAAAATTCAATAAAATCGGAGCAAGATATTAAAAATCTAAAGGGAGAAAAGGCACGACATATTTAAGTCAGTGATTCTAGAGCCAGTTGTGACTGAATTGGAGGCCTGCGTGGGCTACTTCATGAATACCAGGCCAGTTGGAGCTAGAAAACCAGATCCTTTAAATATGAATAAATAAATAAATAAATAAGCAAATAGGAAAAGAAAAAGAAACACACTCATCCTAAAACCTGATCCATGTCTCTCTGAGCTGTTCAAAGTGCACACAACACACAGGCCTTTTCAGAGCCCTAGACCCCAACACAGGCCTTTCCTGGCTCTTTATACCAACCTTAACTTTTGCTTGTTCATTATAGTCAGTGTTGACACAAAGAGAATGACTTTCTGCGAAAGGAAGCTCCCCCCACATAAAAGATTTTAAATCTCAGATACTAACCTTGCATTCCTATTTTGCTGAACTATCATTCCTCTCTTAGACACAGTCAGAAGGTGAGCCCATTCAGAAGGCATAGATCCACATGCTGGCATGACTACACTCAAGGTATGAGATCTTCAGCAGGAACAAAGCTTGGGCTTCTAGTAACACTGGATGGGGGGTTAACTTTCCAAACTGTCAGTTTCCAGGGGTACTGGAATATTTTACAATTCACACTGAAGTTTTGACAGTTGTTAAATGGTGCCACTTCCCGACTTTCAGGAAGAAATGCCAAGCTACGAAAGTGACCAAAAGTCATTGCTGTCCACAACCCACAACTGTCTTCCTCAGTTGTTTTGAATTTAATGCAACCGTATCATTTATCTAGCAAAACTCGACAGACCTAAGAGAAACAGGGCAGCACAGAACAAATCAGACAGGAAGGGCAGGGTACAGGATATATATCCAGGATATATACCCATGAAACTATCAGTCTCACTATATAAAATATGTCAAATGTCTGAAGGGATTACTTTAAAAAGTTACACCTTTAACATAACAAAATCGAGATCATATAGTATTACCAAGGAAAGGTGTAATATCTCCTTCGATAGCTCAGTTGGTAGAGCGGAGGACTGTAGTGGTGCTCCTCATCTTTGAGGTATCCTTAGGTCGCTGGTTCGAATCCGGCTCGAAGGACGAGTGTTTTGAAGGAAACGTACATGTAATTTCTCAACAACTCTCCTGAAACGTATAAAGGTTAAGATATAATAATCTGTCCCACCTTCTGCGTTTGCTCTTTAGACCCACCAGAAGTGCAGAGTGTCAAAGGTCTCCTAACCACAAGTCTTCACCTTTTGCCAGGAATGAGGACATAGGTGACAGACTGTGGTGGTCTCCTGTGGTCGGCATCATCGGTCTCGACGCAAAAAGAATTTTATGAGTCCATAGTAAGCCTTCCCAAAAGCAAAACGTCACGAACCATTTCCCAGGTAAAGCCATCAAGTTCAGCGTGTCCCCAACACACTCTGCCCACCTCTGACAGTTCTGCGAACACAAACCTAAAATGTGCAGTCCTCTCACTGGGGGCGGCAAAGGTTCGAGTGAGCGAAGACGACTGAAGGAGTCTTTCAAAATGACAGGTGATGGATGGAGTTTCACGCTGGAATCCCAGCAACTGGAGAGGTTGGAGCACGAGAATCTAGACACAGCTCGTAAAAATCTGAAGTATTTGTTTTTGCTGTTGATGTCTGCGCTTTGGTTTTTCTTTCTCAGAGGCTTTCTGGTACACCTGGGCTGCTCCAGCTCCTTGCAGCCTTCCCTCACTCCCCACCTTCTCTTCTCCTAGCCGAAAACTCTCTGGAACCATCGATGTTGCTGTAGGAGCGTGCAGACCTCCAGAAGCTGCCCACTCAGCCCCCAGCTCAGCCCACTCTACCTGCAAAGATGCAGCAGCTTCAGTAGACGAGCGGAGGATCCTCATGAGAATGGTCTTGAAGGTCTCTTCAGAAAGTAGGGTAACCCCTCAGGAAATTCCTTCTGGAACAAATATTCTCTTTTTCCGCCAGCCCCCGTACGTTTGTCTTCAAAAAGCTCTGGGGCTAGAACAGGAATCGAAGTGCAAGAATTCTTCACTTTAATTTTAATGTGATGATCTTTCAGTTAAAGTACTAGAAATATTTCCATAAACGTTACTTGCTCTCTTTACCTTTTATAACTAATACACTTTAAAATCTGTAAATCCCCACAAATCAATAAAAGCTTCCCTAGATGGCTTCCTATGTTTTCCCACGGTACTCATTGTTCTGTCTTAGGCACCAGAAAACTGAGTGGCACCGTAGGTGGTCGCTAGCCAAGCATAACAGCATGCTTAAACATGCAATGATTAAAATGTATCACCTTTGAGGTATATGTTATGTTTTGTTTATTTGTTCCAGTATAATTGTTCAATATAACATGGGCCACTCCATTCCTAAACACATGCAGTTTTTGTCAACTTTATACAAGCTAGTCATCTGGAAAAAGGGACTTCAGTTTTGAAAATGTCTCTGTCAGATTGGGCTGTACCTTAAAAGACTTTCCTGGCGGTTGTCTGCTTTTTAAACTTAATCACAAAGAAAAACCACCAGCTATTTTTTATTTCATAAATCAACAAGCTGTTGACGCCTCCCTTCGATAGCTCAGTTGGTAGAGCGGAGGACTGTAGGTGAATTTCTCTGGGTATCCTTAGGTCGCTGGTTCGAATCCGGCTCGAAGGAGGAACATTTTGGTTTGTTCCAATTAACAAAAGATAGTATAAAATACCAATATTTATTAAATCAATGGTCTGAAGAACTTTAGAAGTTCAGACCTACAATTTAAATGATGGTCTTTTAGAGATAAACATAAAAGAAAAATTTTCATACATGTCATAATTCATATATTCCATAAAAAATATCCCTGGATGACTTATTTTCCCCAATGGTACTCATTTTTCTTAGTATCAGGAAGCTGAATGCACCACAGGTGCTTGTTAGTCAAGCATGACAGCATTCTTATAAATGGAATGGGTAAAATTACTTTTTGAGTGTATGTGTAATGTTTCATTTATTTGCTCCACTACAATTGTGCAAACTAGTATGTTCACTCCTTTTCTAGATCCATGATAAAGGCATCTCATGCATTTGTATTTTCCTTGTCCAGAAAGGAGAATCATGCGCTTCTCTGGTGAAAGGGGCCTATGTTATCACTGTGGTGCTAAGGAGACTGGGAGAGTACAGCGGGGAACGTCAATAAAAGAGAATGGATGGTTCCGTCTGTAAGGATTCAGTGCATGAACATTCCTAGGAGCATTATCGGGGGGGGGGGGGGGGGAATCTATATGAAACACTTATACATTAAAAAGCACACATCTCAAGCATGTTCTTAATTACCTGTTGTGTGATCACTTGCTAATTTACTTTTAAAATATCCTCAAAAACATTTCCTAAAAACATCAATTTTTTAGATGAATCAGAGGAATTGCAACAAATCCATCAGCTATTTTATAAGCCTTAAAGAAAACAACATTGTCTTCCTTCGATAGCTCAGTTGGTAGAGCGGAGGACTGTAGGTTGACATAGTGATCCTTAGGTCGCTGGTTCGAATCCGGCTCGAAGGAGAGGCACTTTTGAAACAATTTCACCAGCGCTAGCTAGACTTCCAAGATTTTTTAAGAACCCTGTGGCAACCAACGTCATGTGAATATATACAATTATCAAAGTTGGGGTGAAATAAGCAAACATAATTCACAATCAAGTGCTGTTCAAGTTCAAAGAAACCAAGCAAGGTTTTCTTCAAGTTTCGGGAAGAAGTTTCTCTTTTCGAAATTCAGGAGTGTTCACAATGGGCTAAACCACGATTTTGCATGTTCATTCATTGGCTAGTCAACGATTCTTCACGATCCTTTACTATATCCATATTTTTAAAGTTAATTAAATTTTAAAAGTCTCTTGTAGCCCAGGCTGGTCTCCACCTCCCAAGAACTGATGATTACATGGTTGCCACCACTCGCAGTTGACTTGGTACTTAACGTGTATTTCCCTAACAATCCCAAGCACACACAAAATAGAGAAATAACGTCAGGTGTTGCCATTTAGCTACAGCGTTGAGACACCCTGGCATCGTCTTCACGTGTGTTCCTCCTCCAGCTCTCAATGTTTTGTAGTAACTCCAGCGTCGCCACTGCTGTTAAAAATTAAAAGCAGGGCTCTGTTCACCCCACACCCGAAAAGAAGCAGAGGTAGCCAACAGAAAGCCCTCTCCAGTGAAAGCAGCAAAACAAACTCACGATAAATCCAGGCTTAATTATTAGGCCTTCAGATGCACCCGAGCTTTACAAATAACACCCGGGGCCTGACGACTGTTGTCCCGGATTCTGTCTTCTATAATTTTCGTGGCGATGGAGGATAAGAAATTATGTGGGGCCTCGGCGAGAGAACACTTAAAGCCTGGGCGGGCTCCCTCCGCAAAGCAGGATACTGGTGGTTCACGAATTGCAGCAGCATCACTGGAGCCTCACCCGCTGGCCTCAGCAGTCTGGGGCACAGAGCTGCGCCGGCGCATGGCCTGGCGCCGCAGGGCAGGTCCCAATAGCAACACCTGCCGGCCACTTAGCGGCGCCGGCGACCAGCTGGTATGAGGACGGCGCCCCCTGGCGGCAGTGCCGAGGCTGAGCAGGCTACTGATCGAAGCGTGGCCAGAGAGCAGAACTGAGTGTTGCTACCCCACACCCTTCGCTCATCAGCTAGGAATAGAAATAGATTCGAGCACAACAGTAGGCAGAGAAAGTTCTTTAAATAATACTTTTAAAGATTTAAATACTCTGCCGGGCAGTGGTGGCGCACGCCCTTAATCCCAGCACTTGGGAAGCAGAGGCCGGCGGATCTCTGTGAGTTGGAGACCAACTTGGTCTACAGAGCTAGTTCCAGGGCAGGCTCCAAAGCAATACAGATAAACCCTGTCTGGAAAAACAAAACAAACAAACAAAAAAATAAATAAATATTCTCAGTTTATAATCACTAGAGGCGCGTTTAAAATTTAAAAGTACAAATCCAATTAAAGTTCCAAAATTACATGTGCAAATGTATAAACTGCTTCAAAAACTTTAACTTTAAAATGTTTAAAATTCAGTTGAAATTTCAAATAACTAAAAATTCAAAGCTCTGACTGAAATTTACCAACTGAACTTCATAAAGCTTTTAAAAGAGGGGTTCTCCTCCCTCAGCCGCATTCGCACCATCGTCCTGGAATAAAATACTGTTTTGGTCTCCACAACATAAACTTTCCCAACAAGTTCTCCAAAAACCCCGCGAGACGCACCAGGACACGCATTTGGTGCATGCAGGCAGAAACATTCATATACATTAAAAAAACAATTTAAAAAAAAAATAAGAATATTCCCCCAGAGCTCGCCTGAGGTCACGGTTGCACCTGGCGGAGGCGTTTCACAGGAACCTGTGGCTCCGCCTTAGTCCAGAGTCGTCTTTTGGCCTCGCCCCGCCCCGCCCCGCCCCGCCCCGCCCCGCCCCAAACCCGGACTCTACCTCTGAACGTCCATTCTCGTTTGCATTGACTGCTCCGCTCCCCAGCAACTGACCACGCCACCTTTTTATTGGTCTTCACGGGATTGTCCCATCCCCCACGCCACAAAACAACACACAGGAATTACGTCATAGGCCACCTTTAGTCCCTTTCCTCTTAGATCGGCTCGCAGGATATGCGTCATCGGGTGGCGACGGGTTTACGGCTGTCGTGCTCCCCATATCCGCCATCATGAAAGCCGCGGAGTTGGTGGGAGAGCAAAAGGCGCCGATGGAGGGAGAGCGGCAGGAAGAGGCAGAGCTGGATGCAGAGGCGGCGGAGGAGCAGGAAGAGTCCGAGGAGGCGGCCTGCAACAGCAGCAAGAAGAAGAAGGTAGTGCCGGGAATTGTGTACCTGGGACACGTCCCGCCGCGATTCCGTCCCTTGCACGTCCGCAACCTGCTCAGCGCCTACGGCGAAGTGGGACGCGTGTTCTTCCAGGCCGAGGGTAAGCCCCGCGATGACTTATTGCAGGCTGAGTACGGGTGAGGCGTGGGTTGTTGGCTTTTGGAAGGTTCCGACTCCCTACTGGCTGTTAAATTTGTGGCATTGATGTCTCTTGGAAGGCTGGGGCGGGGTAGGAGAATGGAGAGGGTGGGCGGATAGAGTGCAGTAATAAGGCCCGAAAGATAGCCCTGATTTTCAGATAATCCCTGAAACAGCGTGTGATAGCCTCCGTCAGCCTCTTCCACCTCTTGACAAACACAGTTTGGAAACGGAGGTGGGAACTGGTGCGGCTATTGGTGTTCAGGGAGCTGTCATTTGAAGACAGGAATGAGTTAAGGAAAGAGTCTGCACCTTACAGGTAGTCCTTTTCCATCCACAGCTGTGAACTAACACCCGAGCTAACAGGTTTGAACTTCTGGCCAAATAGAGGTGTGTCTCAGTGGATGCTTGACCAGGATGTTCGTTGTTTTTGGCCCACAGACCGCTTTGTGAGACGCAAAAGAAGGCAGCGGCGGCCGCAGGAGGAAAGGCGGCTAAATACAGCAAGGACTATACAGAAGGCTGGGTGGAATTCCGTGACAAGCGCATAGCCAAGCGAGTGGCAGCCAGTCTACATAACACGCCCATGGGTGCCCGCAGGCGCAGTCCCTTCCGTTATGACCTGTGGAACCTCAAGGTGAGGTTCTGCGTTTCTCTGCCACACTTTGATTACTCCCTCCAGCCCTAGCCCAGGCACATTGTCTCTCTTGCTAACTCCTAACAGCTCCCAGTTTCTTCTCCCGTTCTGGCTTTCCCTGTCTTGACCTTTTCCTATTTTCTGGTCCACAGTATTTGCATCGTTTTACATGGTCCCACCTCAGCGAACACCTTGCCTTTGAGCGCCAGGTACGAAGGCAGCGCCTAAGAGCAGAGGTTTCCCAAGCAAAGCGAGAGACTGACTTCTATCTTCAAAGTGTAGAACGGGGACAACGCTTCCTTGCAGCTGATGGGGATGCTACTCGCCCTAATAGCTCCTGGACATTTGCACAACGTCCCACAGAGCAGGAGTTGAGGGCCCGGAAGGCAGCACGGGCAGGAGGGCGGGAACGAGCTCGCCTGGCTCACGCCCAGGACCAGGCCAAATCCAACAGAGGGCTCCTTGCCAGGATCTTTGGAGCCCCTCCACCTGCAGAGAGCAAGGAAGAATCATAACCAGCAAGGGACTCCTGGTGGAAAAAGAAGCTGCTTGTAGTTACCAGCTCCGCTCTCTTCAGGTCTGCCTCCCGCAGAGTGTAACCGAGTGTCAGTCCAGGCAGATGTTTTCATGTTTTCTCTCTATTCCACAGATCAAGAGTTTGGTAAAAGACTTTTTTTTCCCCCTTGGCCTCTTTTACCCACCATGATCAAATCCTGTTACGTTCCCAGCTGAGAACTTAGGCTTACTATCCAAGATGATTACTGCTGGAGGAGCCAATTGTATTTTGTTTGACTTCTGGTTGCCTGCCTTTCTCAGTGTGCTCCTAACGGTTTCTGGCTCCAGGAGTGGATTTCCCTTCTACTAGAGCAGCAATGACACACCCATGTGGTCTATGATGTTCATCCACTGTGGTGGGGGCAGAATTAACAGGAATTGGGTTAGTGGCCCAATTTGAAGTTTTTGTTTGAAAATAAAAAAGAATTGTTATACACGTTTTAGTTTTCAGGTGGGAATCATTGAGTTTCAGTTTCTTTTGAAGCGAAGCGTACTACTCAGTTATTGTAGCAGATATGTTCCCAGTGCTCCTCATACCTTTTTCAAGTGTCCAGGCTAGCCTTGAGGTTATTCTGTAAGTTGCTCAAGTAAGCCCTGAACTTGAAATCCTGTCTCAGCCTCCCAAATAACTGGGATTATAGGTTTGTGTCAGCCAACCTAGTTTCAATGTTCTTAAATAAATAAACAAGTAATTTCTTTGTTCAATAAATTTCTTATCTTGAAAAGATGTGTACAAGCTGTCATGAACCCTGTCTCTTAAAATACTCATTTTGGTTCATGTCTTACGTACAAAAGTTGCATGTGTGTTAAGAAATTTGCTACTAGATCTAAGGCAAAAAAAAAAAGACTTTGCCAGTGTATAAGCTCTTCATGGATCCATTCCACCTGCCTTTGCAGTCACTGTTCCGTATCTCCATTCCCCTTCCCTCAGTCCATCCCTCACTGTGGTTCTATCACATATACTACCTTCTTCAGCAAATTCTGAAGTTCTTTTCCAATAGCCTGACACCCTGGCCCCTCATTCCCTTCCCTACAAGCTCAGGTGCGTTCTTTGAGATCAAGTCAAACAGCATGTCAGCTGTCTGCCCCACCTAAAATGGGTGTTCTGTGGGGTTGATATTTGCTTCTCCGGTGTTATCAGGAATGAAGATCGAACTTTATCTTTGACTCCTTATGGTTTCAGTTTGTTTGGCAATAAAAATTCACTAACTCTTTGAGTTACTGTGAGGAGAGATTTTATAAAAATCCTAAATAATATGCTCTGGACTTTACCCATGATGTTTACTTTGACAACCAATTTGGGAACTATCATCTATTTGTGACAATGATAAGGAGTGGCAGAAAGTTCTTTCTCTAAAGAGTCATATAACTAATAAAAAAGGAGAGTTAATCTTCATCTGGGTCTTGTAACGAGTATGGTTTTTCTGCCTGCTGCTTGGTCTTGTCCTGCTGCTGCGCCAGCCCCAAATAACACACAGAGACTCTGTATTTTATACAATGCTGTTGGCCCTGTTACTTGTTTCTTATCGGCTAGCTCTGCCTTAATTATTAACCCATTTCTGCTGATCTACGTATTTCTCTTACCAGGGAGCCGGCGGCATACTGCTTTCTTCAGACTCTCCATCTTGATTCCTCCTTACTACTTCCTCTTCCTCCTTGTCTCCTAGTCCCTCCTATCTTCCTTTCCTATTGGCCAACAGTGCTTTATTTATTAACCAGTATGAGAAACATATACAGAATGACATCTCCCATCATGGGTCTCTGTTTAAACATACTTTTTCCACATTAAGCCTCTTCTACAGGAACAATGGTAAGAACAGAGAGTAAAAGGTTCTGCTGTATGACTAGAGCCAAGTAATGAAACACTGACAAAACCAAGTGTTAGTGGGGCTTTGTCAATGTAATCTCAGTACTTGGGAGACAAGTGCAGGCAGGTCTCTGTGAGATCAATGCCAACCTAGCCTACATGATGAGATCCAGGACAGCCAGGCCATATTGTCTCAAAAAACAAGAAGAAAGAACCAGATATTACTGGAAATGCTTCAAAAATAAGATTGGGAAGCAATAAGTATTTTCTATTTTGTAGATAAATTTCTGACTTCCAGGGCTGGGTATTTAGGGCCCCTACCCTGTGCTGTGGTGGAAAGTAGAGCCTGTTACCTCAACTGACTTAAAAACTGCAGTGTGGAGTCATGTGCATTGTGCCCCAGCTGAATCTCAGCTGGCTATACAGGATATGGACTGGCTTGCTTTTGCTTCTATGATGGCTTTCCCTGGAAATTAGTTATAACCTGATGTGTGATAAATGTAAGGAATAGTGCTTTCACTTTTTTAAAATGATCTTTTTAAAAATAAATTATTTTTATTTCATGTGTATTGGTGTTTTGCCTGCATGTATGTCTGTGTAAGGGTGTTCTGTCCCTTGGAACTGGAGTTTATTGCCGCAGACTGCTCAGCAGACCACTGGTCTGTGGGGAGACTTAACTCAGATACTTAGGTCAGGAGTGAATTCGGCGCGACAGACAGTCAAATGCAAGAGAGGTTTGCTACTGCTGCGAATCTTTACTTCAGAGCATCAGAATATATACAATCATTTTAAGGAACAAAGTCTTTGGCAGGAGTCCAAAAGATTACAGTCTTCAGAAATCATTAGTGCTGAGACAATGGGAACATGAGAACATTAGACATAGACTACACAGGAAGAGAAAATTCTATTTTATGCCTGTCAGTGGTCAGCTCGCCAGACATCTAGTTTTTGCTAGTTTTGATATTTATGATGCAGCCCTGCATCTCTACCTAAGTCCTGACTTATAATTTTTAGTATTTCTTCCTTGGTTCTGGGGTGGCCAAAAATATTATATTTAAGATGATCATGACAAGGAATTTCCCGATTATTTCCAAATATCAAAAACTTATATACTTGCCACCTCAGTTGCCATTGCTGTTCAGAGAGGGCACACCATGGTGCTTGAGCTCTCCTGATTCTTTCCCAGATAGATAATGTATTGAACTTAACTCGATTTCCATTCACCATCACTCATCTAAATAGGTCCTTTATCATAAACACCTGTCCAAGGGAGTGGAGCATCTGTGGGACTGTAAATGTATGGGCCTCTATATCTGGGAGGCTGTCACCAGGAATCCTTAGTCAATATTTCTAGGGAATTGTTTATTTGCCTGTCTGTTAATCCCTTTTTCTGTAAATCCTCCGTTTCTAATTGCACTTTGTCTTTACTTTTAGTTTCTCTCTTATTTCTAAATTTTCCTTCTATTCCTAACTCAAGTTTTTGCACAACATCTATAATCTTCCCAAATGATTCATTAAAACTTTGAAACAATTGTAACAGCAACTGCTGCAGGTTATGATTCCAAAGACTAATAGAAAAACATAGATCTATGCACTCACGAACCCAACACCCAAGCCAAGCTGATTAAAGACCTTTTTCTGGGATCATGCCAGGGACCACCAGGAGGGCTAACCACACGTAGCGTGAACCTCGGGACAGGCAGCCACAAGCTCTTTATGCTCCATGCTGCACTGTCTCCACTGGAGCGAGTGTGGCAGTTTATAATCAGTTACGGGCTGCCATGTGGGTACTGGAAATTGAATACTGGGCTCTCTGGAGGGACAGCTCATGCTCTTAACGGCTGAGCCATCTCTCCAGCCCCTTAGATTGATATTTGAAATCTAAGGCTACCTTCATGTATGTCTGTGCACAGAAGGAATTACATCCCCTGGTGCTGACAGTTGTGAATCGCCATGTGAATGTTGGGAACCCAGGTCCTCTGGAAGAGCAATCGGTGCTCTTAACCGAAGAGCCATCTCTCCAACATCAAGTACTAGCACCCTAGTTTTGATAAGGGGATATGATATGATAGGATAAGGGCATAGCACCAATGCTTGATTACATCATCAATTACCAAAACTTCCCATTCTTCCAGCAAAAAAGTGATTTTATTCCAGTCCTTCCTGTCCTCACAGACATATGCACAGCTCCAAAGATGTTATTTGATTAATTAATCTTAGGATTTCCTCTTGGTAGTAGTTGGATGAGGTGTGCAATCAGATCTACACAGCGATAGAAGGGAAATGCACTCAGCATGTAATTGTTCTCCAGATGTGCAAGTGAGAGGTCTGTTGCTTTTCCTCTGGACTTTGTCAAGAGCTGGTGAGGGTTAGAGGAACTTCAGGCAGCACAAGAGTGTGAGGCCGGTGTTGGGGATGACAGCAGAGACATTATGTATGTCTGAGTAATAGAGGGTGCAGACATCTATGAATGTTGGGAACCTAGGTCCTCAGCAGCAGAGAATGACATAAGAAGGGCTGGTGGGACAATAGGCAGCGGCCCTGGCTATGGACCAAAAAATTCTTCCTATGGCTTGGATGAGGCCAGTTGAGAGCACTTGTCTATCAAGAACACGTTCCTGGTTTAAAATGTTCCCTTTTGCCGGTGAGTTGGGGCTTTGGATCTGACCATTATAATCTACTCAGGTCAAGAAAATCTTCAGAAAGCGTCTTTCTGAAAAGTTCCTCAAAAAGCTCGGTTATAACTTTCTTTAGGTCACCACCCACTTAGGAGGTGTGCGAGGAGGTGCAAAAGGTTGCCCAAGGAGAAGATAAGAACCTGCCACTGGTCCACCAGCAGCAGCTGCTTTACCACCCCACTTTACAAGGAGAGCGTCCATCTAAGGACTCTAGGCTCTGTTTTAAACCTCCCCTCCGGGAATGGACACTAAAACAGCGACGCATCCTGCCCAATTTTCTTTGATAAACAACTGCAGTCCACATTGGAACAAGCTACCTCGGCCTCATAACCAGTAGGCAACTGGAATGCACCTGGTCAGACCCAGTTGCGGCCCAACTGCGGCAAGTAATCGTCCCTTCTCGCCGCAAGGGGGCAATGTAGGTTGTGTTTGGGCCCAGTGATTGGGGCTGAGGTCTCTGGCAAGATGAGCTGTGCTTTTCCTTGATCTCTTCACCAAGGCCCCGTGGGTCCGGAACCCTACCCTACTCTGCAAGCGCCACGTCTGCAATCTGGGTTCCCACAGCTGGAAGGACTCTGGATTTGTACTTAGGGAGGGTTCCACACCTTGAGAGGATCACCAATGTACGGGAGATCGGCTCCCTCCCAGTACTCACAGGACATGCCCAGACCAAATTCTCAGCACAAAGGAGGTTTATTACCCCGAGGGTCAAGCAGGGGTGGGGATAGGGGTGGGGGTTGCAAAGGCAGCAATAGCAGCAGCAGCAGCAGCAAATGCAAGGAGAAAAGCAAGAGAGCAGGAGCAGATTTTTCTGCAGGAGTGAGTTTTTATGAGAAAAGAGTCTGTGCCAGCATGAGCTGGAAAATCCTGGTTGGTCATATTAGCCAAATAATGAATTTTGATTGTTAGACGTTGGTATTTTTGTCTCAGGAATGAGTCAGTGGCCAAATATGGGAATGGGTCTTGGGAGCTAGCTTTAGGAATGGAACAGTTTTTAGCAAGGGAGAGGAAGAGGTAAAGGGAGAAAAGATGCCTGCAATTTGCTGAGTTCAGGCCTGTGTTTGGCATGCTGGAGCCTGCTTGGGCTCCTTCAACCAAGGCACATACAGGCCAGAAAAGGAAGCTGGAGTTTGGACCTCTGAGCAGGTCTTCTCTCTTCCGGCTGTTTTGTGACCTTGTAGGGCGGGATAGCTCAAGATTTATTTTTGTTTTTTCAATTGGGAAGACTTTTAGATTATTTTTTTTTATTGAATGTTTCTGTGTGATGTAGTTCTTTGTACTACAATAATGTATTTTATTATTTAAAAAAGGCATCTTAACAGTTTGAATTACATATTATGAAGAGTGTTGGGAGTGTGTTAAAATGTCAGAATTTTGAATATTTTGATGATACCTGCAATATGTTGTCCTGAATCTCAAAAAGTAGCATGCCAGGAATCTATCTGAAAATTCTGAGAAACTTTGTTTTTGTAATTCTAAATTGTATCGGTGTTGGTGAATAAACCTACCGTGTGTGTGTGTGTGTGTGTGTGTAGGGGTAGAGTGGGGGGGCATAGTCAGGTAAAAGTAAGATTGGAAGAGGAAATGTGCTCCTGTGGTAGAGATTCTGAGATCAGTGCCATTGCTTGGAGCTGTCTACTCCCACCTTTCTACCAGCCCTGGTGTGGCTGGTCCAGGGGCAAAGATCTATGAATTGACACTCTTGTTCTCTAATGTGTTCAGACACATTGGTACCAGGTCTTCTGTTAGCATTATGCCTCCACTGTCTTAGAATTGCTATAGTTAAACATGGCCTGACCTGTTGAAAGGAGGCAGGTGAGCCTCCAAAATCCTTCCATCTTTGGATCTCTAAAGCAACATGATGGATGTTGAGCAATAGCCCTGCATTTAATTCCGTATTCCTCATATCCATTAGGACGACTCCTAATATAATCTCCTCCTCCTTTTAGCCTGAGACTTCAGCCATTGTGAAACTGTAGTGAGAAATTCCAGACGTCACCACCTGCCTGGGGATGACTCATGACAAAATGCAACTTACCCTGTGATGTCTCTCTCAGGGACACAGTTTCAGGGACACTCTTCTGTCCCTTGAACAATTTCAGTATTAATGCTTCGTGACCTCAGAAGCTGACTGAAGATGGCATTATCCCTTCATCAAGACAACCATGTTTAACAAATGTGGAAAGGGAAATTATCTCAATTGTCCCAGCCCTCTGCTCCTGACCCCCTCCCCTCCCAGCCACCTCTGCTCTATGCACAGCCCAATGCTCCTAACCCCCTCCCCTCCCAGCCTCCCCTGCTCTATGCACAGCCCAATGTCCCGCCCTCACCCCATTCTCAGTCTACCTGCATTCAGTTTTGCAAGAGGAAACAATGTTGATTCTCCTGAAATGTGAACTGACCTCAGGGGTTACCCTCAAGTCTTCTGGGTGTGGAAGTGTGTTTCAAGGTGTTTCCATTGATTTAGATTCACTTTCTTCTCTGTGAAGTAAAGTATGTAAACACATTAAAATCAAATTCACAGTGAAGACCCACATTAGAACTTTCAGTAGGAAAAGCTTAACCATCTCTCTATCAAATGGGAGGGGAAATTGTTGCAATCAAGTTAAAAAGCTTAGTGGGAACAAGCATTCTGTTTTTAATTTTATTTTGTTGTTTCACTTATTCTTTTGTTTGTAGAGATACATGGTATATTCCCATGACTATCCTGGAGCTGGCTACATAGACCAGGATGGCCTTTATATACCACAGTTCTGTATGTCAATTAACTCATTTATTTTATAGAATAACTTGTGTTCTACTCTCAAACTGGAAATAGACACAATTAAGACTTTTTTCTTTCCTTAAATTTACTTTTGAGACATGGTTTCACTATGCAGCTCTGGCTGACTAGGACTTCACCATGTAGACCAGGCTGACCTTAAGCTCACAGAGCTCCATCCCCCCTTCACCCTGACTCCTCTAAGTATGCCCTGCTATCCCAGTGTTGAGATGAAAGTCATGTACCACCACACCAGACCCAATTAAGATCTCTATTACTTATTTCATAGTTTTATTTATTTGTTTATTTTTATTTATTTTTGGGCAGGGGTCTCACTCAGAAAATCTGGCTGACCTCAATCTTCAGATTTTCCTGCCTCAGCCACTTCTGGGAACACAGATCTGGCTGCTACAATAGGGGAAGTTGATGAGGGAGGCCAGCCTCTTTTCTTGGTCTTGTCAATAAAAGAATTTAGAGAGAGACAGGGAGTCTAGCAAGCAAAAGTGTCCACCTACAAAGCTCAAGTACATGCTGGGTAGAAGAATGGCAACCTCGGTGGGGACTGAGGAATCCAAAACACAGTGAAACAGACAAATTCAGGTAGGCTTTAGCATTAGCACAGAGACTAGCAGCATTTCTAAACACTAGCAACAAAATGTCTGAGAGAGTGTCAAAAGTTCCAATTACAGTAGCTACAAAATAAAAACAACACAATTATCCAGCTATGAAGCATTTGAAATGATATGAAAGTGGAAAAAAAAATGATAGAAGTTTCAGTTAAAAAAAAAACAACAACAAAACTAGATTCATCATACTATCTGACTCAACAATATATTCTACAAAGTTCTAGTGACAAAAACACTATGGTACTGACATTAAAAACATATGCGGACCAATGAGATGAATAGAGAACCCAGAAATAAGTCTTATAAATGTATAGTCAGTCCATTCTTCAAAAGGTTGTCAAGCCCCGGTTGGGGAAGGGATTAGCTCGTGTTTGCAATCCCAGCACTCAGGAGTCTGAGGATGGAGGATTGACAGGAGGTTCAGACAAGTTTTGCCTATACAGTGAGTTCTAGGCAAGCTTGGGATGTAGGGTAGAATCATTTCCAAGGAAAAACAAAACCTAAAAGAGAATAAAAATCCCAGAGCACAACAGGGAAGAATGCTCTCTCCAATGCACAGTATAGGGATAACTGGATATCTGCATGCATAAGAATGAAACTGAATACATCTCACACATCAGGTGCAAATACCAAGTGCATTGAAGACTTTAATATAAGACTTGAGACCTAAAACTATCAGGAGAAGGTAGCAGGGAAAGCATAATGGCCTGAGTCTGGCTGTAATTTTGGATGCAGTTTTAAAAGCACAGACTACCAACGCAAAGACAGAAACCCAAGCTTCTTAGCCTGAAACACAAACTTCTGCACAGACTGGAAACAGCCAGCAGAGCCTCAGGCTGCCTACAGAGTGGGAAACGTTTGCTGGGACAATCACACATCACATGAGGGTTTGCTACCCAGCACCACAGCTAGAAAATAAATAGCCTGACAAAATGGAGCTAAGGACCGGAATAGGCATTTTTCAGAGAAGACACATGACAAACTGATCTATGAAAAATGTGTCCCGGGAATGGAGACTCAAAGCCCTATGAGGTATCCTACCAGAAAGAAGAAAGAGCTGGTGTTGGTGGGGTGTGGAGAAAAGAGGATGCTTGCTTAGTTTTGATGGGATGTAAATTATCACAGCCATTAAAGGCACTGGCAGAAAATTCCTTTAGAAATTCAGCAATTGATTGATGCACATTGCATGGACTCACGATTGCTCTGAGAAACTGGTTTCTCCGCATTCACAGCAGGGTTATCCCCAACAACAAGATAGGGAATCAAGCTACTCTCCTTCAGTGGACAGATGAAAACACAGCGGACTCACATAGAACGGAAGCTACTCGGCCTTTCATAAAGCGGCTCTGTCACCTTCAACATCTGGAATGAAACCGAGGTCATGGTGTTAACCAGCCACCGGGGACAAGTTCCACAGGACTTCACTTATAGCGTGGAATCTGAGTGCTCGGCTGTCAGCAAGGTCACCAAGAGCGAGGTCACCAACGGCTGGGGATGGAGGAGGTCAGTCACCTTAGTTACTTTGCTTTAACCCATGATATAAGTCTATACAACAAATGCTATCATTTCAAAACAAGTTTTGAAACTAGGAAACCGAGGCTAATAGAGGTTTCTGTAGTGTAGTGGTTGTCACAATTGCTGGACACACGAAAGGTTCCCGGTTCCCCAGTTCGAAACAGGGTTGTTTTGTTTGTTTTTGTTTTTTCTTTTTTTCCACTTTCTCCTTTGTTTTCAGACTTTCAGCTCAGTCCACTCCCTACATTTTGTAGCAGTTAGGACATAAGAATCTCGGCTCTTTGTTTCTGGCTTTGACTGTCTTGTTTTCCTGGGAATTAGATACACGGGGTAGCTTTGTGAGGACCGGTTTGATACAATAGCCACACAAAAACTTCCAAAAAAGACTACGTAGTGTCGGGGGATTAGCTCAAATGGTAGAGCGCTCGCTTAGCATGCGAGAGGTAGTGGGATCGATGCCCACATCCTCCAGTTGTCAATTATGTTACCTCGTCTTCCTACTGAAAATCTGGAAATGCAACTCCACTACATTGAGGAGTAAATTTCAATAATCGTACACTGTCCTGTATAAACTTAAGTACACCCTTGAGTTTCTCCCACACACATCGTTATTCTGTGCTAAATTTTAGCAAATGTTTTTAAGCGTCCCTATTTGTTCCTCCACTCTCCAGACATTGAGTCAGAACCTCTGTTTGCCACCACCATTAGGATTTCCCATTAACCCACCTTAACCCACGCCGTCCTGTGAGTTCTCTGCCGGCCTCTCTGGAATCTTTTTCCCCGGTCTATTTGCCCACTCTCGATTTCCCATTTCTAAGCTCTGGGATGGGGGTACGGCGAGGGGGGAGGGCGCGACTTTCCTTAACTGATTAACGCATTGCTTTGTGACGTTTTGCATCACCTGTCCGGGCTCTCTCAAAAGCTCTCCAGCCTGGACAACATTCTCCTCCAGCGTCTCCGGGTGATCAGGCTCTTCCGTTTTCCTTTCCTTTCCTCCGTTTCACACACGCGCGATTCCCCTGCGATTCACGGTGCGTCTCCATGCGGAAATTCCTACTCCCGCGCTTCACTCTCGCTAGAGCTCTCTGCCCTTGGCGCACTGCCCAAGCCACCTCGGGCCATATCGCCTCTCCACTACGGCTTTTACCTTTAGCTTGGTTGCATTCTCTGCGGTTCTCTCTGCTCGTGTGGATCTTTAACTCCCGGATGAGACTTAGCAAGAGTGTGAAGTGTCTTGCATTGTAAAGTGACATTAGAGACACTAGGGCAGGTTTCCGTAGTGTAGTGGTTATCACGCTCGCCTCACACGCGAGAGGTCCCCGGTTCGAAACCGGGCGGGAACAGTGGTGTCTCATTTTTCAAGACTCTGAAGTTCTCAGATTTTCAATAGAGCCCACACCCTGAGGTACTCCTGGAGGTAGTCTCTCCAAGACTGTTATCATCGAGTGTTATTTGATACTATCAAACATCCTTTATACATATAATGCAATGGTGATGTTTTTGTCTTTCAATTTATTTGTGGGTGGATTATGTTTATTGATGTACATATATTGAACTATCTCTGAGTCTCTGGGATGAAGCCTTTTTAATCATGGTAGAAAAACATTTCATGTGTTCTTGGATCTTGTTCGCAAGTATTTTATTGAAAATTTTTGCATCTATAAGTGATATTGGCCCTTAATTTTTGTTGGGTCTTTGTGTGGTTTTGGTATCAGGGCCTTACATATCTGGCCTTTCATATTTGTTTTGTTTTGCTTGATTGGGGACTTCTATTTTTCTAGAGGTTAGGTATATGTCTAAATTGATTTTGATTTAACTTTGATAGGTCATATATACCAAGAAATTCATCCATTGCCTGTAAGCTTTCAATTTGGTGAAATACATGAAATACATGTGAAGTATGTCCTTATGAGTCTCTGAATTTCCTCAGAGTCCACTGTAATGTCCCCTTTTCATCTCTACTTTTGTTAATACGGATCTTCTCCTGAATATTATTTAATTTAGCTAAAAGTTTGTCAATCATATTGATTTTCTCAAAGAACTAACTAATTTCATTGATTCTTTAAACTGTTTGTTTCTATTTCACTGATTTCACCCTGGAGTTTCATTACTTCTTGCCATCTACCTTGCTGGGGTGCTATTCCTTCTTGTCATTGTCTAGAGCTTCCAGTGCAACACTGTGTCACTGAGTTACTATTATGAGATCTCTCCGGTCTTTTGATGTAGTCATTTAGTGCTATGAAGTTACCTCTTAGAACTGCCTTCCTTGTGTCCAACAGGTATGGGTGTGTGGTGCTTTTATTTTCATTCAATTTTTAAATAATTTATTTTCTCCATTTTTCATTCAGTAGCGAGTTATTCAGTTTCCATCACTTTGTATACTTTCTGTTGCTGTTGACATCCAGCTTTAATTCATGGTGATCAGGTAGGAGGCAGAGTTTTTCAGTTTTCTTATATCTGGGAGAACTTGCTTTGTGTCCTGGTATGTGGTCAGTGTTGGAGCAAGTCCCATGAGTTGCTGAAAAGAAAATGTGCTCTTTAGTGTTCAGCTGGCATGTTCTGTAGATGTCTGCCAGGTCCATTTGACTTATGATGTTATTTAACTTCAGCATTTCTGTGGCTTCTATCTGGATGACATGTCTATTGAAAGTGGGGAGTTGAAGACATCCATTATCACTGTGTGTGAATAAATATGTGATTTTAGCTGTGTAGTATTTGATGGGGTGTACCCTTGTGTTTTGCGCATAACTGTTTATAATTTCAACATCTTCTTGGTGGGTTATTCCTTTAAAGACTATGTAGTGTCCTTCCCTATCTCTTCTGGACAGTTTTGGTTAGTGGTCTATTTTGTTTGATATTAAAGTAAGTACACATTCTTGCTTCTTGGGCCCATGTGCTTGGAATTCATTTTTCCATTCTTTTATCCTGAGGGGATGTATATCCTTGATATTGAGGTTTGTTTCCTGAAAGTAGAAAGATGAATTCTATTTTCTAATCTAACATGTCAGTCTATTATCAATGAGCAATGTTTATTGATTCCTGTTTTTTTTTTTTTTTTTTTTTTTTTTTTTTGGTTAGGATGTGACACACACCCCCACACACCACCCACCCACCCCCGTTTTGATGAACTGTTCTGGGATTATTTTTTCCTTGTGTCTTTTTGGATGTGGCTAATCTCCTCAGACTGAAGTTTTTCTTTTGTTTTGTGTAGAACTGGATTAGTAGGTAGAGATCACTTAAATTTGTATTTCTGTCCCCACTGATTGTGGTTGATAGTTTTGCTAGGTGCAGTACTATGGACTGGCATCTGTAGTCCCTCTGAGTTATGGAACTTCTGTTCAGGCCCTACTGGCTTTCATAGTGTTCACTGAGAGTCAGGTGGTATTCCAGTGGACACATGCTAATGTGGATCTTCTCCTTGTTTGTTATTTAATTTGGCTAAAAGGTTGTCAATCATGTTGGTTTCCTCAAAGAACTAAATCATTTATTCTTTGAACTGTGGACAGAAGTTTCTGTCCCACCCTGTCCTCAGTCATCAATCCCAAATAAATACATAGAGGCTTATGTAAGGAGTAAGGTTTTTTCCACCCGCTGCAGGTCTTATCCCACCGCCGCCAGCCCCAATTAACACACCTAGACTCTGTATTTGATATAATGTTGTTGGCCAGGTACTAGTTTCTTATTGGCTCTGTCTTAATTATTAACCCATTTCTGTTAATCTACATATTTCCACATGGTCTCACCGGAGAGCCGGCTGGCTTCCTGCTTTCTCCAAACTCTCCATCTTGACTCCTCCTTACTACTTCCTCTTTCCTCCTTGTCTCCTAGTCCTGCCTATCTTGCTTTCCTATTGGCCAACAGTGCTTTATTCAGTAACCAGTATGAGAAACATATTTACAGACTGACATCTCCCATCAGGTTTATATAATTTTTATGAACTATTTGGCCTGCTTGCTCAGGCTTCTTATTGGCTAGCTCTCTTAATTATGAACCCATTTCTACCTCCCCATGGTCTTGGCTTACTGTTGATGCCAGGTTCTTTTGCTTTTCAGCAGCTACATGGCATCTCCCTGACACCACCTACTATGTTTCTCTACCCGTTTGGATTTCCCACATGGCTAAATCCTGCCTGTTCATTGGTCGAAACAATTGTATTCATCAACCAATAAGAGAAACATGTATTCACATCATACAGAAGGACATTCATCATCACCTTTTTAAGACTGACCTTTTCCCCTTAAAATTTTTAATATTGTTTCTTTGTTCTGTATACGTAGTGTTTTGATTATTATGGGCACTTTCTTTTCTGGTCCTGTCCATTCGGCGTTCTGTATTCTTGTATTTGGAGACATCTTTAGATGGGGGAAATTTTCTTCTATGATTTAGTAAAAAGTAGGACAAACATGGTACTCATTTATAAGTAGATAGCTGTGAAGTAAAGGATAATCATGCTGCAATGCATAGATCCAGAGATGCTATGCATTGGTGAGCTCAAAGGGGGCATGGATAGATCTCCTAGGAAGTGGAAAGAGAATAGATTTTTGTGGGTTGACAGGAATGAACAGGTAGTGGTGAGTATGGAGGAAAAGAGCCCTGGGTGGGGAACTATTGGAATTCCAATGCATTTCAGCGCAAGGTACAACCCTAGTGCAATGGGAACTCCCAAGTATCTATGAGGGTGACCCTGGTGAAAACTCCTAGTAGTGAGGAGATACCGAGACTAAACAGGCCATCTTCTGTAACCAGGTAAGGATTCTAATGGAGGGATTGGGATATCACCCCACCCCAGCCACAAAACCTTCACACATGGTGCTGGGAAAGGAGCTGAGAGTTCTACTTCTAGATCCACAGGCCGCAGAAAGAGAGAACGAGCCACTGTGCCTGGATTGAGCTTCTGAAAGCTCAAAGCCCAACCCCAGTGGCACTCTTCCTCCATTAAGGCCAGATCTACTACCACAAGGCCACAGGTCCTAATCCTTTGAAATAATGACACTCCCTATGAGCTTTTGCGAGCCATCTTCAATCAAATTACCATGTTCATTCAACTGTTTGTTTGGTGAGCATTCATTCAGATCCTTATTAAAATCCCTGAACATATTCATAATGGCTCTTTTGAAGTCCTGGTCTTCTGCTGCAGTTTTATTGCATTTCTAAAGCCTATTGCAGTAAGGGTTTCTGGCTTCCTGGGGAGACATGACGTCTTGCCTGTTCGTGTAGGCAATGGAGATATGATATTTGGTGTATTTTTTGGGGGGTAGATATCTTGATCAGGTCCTTGTAGGATGGGTATTCTGTTCTTTGGTTGCTGCTGACCACTCTGGATACTAGGCAAGTGTGGTAGCTGTGGGGTTACTAGCAGGGAGGACTTCTGTGGGTGGGTACTTGACACAAGAAAATGGAGATCTATGAGAAAAGGCTCACAGGGGTAGTGGAAAAGAACTAAGGAGAGTCTGGATCCCCACCAAAAGACAATGTCCCCAGGGTGGAGTAGGAAGGAGGGACTCCTGTATTTCAGCCCAGTGAGGCCAATGGAAGTCCCTGGAAAAGGGGGTTCTGTTTGTCATTGGCTGACACAAAGGAAGGGAAGGCTGACAGGATTCACAGTAAAGAGTGTGATTATTGACCATGTACGGGTATTTGCATGCAGTGCCCCATGTAGCCAAAAGAGGGCGACAGATGCCCGAGTATAAAATGCCTATGAGTCGCCATGTGGGGGCTGAGAATCAAAGCCAGGTCTCTCCAGCAGGACAATCCCTTTAGAAATTGAAAATAGATCCACAGAGCCATCGCTCTAGTGGACACGTGGTCACAGTAGTAGAATGAAGTAGTTCGGCGACATTTGCTTGTTCACTGAAACGGATCCCTGTCTTCTGAGATTCTCACCCCTTCACATCCACGGAAAGATGATTCCGAGGATTATTCGCGGGAGGATTAATATTATAAAGCAGGTGTGTTACTCGAAACCAAAGAAGCTTTGGACGTTGTGTTAAGTGAAGTGAACAAATCACGAAGGAAAAAACTCTTCAGGACGTCCTTACAGTGTGGAAACAGCGTTCATCTGACACTAGCAGAGTAGAGCAGGGACATGAAGGGCTATGAAGGTGGTAGTCACCTTAATTATTTTGATTCATCCAGCCTGTGATAAAAGCATCTTCAAAGAATGCCATCATCGAACAATTTACGTTGAATATATGTCTCCAAACTAAGAAAACATTGTACTGTCAGGGGTTTCCGTAGTGTAGTGGTTATCACGCTCGCCTAACACGCGAGAGGTCCCCGGTTCGAAACCGGGCGGAAACAGGTTTGTTTTATTGACACTATTATTTTTTCAGATTCTCAGTTCACTCTCTAAGGTTTTCAGACGTTAAGGCAAAAGAATCTTTCTTGGCTCTACGAGTTTTTACTTGACTCTTATGTTTACCCGGGCCATAGATAAAGCAAGAAACTGTGACCACCAATGGATTCCCCGGGCATAAAAGAAAGCACAAACAAATCGTACAAAATGAGCAAATGGAGGGGAATTAGCTCAAATGGTAGAGTGCTCGCTTAGCATGCGAGAGGTAGTGGGATCGATGCCCACATTCTCCAGTTGTTACTTTTAGACCTCCACTCCCCTTAATGACTAGAAGTACACTTTGGGTTCTTTGACCCTATCCGTACCCGTCACTGTCATACTCAAAAGTATGAGTTTTGGGGCTCCCTTGAGCACCCAGTCTTCTGCGCATCTATAACAAATGATTGTGTAACCAGATGCAGACTTTCTCCTTAAACCTCTACACCGTATTCTTTGCTTTAAGTTCTCTGCAATCTTTTCCCAGGGCTGTCTAAGCCTCCCAGGCCGAAAGCATGGCACCGCCCTGCACTGCCACCTACAGCATCCGGTGTCAAACCTCCACGCGGCCTGAGTGGGACATAGCTCCCTCACCACTAGTATCTGTTTCCCTTGTCTAGGCTCAGTGAAAAACCGAGAATTGCATTGCTCTGACCATTTGAGCCATCTGCCCTGGTTCTCTCTGAAGCTCTCCAGCATCTACAGCGTTCTCCTCGAGATGTCTCCGAATGTCCAGGCTCGTCCATCCTCCTCCTCTCAGTGAGTTTTATATGTGCGTGTTTCCTGTGAAGTAACACATTTGTCTCTACCTTCAGAAGGTAGTGTGGAATGCCTTACACCCTATGTCTGCCTTCTCCCAGAAGTTCTAACTGGGAATGCTCCCTGAGATTCCTAGTCTGAAAAACAACCACTGAACCCTCTACGGACACCTCCTCCACGGAAGCTGGAACATTCTGGGTGGACCATCTTTGACCTGTATGTATTGCGTGGACTATCTAACCCGAGACATTCCCCGTGGAACATCCAGTCCTAGATGGACTCTCTTCTGTTCCAGAATCTGAAATGATATTGAGGACAGTTGTTTTTTTCTGGAAGAATGAAGCAGCAGACAAGCCTTGCTTGGTCCATCAATAGGAGACTCGCTCTAGATAGCAGTGCCTTGGAGTTGAAGGCCAAGTCCGAGGCCTTAAGACAGCATAAAAAGGACAGTAACTTTTAGGCTACAGCCTAGTGAGGGTGAGGAGAATAGATGCTGGTGGCAGAAGGGCAAAGCTCCGGCTTCCGGTTCAAGGGCACAATCTGCAGAGTTACCTCTGTACATCAGTTCCTCACGTGAGAAAACCTCCAACCCATGTAAATAAGACAACAGTGTCTGGGCACAGGGCTCAGGGTCTGGGTACAGGGCTCATTTGCAAACTCCTCTGGCACAGACGCAGTCCAGGATAGGACCTGCTGACTTTGGGTCTGGAGCTGAACACTTTGCTCTCTTTCCTCCAGAAGTTATGATGGAAAGCACACACTCAGCTGCTCTTTCCCTGCAGGAGAATTTCCTCCTGCCTCCTAGACAAGAATGCCAACCTTGTCTGGAACTGTTCTGGCAGAGTCCCAGAGTGATAGAGCCCCAGCTCTGGGCCAGGAGACTACAACCAGGAGCCCAGACTACATTCAAGGCTGTGGAGGGTGGGAGATTAGAAACTTGGTGTGTTAATAGGTGAGTTGCTGTGGAGACAGGCAATGACAGGGTGACAGGCGAGCTGGGGCAGTGAAAGAACTCATTCTTTGCTTCTCAACCTGTTTTCCAATTGCTACTTCCCAACTCTGAGACCCCTAGAGAAATACTGAATTGCCCTAAGCCTTCATTGCATGGGGAAGGGGCAGGTGTGCACAAGTCCCTTTTTTGTCAAAATGCAACTGCATTCCATGGAATACATTTTAAGAATCTTTCAGAGTGAGTAGGGACATATGGAACTGAAAACTCTGTTTTTGGGATTATAAGGGAAAATCTGTAGATGTGTAGACACAGACAGATGCAAAGGATACAACAGGATAGTGTAGACAGAGCACAACCTTGAGTACCACATACTTGCTTTTCAGCGAAAGGAGAACCTGCTGTGTTACTTTTCAACACAGGAGAGCAGGAAAGACTCCTGAGGAAAGAGAATGTCAGAGCTGTGAAGCAAGTGTGAAGACAGAGGCAAAGGGCAGGGGTAACTGTCCCTGCACCCTCAGTTCAGACGGTCTTGTTCAGATGAAAACCAGAGGGTGTGAATGCCATCATTCTATGTATGAGATGCTTCAGATTCAACACTAGCTGTATGGTGTAACCTCCAGGTGATGGTATGGTCTTTAAAAGCTGCACATGGAGGCAGGTGCCTGGAGACTAAGACTTAACATTTCTAATGTGAAGTTGCAATGGAAGGAGCTATTTGAGTGCAACTGCAGGTCTGTCAGTCTCCTCACTAGAAGACCCTGAAAACCAATCTGAGAGAGAGGAGTCCTCTTTCTGTACCCAGGGTCTGTTACATGCTTGTGCAGCAGGTCCACGGAGGGTGACAAGGAACAATTCCAAGTCATATCTGAAAAAATAAAATCGTAACTGCTGATGGTGATCATGTTGGAATCAGTTCCGGGCTATTTAGTGGGATATGTAGTGAAGAGATTCAGGCCACATTGGACACTGCAAGTATGCATTTGGCCTTCCTCCCTTCCTGTGGTGTGATGGAGGAGGCAGGAAAAATGCCTTCTCAGCTTGGTGCTCTTTGAAGGTGCCTGTCTGCAAGGCACAAAGAGGGTTGTGAAGTCATTCCCTGATTTATTCCTCTAACAAATGAATCCTGGGGATCTACATTGTGCAATGGTACTCATGGCTGTAATGCTTCAAAAGTAACACAATTCATTAATATTTCAGAGCTGGGCTGATTATCTGAGGCTTTCCCTGAGGCCCTGATGTATGGAGGAGGAACATAGCTCCCTCTCAAAACCATCTGGCCTTCTCCATGTTCAACTGCAAAAGTGTTATCTTCAGTGGTATGGCTTAACCATCAGGCAATAGCCTGTGATGTTTGTGGGTTTCCATAGCGCCCCTTAGGCCAATGTCTCAAGAAGATGTAAGCCACTCCTGTTCCTCAAGGTTTTGCTTAGTGTCATTAGGTGTCTACTTAGGGCACTGTCTCCCTTGTTTTGGTGACTCCATTTAGATTCCTTTCACATATGAATATTATTTAGGAAGCTTCTACAGCAGTACTGCTAGTTGTCCTACCCCATATTCCCTCCTTTACCCTTATCTCCCACTCAACCACCTAGTTAACTTCCTATTCTAATTTTCTCTCTGTCCCTCATAACATTGCAATGTATTTCTCCTTCCTTGGGAGAGCTTTTCCTCTGCTCTAGTCCTATTCTAGGTTCTTAATCTCCATGGTTATTCAGAATACGGTTATTATAGCAAACAACAAAAGATTAAAGGTAATATCCATATATAAGAGAAAACATACACTCTTTGTCTTTTGTATCTGAGTTCCCTCAGATTATTTTCTTTTTGGCTCCATTGATTTAGCTACAAATTTCAGAATATCATTTCTCTTAATAGCTGAATAATGTTCCATCATGTAAACATACCACATACTCATTAATCATTCATCAGTTAATATTAACTGTTACTGATACTAACAGCCAGACTATTTCTAATTTGTGGATATTATAAATAAAGCAGCAATGGGCATGAATGAGCACATGTGTCTGTAGTAAGATGTGCAGTCCTTTGGGTGTATGCCACAGTGTGGTAAAACTGGATCTTATCAGCTTCTTTGTTGTTTGTTTGAGGCAGAGTCTGTTTGCATAGCACTGGCTGTCAGGAAACTCATTATGTAGATGCCAGACTGTCCTCAAACTCACAGAGCTCTGCCTGCCTCCACCTCACAAGTACTGGGATTAAAGCATGCATCACCATGCCAATGTTATGTACTTTGAGGCTGATCAATTCCCAGCTTCCTAAGGAACCACTACACCAATTCCCATATCGGCTGTATGGGAGTTTAGACTCCCAGTAGCAAGGAATAAGTAAGTGTTCCCCTTTCCCCATATACTCACCAACATGGGTTGTCATTTCCTTTATTGATCTTGGCCATTGTGACTAAGGTATGATGAAATCTCAAAGTAGATTTGATTTGATCCAACTTTTGGTGTTTACACGGTGTTTGGTAAGACATTTCTCATTTCCTTTTGTAAGGTTCTTGAGCATATTCGTAATTGCTATTCCGAAGTCCTTGTTGTATTGACACAGTTCAGCTCCAGAAAGGACAGAGGAGTTCAGCTCACAGTGACTCTTTCCACCTTGACTTAAAGTCGGAGAGTTCAGGCTTGTTTTTGCTCCTAAAGGCCAAATTAAAGGATGACTGGCCAAAGGCCTGGATTAATAGATGCTTTGAGGATTAAGGAGATGATTAAGCTTGTTTTTCACTTGAATCACGATAAAAGAGCTATGAGAAATAAATTCCACACGGCTGCTGTATTTCCTGAGAGCCCTCTTGAATGTAGCCAATATCTTCTCTCTCTCTCTCCTCTCTCTCTCTCCTCACTTTTTTTTCTTTAATTCCCACTCCCCTATTCAGGTACTGTTCCACACATTGCCTGGCCCTGACAAGGTCTCAAAGAGGAGTTGTGGATTCAGCAAAGAGAAGAAACAGACTGACAGATCTGAGAGTCAGGATGGATGCTACTTTATTGGAAAAAAAAAAAAAAAAAGGCTACACCTTTTCTACTCTGTAACTGCACAAAAGTTTGACTATAGGCAAGATCGAAAGCAGACTTGTTGATTCAGGGATGAAGCCCACCATTAACTTTATTACAGCCTTTTTCCTGAGACAAAAGCAATCCAGCAAGTTTCCAAATGCCTGTTGTTCTCTGCCTGTACCAGGAGCCTTCTTATTCTCATGAAATGGTCACAAATTCCTCCTGCCAGAGGTAAAGAGAATGACTGCTTTTAGCAAGAAGTAACTTTCCTCAAGGCCCGAGCAAATGGAAGCCCTTATCCAAATGCCTGACCTTGGGAAAAGAACTTCTTTTGGGCACAAGACACTCTACTATACTTAGGAACAATTTTTACCCATTTTGGGGCATGATGCAGTGTAAGCACTGAGCTGTGCCTTATTTCTTCCCTTCGTGTCTTAGTCTTTTATATGGACCTGATTCCCCCATACACTCCCCAAAAGGTAGGTCCTGGTGTCTTACTCTTTTTCGTAAACTTTACCATTCTGAGTCCTCTACACTTATTAAATGAACTCTTGCCCTTAATGGCCGCAGGCTCTGGAGCTGGATTGTACACTTCATCCTTGGGGTCAGTTGTACCAATTGTAAATCTCTAAATTTCTTGTTCTTGATGTATTCAGGGGGACACAGCACAGATTCCTGTGTGCAGAGTCATTATGCTATATGGTTCCATGGTGGTGGTGGGTTTTTCCAAAGAATATTTTGCTTAAAGAATCTGTTGTTGTAATCATTTTCATCTAGGCACCAAATTTTTTCCTAAAGAAAGAGGCATAAGAAACTCCCATAACAGAGTGAGAATCGTTGAAAACTAAAGTAAAAACTTTTACTGGAGAAGTGTGGTCTGCAATGTCTAATGCTGGAACTGTGTCAAGAAGCAGCGGTGGCCAATCACCATGCAGTCCACAACATCTGATGCTTCAGCTTTATTGCATTTCTAAAACCTGTTCCAGTGAGGTTTACTGGCTTCTCCAGGAGACATGTTGTCTTGTCTGTCCATGTAGGCAATGGAGATATGATACTCGAGATGCTTCTTGGGGTATATGTTATCGGGTCCCTAATGGGTAGATTTTTTTGTTCTTTGGTTGCTGTTGCCCACTCTGGATCCTAGGCAAGTGTGGTAGCAGTAGGTTCTTAGTATAGAAGGCTTCTGCAGGAGGGAAGGTGACACATGGGAAGAGAGATGGGCTATGAGAAAATGTTCACAGGGGTAGTGGAAAAGACCTAAGAAGACTCTGGTCCCCACCAAGAGGCAAAGTCCCCAGGATGGAGTAGGGAGTCGGGGCCTCAATATTCAGCCCAGTATGGCCTCTGGGAGTTCCTGGGAAAAGGGGGTTTCTGTGTATTCCTGGCTGACATGAAGGGAAGTCTGAGAGCATCCAAGGAAAGAGTATAATTTATGTGTGTATGGGTATTTGCATGTGTCCCATGTAGCCAAAAGAGGGCGGCAGATGCCCGAGTACTGGAGTTTAAATTGCTGATGAGGCGGCATGTCTCTCCAGCATGACAATCCCTTTAGAAATTGAAAATAGATCCACAGAGCCATCCCTCTAATGGACACGTGGTTACATTAGTGGAATGAAGGAATTCTGAGATATTTGCTTGTTCACAGAAACGGATCCCTTGGAAGAGACTCCTTCACATCACGGATGGAAAATTCCGAGGATTATTCGCGGGAGGGTTAATATTATATAGCGGCAGTGTCACTTGTCCCTCGAAACCAAAGAAGCCGAGGCATGACGTTAAGTGAGGTGAAGCAGCCACCGAGGGACAAATTCCCCAGGATTTCACTTACCCTGTGGAAACTGATTTGTTTAGATGACACAGAGTACTGTGGGGTCACCAAAGGCTTGGGATGAAGGGGGAGACATCTTAGTTACTTTGATTTAGCTGAGTCATACTGCAAATACAATGAATGCCATCATCAAACCGTTTGAGAAGCAAGATCAGTATATCTTTCCAGAATGTATTGAAGAGGCTGTTTGTCCTGGTTTTCCGTAGTGTAGTGGTTATCATGCTCGCCTAACACGCGAGAGGACCCTGGTTCGGAACCGGGCAGAAACAAGTTAAGGTATCACTTTCCCTATTTTAAGATTCCTAGCTCACTCCATAAACGTCTCAGGAGTTAGCACTTAAGCATTTCGACGTGGATATTTTAGACCTTGACTGGCGTACTTTCCATGGCCCAACAGACCAGACAGCAAATTCTTTTGTGAAGGCCAGTAAATTCGGTGGGCACACAAAGAGGTATAAGAAAACGGAACCATGACGGCCTGGGGGATTAGCTCAAATGGTAGAGCGCTCGCTTAGCATGCGAGAGGTAGTGGGATCGATGCCCACATCCTCCAACTTTTGTGTTTCTGGGGAAACATGTCTCCCTACAGAATCGGATGATCTTTGGAGATCATGTGTATAGAACTTTCAAAATACGTAATGTCTGGAATATGGCTCAGTGGCTTTGTCCTGTTGTAAATCCAAAATTGTACTCACGTCTATAACTAAAGTTTGGAAAACGATCTGAGTACTCCTGCATTGTTGCATTACTCTCATCTTGACACTTCCTTTATGATGGAATGGGGAAGGTTCACCAAAAGGTCACTGTAAATACCACAGCACAGATCTCTGCCAGGCTCCCTGGGAGTGCTGGGAGGGACAAAGCTCAGACTGAGGATACTGTCAGGAAAGATCTCTGCCAGAGATCTTCGGACCTGACTAAGCTGTTGGACATTGATGAATGGCTTGGGGTTCTGAAGCCTACCTTCCTCGGTCAGTGTCTCTAGATCAGCAGGAGGCAGGAAACAAGCAGGAGTTCCACGCAGGAAGTCAGGTGGTGAAGAGTCAGTATGGCTGGAGAGAAGGCATGCTGAAAGAATTGTGAGGTGGAGAAACGCACTGGTATCCTGTTGTTTTCCTCTGCTTCAGATTGGATTCTTCTAGAACACGACTCCCTCCATCTGTGCTCTCAGGACATTTAAAACCACAGAAACAATACACAACTAGAGGACATGGGTCAAAAAAAGTTGCAGTTCTTTAAAAGTGTTTTTGTTGAACAAAAAAACGAAATCATTAGCTTGGCCCGTACGGGGATCGAACCCGCGACCTTGGCGTTATTAGCACCACGCTCTAACCAGCTGAGCTAACCGGCCAATCCACGCCATGGTTGCTGCTTCTTTTCTACAGGAAGGTAATCCTGAAGATTAGCAATTGTCAATAGATTTCCAACGTGTGTGTTTAAGTTTTAAGGTTTTCTGAAAACAGCCTTGACCCTCACAATAGTCTAAGGTTGAACAATGAAAAGAATGTAAACATCACATTCCACTGCTTGCCGACCCAGTTTTCTCGCACCATAGACAAGCCCCATATGCTTCCTGAGAATGTAAGTCGCTCTCCCTCCAGCTGCAGAAGGCAAGACTAGAGAGCAGTTGAGCTGAGTGCTCTTTAAGGTGGTTGTTTAATTAGCTTCCGGGAGATCTCAATTGCAGACTTTCTTCTAAAACTGAAGCTTTACCTGGACCGCAGGAGGATAAAACACAGGACATTGGTGTTATTAACACCACAGTCTAACCAACTGAACTAACCTCCCAGCTAAGTAGTATTCTACAGACGACCTCTACAGTTAGGAAAGAAAACAACTGCCAATTGAGACTTTGGTTTTGTTTGTTTGTTTATTTGTTTGCTTTGTGTTTAGGGACCCCCCCCCCTTTTTAAAATTGTACTTTTTAAGCTGGCAACGTAAAAAACAAGAAGACAAAAACACGCGTTGCTGTAAGTTGAAAGTTTCTGTGAACAGAAGACAATTTTGTACGAGGGCAAGTAATGCCACGATGCAATGATTCCTGCCCGGACAGACTGGCCCTGGACAGCCCAGTCCACTCGCTCAGTGGCCACCCAGGCTGCCAGGCTCCCTCTATTCTCACTGAGTTCGCCTCCTGCGCTGTTCTGCCTGTTGCCTCCAAGTGACATTTGATAGCCTTCCCAGTTTTACCGAATCAATTCGTCAAAAATATTTGTATAATGCTGTCGGGGGTTCCTCCGCCTGGTCACGGGTCTCTGCTGAGCTGCTAACGCATCGCCCTAGTCTTGCAGAAGCCTGCGCTCCAGGGGCCGGGAGTTCGTGCCCAGAAGATCTGTTAGTTCGCGGCCTGCCGGGCTTTGCCCTCTGGCCACTGTCGGGGACCTGAGAGTCCTGTGTGATGAGTGAGTCCAGGACCAGCGCGCCCCAGCTCCTCATAGGACGGGGTAGTCTCGTTTGTCTTAGGTCTCAGTGAGGCCAAACTCTGCTCAGCTCAAACTTGGATTTACGGTCGGCACTGCTCCCGGAGTTTGGGGGGAGGAGGGGCGCTTGCTCTTCCAGCCCGTTCGGGTCTCAGTGGGGACCCGAAGAGGCCAGAGCCGGCTGTCCTGTCCTCGGCGACTGGAATCGGGGAAGGGCTCCTGGGCTCATTGCGTCCTCCTTTAAGGAAGTCTCAGAGGAGTGGAAAACTTGAGATTCTGAAATGAGGATTTTCAGGTGGCCCAGAAAACACTGACCCTGGCCGTTTCAGTCTGAGAGTCTGCAGATCCTCGGCGACACATGGAACAAACACGAGGCGACTCTCTCAGTCCTGGATGCAGCCGGCGCTGACCCCTGTAGGAACTGATGCCCTGGGGTCCTCTGATCCGGAGGCTGCGACGGTGCTCATCCTGACATCTGAGACAGCCCCTGGTCGCCGCAACCACGAGCTTCCGTGACACGAAATATCTGTGACAACGAAGTCGCCCGCGACCTCGGAGCCTCTAATCGAGGACGCCAATGCAGGGCATCAGCCTCCACCTTCCCAGTCGTTTGTTCTTCCACCCCCTCTGGTGCAAGGAGTCTGTTGACCCTGTTCACGAGGGACCGACCCGCAGAGCTCCGGTTCCCCATCTGGTAGCCTTGCTAAGGCAACAACCACAGAAGGAGACACAAACACAGGCGGCTTCGAAAGAGCGCGACGCGTGACGCACAGCTCCGAGAACGTCACAAGCCACTGCACCACTCTAAACTCAAACGGCTTTACCGCGGGTCCGAGGGCCCTGTGTGCGGGGTCTTCATTTCAACGCCGTCCCCGCTGTTGATCCAGTAAGTCCACCGTTAGGAAACCTGCGCGTGCCGCAGCCGACAAGGACCTTACAAACTTTCTCTGGTTATGTAACCCATGAAAGCTTCACCCCGAAAGCCCCTGCATTGCCTCTCGGGTCCTCTTCTTCCAGTTTCTCAAAAACTACTGAGATTCTGCGGAGGTGGGGCTCTTGAACACAGCGAGCTTGGTTAGGACATTTTAGCGGGACAGTTACTTTCTTTGGGAGAAGGGAGAAGAGTTGACACCTGTCCCTCCCTGTTCGCGATGTCATAAATAGATATTCTGGTCCCACTGGCATGTGTTAGCACAAATCCGTTCTGTCTGACTACCTGTACAGGAAGTTAACATTCCAAAATAAGTACTCCATTTCCGTTGAGTTGTCTCGGTACTACTAAACTGCTTGTTAAATCGCATCTTAAAAGGGAACTTCGGATTCCTGTCTGGGATTCTCCATCGGGGAGACTGTAGAAACCTCAGATTCGGACTTCAGGAGGTCCAGATCGCAGACAGTGAAGCCTTGTAGTAAATTCCTGGGTGTGGGAAAAGCCCCGAACGAGGCCGGTGTCGCTGACCTGATTGTAACAAGCATTTCGATAGTGAGCAGTGTGGGAGAAATTAAGGCAACTGGCTTCTTTGGTCGAGTTATTTCTGAGTGAAAAGGAACCGGCTCCATGTGGTGATTTAAATCTGAAAAGAGGATTAGCCAAGATCTCAATCCTCCTGACAGAGAAGCCAGGCATATCAGATAAAGATGGAGTGACCACCCAGGGCAGCTGACCTGGCATATGTTATTCTCTGGATTTCATCTGCAGTACCACAGTCAATACATCGTGTTTAAAGCCAAAGCCTTGTGGAGTGATTCGCTAAAGCACAGAGCAGTCAGTGATCTAGAATGGGGAGAAGGGTGAATGCCAGCTATATCCAGTTCTTCCTTCCTAGTCATTGTTGTGGGGTACTCAGCAGAGAAGACTACTACCCCACACATAGGCTTAAGCTCATTGAAAGTCTTTATTAGCTGGCCGGTGTCTACACCGGGTGTCCTGATCCCAGTGTAGCACTGGGTCTTTCTCAGAGTGAGCTTTTAAGAAAAACCATGTACTAGGTTGACATAATTCTGTTACCGAAAACAGTTAGCCAGAAGCAGAGCTGCAAAAACCAAAAAGCAAAGTTAGTGCATTTAAAGACTGTCCCAGAACTATGGATTTGGATAGATTAAGTCTTTGTGTTAACTTTTGGCAGGTGGTGCTTCCTATGTACTGAGGTTTACAGCTGAGTGTTACTTCCATCGTGCACTCTGTAGTGGTAAGGTCTGGGGGCATTCTATGGCCTGGTGTCCTGTTATAACCCTAGGTTTCCATGGCCTCTTCTCTGGTAAATCCCTCAAGGGGTTTACCTTTCTTTAGATCAGCACCCTGGGGTGTATTTGATGGTTTAAAAAGCAAATGGACCAGCTCTCAGGAGGCAGAGACAGGTGAATCTCTGAGTTCTCTGCCAGCCTTGTCTACAGAGCTAGTTCCTGATTTGTTTCTTGTCTGGCTTTGTATCAATAAGATCAGAATAACGATATATAGACTCATGAAAAAGAAATAAGTTTCAAGAAATGATGTCAACAAGATCCTTACTGAGCCCTCCCTTCAGATGTGACTGAGCTGAGGTACTTAGCTGAGAGACTGAAGAATCCAAGGCTTGGAGTATCATCTGATCCATGTACTCTTCATGTCTTTGATTAAGAAAGAAAGAAAGAAAGAAAGAAAGAAAGAAAGAAAGAAAGAAGAAAGAGGGGATTCCAATGAAACAATATTGCAAGAAAATGGCAAAGAAACAGAATAGAAAGAGTAAAAGAGTTGAAGAGAACCTGAGGACAATGGGAAGGTGGAGTATTTCAAGTGGAAGGGTTCACAGATACCAATAATGCTTGGAACCAAAAGAAAATTTAGGTTGTCCAGAATGAATTGAAGCATTTCTTAATTCTCAAAAAGCTGGTGAAGAAAAAGATGGTACAAAACAGGAAATCTTTATCTGAATCTGCTCATAGCACATCGAAGAGGAGAGATGCCGGTGACAAACAAGGGGTTTTTCCAGAGGCTTGATTCTGAAGGAATAATCAGTGCCACAGACAGCAGTGCAGAATCAATGATTCTCATGAAATGGAAGGACTCAGATGAGCAGACTTGGTGCTGCCAAAGTAAGCAAATATGAAGTTTCCTCTTATTGTCCTTGTCTTTTATGAGGAGAAGCTGACTTGGCATTCTTGTCCATAAGATGAGGTGCAATAATTGTTTGCATTTTTAGATGTGTTCATATGTAACACATACAATCTGGATCTTACATTTCAATTACTCGTGTTGAAAAATAGTGTTCTAATGAAAAGAGTTTGATGTGTTGGTTTTGAGAGTATTGATAGTAGTTGGGATAGTTTTGGTTTTTGTACTGCATCAAAAAGAACTGATTCTTTTGAGCAGATAAAAGCTTTCTGTAGTTGCTTCCTTTCACAATAGAATATTTGATACCATGTTGTATTTTCTCTGCTTTGAAGACAGCTTTTCTTAAATGCTGGGGAGAGCTTATGGTCAGTAGTCAACCAGAGCTTACTTTTAATGAGACACAGAAGGACCATTCTGGTTTTTTTCTTTGTATTTTTGTGTATGTATAAACACTTATGTAACTGTTTTTCTGTTTTTTTCTTGTTTTTAATACTCAAAAACAAAAATTGTAGATGAAAACATGTTGATAAGTTTCCATTATTGTGAACATTTTCCTGAAACCATAACCTTTTAGATTATAAGTAGAGTCTCTAATTGATTGGATAGTTTTACAACAAGCACATCAGAATTTGTGCATAACCACATACAGTAGTTTCTGTAGTACAAATTTTTGTCATTGCAAACTCCCCTTTTGGAAAATAGAATTAGACAAAGTTGTAGCATGATTTAATAACAGGACTAAGCTGGGTGGGGTTGTACATGCCTTTAGTCCCAGAACTCTGAAGGCAGATGGATCTCTGATTCAGGCTAAGTCAGTCTGGACTACACAGAGAATACCTGTCTCTAAAAAAAGACTTAAATAGGCATGTAAAGGTTCCTCTAGTGAACCATTCTTTCATGGAAAGTTGAAATCTTCTAAAAGGTTATGATTCATGGAATATCTGTTTGCTGTAGAGATAAAATCATACTTAGAGATGATGTTGACAATTTCAGACATGCTGACATAATTGAACAAAATTTGGCAATATAAATTAATGACTTGCATGCTTTTTCTTTACCCTGACTCATTCCTTTCTAGTAGGATCATTCTTTTCAGTATTTGGGTTCTGGTTCAATGATCTAGAAAAGTAAATTTGTAGTATCAGAATGTCATCCAACTGTATATTTATTTTATTGTAAATAATGGTGAATAAATAATGGTGGTCAATAAATGGTTTTATATTCCAAAAAAAATCCGTTATCAACTTTTGGGTAATAGATTTTGAAAAGAAAAAAACAAAACAATCAAACAAACAAGCAAAACCCCACAAGAGACCACACTCTAATATCATTGTGTGACATTATCAGGAGAATATCCAAGACAACATGGTTGGAACTGCAACTTTTCATATTCTGTCCTGCACACCTGTCTCCCAAATACTTCAGAGAACGATCAGCTTGGTGGGAGCTGTTCATTCTTTAAATATTTGTTAATAGGCACTGTCCCAACGTGGCACTGTGAAGGTTGGGTGGCAAGACTCACAACAACAGAAGTGAGAGGAAAGTAGGAGCAGAGACTAGGCATCCTGCACTATGGTTTCCCTGCGTGTGAGGCCTTCCAGAGCCCAGGGTGGGGTGAGGTGGAAAACAAATAGAAAATAGTGAATATTTCCTGTAAGACCTATCCAGAAGCAAGCTCCCATAGCTCTCTATTGGGCTGACCAGGGTAATGCCAGACAATCTCTCTGTGGTGACAAATGTCCCACCGTAGGCTCAGCTACTTTGAAGACTTGGGTCGAAGTTGGTGGAGCTGTCTGCAGAATCAGTGCAGCTTTACTAAAGTGTCCTGGGTCATCTTGGAGACTCCATAGACTCAGCTTACCTCCAGTTTTCTCCGCTTGGTGCTTGCAGTTGGTGTGGCTTGACTTCCTGTTCTACAGCCAAGCCTGTGGCTTGCTTACCAGCCTCCCACAATGTTGGCCTTTTAACGATGCCCTAGAACCCTAAGCTGTAGTTCTGTGGTGGGGCAAGACCTTGAGATTGCCTCTGAACATTCAAGAAGGCAATACAACATGACTTAATATTGCTGATTTATCAATGTACTGTTCACACTCACTCTACAAAACAGTTCAACTCTACATTATTATGAGAAAACGTAAGTGTTTTTGATGTACTATGAAGACTTATAATTAGGAATAAGCCTTTGAGATAAAGAAAATGCAATAATTAGGACTGAGGAGATAACTCAGCAGTTAAAATGGTCTGCTGCTCTAGTGGAGCACTAGTGGAGGACACTAGTTTGGTTCCCAGCACCTACATCAGGTAGCTCATTACCCCAGCTTTCAGGGATCTGATGCCCTCTTCTAGATTCTAGAAGCACCTGCACTCATATATGCACATACTCCCACACAGACATATCTACACATGTTTACATAGTTAGAAATGAAAAAAGAAAACTAAATTGATTTTTTTTTCTCTAATTTTGCTGCTAAGGATCAAAGTTTTTTCTTTTTTTTTTCCTTTTTTTTTTTTTTTTTTTTTTTTTTTTTTGAGACAGGATTTCTGTGTAGCTTTGGAGACTGTCCTGGAACTAGCTTTGTAGACCAGGCTGGACTCACACTCACAGAGACCGGATTGCCTCTGCCTCCCGAGTGCTGGGATTATTAAAGGCATGTGCCACCAACATCTGGCTAAAGCCATTGTCTTGAGTATTGTGGGAAAGTACTCTAATACTGAGTCACATCCCAATTTCTTTTGGCTGAATTTTTAAGATTCTTTGTTATTTCTTACAATGATATTCTTAATATCCAAAGTATTTCAAAATAATTCCTTAGTCTATACCTATTAAATTCCATATTTTTCTAAATAATTTTTCCCAAAATAAATATTATACACCAACAATAGCTAGTCCCTTAGAAATGTGAGCATCCTTCTTACTCATATGTGGCAGTGTTGGACCCTAATTCCGGGGTCCTGATGGGCCGATGGGAGAGCCCTACGACACAAACATCAAAACCAGGAGATGCAACAAGCAAGAGGTGTTTATTGAAGGACTGTACTTGGGTGTCAGCAATCTCTGGGAAAGCTGCACACACCCCAAAAGGTTCAGGCTCCTTTTTATAGAGACAAGCTGCAAATCAGCATACATGCATGAGGCACAAGGTGATTGATTACAAAGTATGATCTCATGTTTGAGAGATCACCCAGGTATGACCTGTTCTTATTCAAGGGATAAACCATAGAATGACTTGGAAAGTCCCCAGACTGTCCATTGCCAGGAGTGACCCAGACAGGGCTGTTCATCTGGAATCATTTGTTGCAGGGTTGGGGACCTATTTCCTTGTTGTGGGCCAAGACCTGTGAGAAATTTTTTTTCATATTCTGGCTTTCTCTTGGCTGTACATTTAGAGCCTTCAGTTATTCCACAAAGGTTTGATGATTTAGTAACTAGCCCTATTTAACAATATCAATCTAGCATATACCCACTAGCCCCATCACCATAGTAATCTTTCTTGTTCTCATAATTCCTGTTCTTCCCCCCCATGTCAATGTTCATTCTTTATGATTTTCTATATTCTGCTTGCAAGAACTATTTTCTTGCCCCTTTCCCTCATCCTTGCTCTGCAAACTAAAATCAACAGGAGCTTCTTGAAAACTAAGAGTTTCTCTAAAGAAATGATTTTACATACTACACTTACTCATTGTTGAGCTGTTAAACCGATGACAGCCTCTTCCTTTATGACTATCACCATTGGAAAAAATGGTTTCTTTTAAAAAATGCTCTTGCTGTACCCTTGGGTATATATGAAGCAATAGCAGTCCAACAAAACTAAACTGATACAATCTTCTCCCTATAGACTAGATAGACTTGATTAAAGCTGTTTTAAAGCCTAGATCACAATTACAATAGATTACCTGGTTCAGAGAAGAGTCTAAGACCATTGAACAATGCACTAAAGCCAAAGGTATGGATATATTCTAAGATCAAATTATTGGAGAAGGAGACTATGCTTCTTTGGAAAGGCAATGTCTATATGATGGCCACCTCTTGGCTTTATGCCATGCATCAGCTTTGAATGCTTGGGATAGAACTGGTGAAATAGGAAAGAAAATTGAATCATTTACAAAAAGGGAGCCTTCACAAATTTCTTACAAAGACTGGCATTAGCAGCATTTAGAATTGTACCAGATTCAGAAGCTAGACAAATAATAATTGAAACTCTGGCTTTTGAAAATGCTAATTCTCAATGCAAAATGATAATTAGGCCTTTAAAGGCAAAGTCAGCAAATTTGGAGGATTGGATCTGAGATACAATTAATATTGAAGCTCAAGACCATGATGATGATGATGCATGGATGGGAGAGGTGATTTCAAGAGGTTTGAAGAAAACCGGCAATGTCAAATGTTTTAATTGTGGCAAACAAAGTCATCTTAGAAGGGACTATAAACAAGTTGTCTCTAGAAGCAATGCTTTTTTTATAATCCAAACGCCCCTCCCTTCTATGAAGAAGGTGTGGCAAAGGCAGGTCAACAAGAGACATTCAAGGCAATCCTTTACCGTTGGGAAATGCCTGAGGGGCCTCTCAAAGACCCCTATGCCAAATCTGGTTCAATCATTCCCTGTCATCATAGAAGAAACTCCTTCTCAGAGAAATTAAAGAACCTAATGCCTATTATAAGAAAACATACTGCTCTGGATGATAGAAGAGCTTTAGAAGATAAAAGAAAAAAATTCAAGAGAATTGCAGTTGCTGAATTGGATAGGTGTAGCATAAAGGTGGAAACAAGCAAACCAACAACAACAAACAAAAACAAAAACAAAAAACAAAAAAGGAAAACAAATAGACCTTAGTGGCTCTGATAAGCAAGGCTCAGCCACCTATCTTCAATATGTCAAAAAGACAAGCAAGGCAAAGCAGAAAAAGGAGATTTTTCTCAGTGAGGACACATAGGGAAGAGGAACTAGTAAAGACATTCAATGACACCTCCAAGTCTATCTTTGGGGGGCCCTAACATGAGGTTCAGGTTGTTTTTGTTGTTGTTTTTTAAGGGCATGAGATTAACATAAGTAAGCAGTCCTGGCTAAGGTGCAACCCCCTTCATCATCATAGTCAGAACTGTGTGAAATCTTGCTCAAACTTTTCCACTGGCTGGCACCAGGGCCCCAATCTGTAGCTGGAGTTTCTTTCCTTCCTGGTTCCACAGCCAATCAGCCCATATTAATTATAAACTTTTTGGCCAATGGCTCAGGCTTCTTATTGGCTAGCTCTCTCTTAATTATTAACCCATTTCTATTAATCTAAGTATTTCCACGTGGTCTTATCTGACAGGAGAAGGGTCTGGCCCTGTTACTCCTTCCTCAGCTACATCCTCTCCTGGCAGCCTCTCTGTGTCCTCTTCCTAGAATTCTCCTCTCTGGTAGCCCAGCCTATATTTCCTGCCTGATTACTGGACAATCAGTATTTTATTTATCAGCCAATAAAGGAAACATATATACAGAAGGACATCCCCCATCACTAGTCCTTTCTTTTTCCCAGCATAAGACTCATTTATTTGGAGTCCATTATCTCAATAGCCTCATAGCTGAAGGGAGTGGCACAAGTGTCTCTTCTTAGAATATCTTCCCCCCTGCAATTGCATGTGTACATTTCCTCCCACTACAGTCATACACAGCCCATTCCATGAAGTGACTAGAACTATGTTTGGTATATATCACACTCAAAAATGTTAATAAAAGATATTTAAATATTGGAATGAGGGCTAGAGAGATAGCTTAACGGGAAAGGTCCCTTGATCTTGCCCTGCTTTGTTTCCTAGCCAGAACCCATAAGGCAGCTCACAAACAATACATAATTCCAGTTCTAGGGAATCTGATTGCCTCTGAGAGCACCAGGCACGAAGGTACATACATGCTGTGTGTATATATGCTGGCAAAACACTCATACAATCAATAAATTTAATAAAAAATTTAAATGTTAGAATGACCGTGATAGGATATTTTTGCCTTAGAAAATTTCGTTTAAAACCATCAAGCTACATTCCAAAACAGTTATAAGTGAATCCAGAACTCTCAGTTCCTAACTCTAGAATGTAACAAGCCAATCCAAATCCTTCGCCAGACCAGAGAATTCTGGTACTTATCTCCCCTCGTGAGGGTTTTTATTATATACATATATGTATGTCAGTATAAACGTGTTACTTATTTATTAATGTGTGTGCGTGTCAGACAGCTTTTGTGGAGTTGGTTCTCTTTGCGCCTTTTACATGGGTTCCAAGGATCAAATTCAAGGTCTCTAGCTTTGAGCAGTAAGCACTCTCCACGCATTTCCCACAATGAGCCATCTGACCGGCCTACATACATTTTTTTTTTTTTTCAAGTTAAGAGCATATTTACTGTGTAAAGTTAAGAGCATATATATATTAGTTCTTCGTTGCTTTTCTCCACGTAGCAAGGCCATGCCGCCGCTGGCGTTTCAAAACCTCTCATCCTTCTCTGTCCTTGGCTTGCATGAATGACAACTCCGCGGTGCCTTGGAATTACGCACTTCTCCGTTTTTTAAGTCTGGGTTCGCAGCATCTATCCTTGGGACGCTACTCCTGGCTCCTGATTTGAACAGCCGCCGGGAAAGAAAACAATGCGGGACTTGGTTTCAGTTCGGCGGGCACCACTGCAAAACCCAGCTCTCTAGCCTTGCATTCCAGGGGCTAAAAGCAGGCGCAGCTGGCCCAAAAGGGCCGGTGCGCAGGCGCGCCCAGGCTCCTCATTCCGGAGGCTCGGTGCCTATTGGCTCAGAGCCTTGGCGGAGCCCTATGGGATGGTTACGTGCTGGAGGCGGGGCTACGCCGCCGTGTCCCAGCTGGCGAGAGCTCCCGGTGTTGGCTTTGTGGCGCCAGTGCCTGGGTGCGCCTGGTTGGTGTCTTGCAAACGGCTAGCTGACCTCTCGGCCTCACCCTCCCTACCTGACAGACGCTGGGACCGAACCCGCCGCCGCAGAGTGAGCTGTCCCGGAAGCTGCGGCTCCAGGGTCCAATTCACCGGAAGTGCCGCCTAGGGCGGCCGGGTAAGCTTGTGGCCCGGCAGTGCGGCTTTTGGCGATATGAGCGAGGGTCGGGGCCCGGGCGCAGTGACGCTGATGGCTGATGCACCGTCAACGAAAAGTTAGGAGGAGAGCCTGTAGGACTGTCTTGGAGGTAGTAATGAAGCCGGACGTGGAGGCAGTCTGTAGCCTTCCTGAATGTCCAGAGAACCAGGGATGTTGGGAGGAACCCCCCTCCCCAGTCTTGGGGGTCAGAGATTAGTTAAGCTGCAGTGGAATCTGTTTGCTCAAAACATTCCATAGTCAGTTATTTTTAGGGACCTTGGTTATATGGTACTTCGCATTCATGTATCGTATTCCTATAGTTTTAAGTGTGCAAAGAATGAGTCTTGATTTCAGGAATGGAAACAGTACTGCATCTATTAGTCACCTCAGCGTTTGGGAGGTGGAGGCAGGAAGGAGAATCGCAATTCTTGAGGTCAGCCTGAGCTACATGAGACCCTGTGATACAAAAGGAATTGAGTGTGATACAAAGAAAAAGAAGTAGGATGAAAAGAAGGCCTACGGTTTTGTTGGGAAGTTACCATTTCTCAGAAGAATTCTTGTTAGTTTGTGTAGAGCAGATCAGAAAGGGACTGCTTCTTGAAGGAGGAACTAGTTATAAGCAAACGTGAGAAGCAGCAAGATTTGGCTGAAGGATGATGTTCAGGATTGGAAAGTGGATGGAACAGTATTTAAATGGCTTGCTGTAAAAATCTGTAAGCTTTGCAGCTATGTTTAACACTGTTGCTTTTTCCTCTAGGAGAGGGAAGAATCCAATATTGAGTATTTGTGAACTAGAGACCTTGTGGAGCCAAAGGGAAAAGTCGTTCAGTTCTTGTTATGGTAAGTGGCATATGTTTGTTTCTATATAAGTGTGAATTTTGAAGTAGGGGATGGAGTAAGAAAGAAGGTAAAACATACTTGGGAAAAGGAAATGGATTTGTTGCTAACATAGTAATGACAAAACCGGGCCCTGTCATGCCAGTAAAGTGTACTTTACATGTCCAGCAAGCATGCATATATTCACAGCAGGTGTGCGGCAGTCGCCTCTCTTGATTTGCCATACAAAGAAGGCAGTATGCCCAATGCTTGCACAGGCTCTGCTCTGGAGGAGATGGATATTTAAACGCTGGCTCTGTTGTGAAACTATCTGTGAGGCCTTGGGTAATTAACTAAACACCAGTAGCAACAGGTGTCCTATCTACAAGATGCAGATATTGGCTGGTTTTACAGTGTCCTTGGGAGGATTAAATGTCCATAATCTGTGTAATCAATGAAAATTAAGTGAGGCAATCTGTAGCCTAGGGCTATACAGCAAGTATGGATTTTCAGGTAATACTTTAAATATTTACTGTTTGATTGTTCCATATATCCTTTAACATAAAAGATTCTTGAGCTCCAAAGGTCTGTTGCTCAGCTTGTTTATTTGGACTTTTGTTGCTCTTATGGAATGCAGTCTTGATGTTGCTCATGAAAAGGGAGAAGTTGCCCCTTCCTCAGAGGGGTAAGAAGAAGCATTTTAGAAACAGTAACTTGGAGTTAAGATTCAAAGGATGCGTTTGTGTTTGTGTTTACCAAATGGACAACTTAGCTTGTATTATTGTTGGTGACCCAAGGATAGTCCTTTTTTATTCTGATACTTGTTTCCTTGTAGGCTTTTTGTTTAGCAGATGTTTTCTAAATGTAACAGATAAGATATTTTATTAACCAAAAAGACAGTGTTGTAACCCTAGTAGATGTTATCTTATAGTAGAAGAGACAAACAATGCAACATATATAAAATGTATATATGGTAAAGTTGGTGTGATATTGAGAAGGAAGGTGGTATGAGAGGACACAAAGTCTTTTAGATAAAGTAGTCAAGATATGCTGCTTTTTAAAGTAGTAAGTTTCACTCTGCTCCATGATTCAAACAGTGGAGAAATCTGCACAGAGGAGCAGCAGTTAAGTCAGAAAAGACAGTGTTAACTTCCTGAGTAGCCTGTGGGGATGATGATGGCAGAAATTCCATATTATGGAGAGCAGTAAAATCCTTGGATTTTAATCTAAATATGGTAAGAAACAGTATTTTAAACCTGGGAAGTGTCATGGTCTGTTTTGAAGTTTGACAACCAGATTTTATTTTGTTTGTGTAGAAAAATTGTTTCCTAGTTTCAAATATTTTTGTTTGTTTGGTTTTTCTTGTCCACTACACATTCTTGGCAATTGTGATGCTTTGGATTGGTGGTTTAATGAGGTAATCTGATCCATTTCCCAAGCTGTGAGCAAACTCAGTTAAAGAGTTAAGGCAAGAGGATTGCAAGTTACAAAGCTATCCTGGGCAACGTAAGGAAAGTCTTTCTCAAAATGTGAAAAGGATAGTGTATGTAGCTCAGTAGTAGAGTGAAAAATTGTTACAGGCCTTGGGTTCAATCCCAGTTACCACAAGACAAAAAAAAAAAAAAAAAAAAAAAAAAAAACCCAACATAATATATTTTTGTTTGAGCACGTCTACATTATGGCTCAACAAAGATATTCCAGGCTGGTTTGAAAACTCAGTTATCTAACATGCCTCTTATTCCTTTCAGTGACTAATGGTATCTAGAACCTAGATTCTCAGTGTACAATAAGGACATTATTGCTGGGATTGCATTTCTGTGACTTGACAGATGACATTCTTAGGATAAAAAACACATTTGTATGTGTACACACATATCTGTTTTCTCTATAAAGTACAAACTGTGACCTCATTCTGATACTGCCCTTCAATTCCAGCTAATTGCAGTACAGAGTTCATTCTAATCTTATTCTTTTCTACTTATAATTTCCCTCTGTGTGTGTGTGGGAAATTGGTAGTTCATTATCCAACTCTGGTAAACACACGAGCTAGTATGTACTATGAGGAAAAGTTTGGAAGACTGTGTGTTCCTGTCATTTCAGTACTCTAGGATGGAGAGGCAAGGAGATCAGAGTTCAAGACCTGCCTCAGTGAGCCTATGTTTAAAAAAAAAAATAGTAATTGTTTTTTATTGTTATTGTCTTTAACTTGAGTTAATATAGTCTCATACAATGTCAGAGTTAATTTTTCCATTTTCCCTCTTTTTGGGTGGTCATATTATTTGTTTGAAACAAAGTATCTTTTGGTTTGTTTTGAAACCGTCTCACTTTGTAGGTTAAGCCGGTTTAGAATTTTATAGCCCAGGGGGGCCTCAAACTTAGGACAGTTATCTTGCTTCAGCCTCCAAATATTGAAATTATAGTTGTGAGCCACCATACTTAGCTGTCATTTGCTTTCTTTGTCATTTTACAGCCCTCCTCCAGCCCCACATAATTTTTTTTTATAATCTTAACATTTATAATTGTGCTTTGTTGCATATTTAGGAAGTCATAACCTGGAGCTGTCCAGATGACTGAGAGGTTAAGAATACTTGCTCTGAAATTCTAAGGACTTCCAGTACCCACGTAGCAAGCTGGGCATCCCTATAAATGTCTATAAACCCAGCTCTAGTGGGGCAGAGACAGGAGGATTTCTGGAGCTTTCTGGCTCCCATCCTAGCTGAGAAAACATGAGCCCCAGAGACCCCACTTTAAGGAAAGAGTTGCAGAGTGACACAGGAGGAATCTAACACTTTCTTCTGGATTTCATGTTTGTGTACAAATGCATGTGTACATAGACTCACATAAACAAACATACATAAGATCCTAAAAAGATCATAACCTTACCCAGAGCTGTACAGAATTTCTGCTATGCTGTATTTAGGTATAGGGATTTAGTTATGTGTTGTAATGTGCTTGATAATGAAGTGTGTATTTATGTGTATGTACACACATCCTGTAATGGTTAAATCAAACTATTTAACTATAAGCATTGTTTATGACACTTAAAATCTACTTGCTTAACATGACTAAAAAATAAAGTCAGCACTAAGGAGGCTGAGGTAGGAACATTGTAATTTCAAGACCTGATTGGGTTACATAATGAGATTCTTAATCAGAATATAAAACAAATTTAAAAGATCTGTTTGGAACTTTTTATATAACGCTGTGTTATTAACTCTAGTCAGCGTAATTTCTTTTTGCTTTTTGGCTTTTTGAGACAAGGTTTCTCTGTGTAGTTTTGGATGACCTGGAACTCACCCTGTAGACCAGGATAGACTTGAACTCACAGAGATCAGTCTGCCTCTGCCTCTGCCTCTGCCTCTGCCTCTGCCTCTGCCTCTGCCTCTGCCCTAAAGTGCTCCTAAATTTGAAATAGTTAAGAGTGTCAAACTGATGTTGTGAAAATTTCACATAATAAACTTTGTTTCATTCACATAATTAATTAGCAGTATATGAGGGCTGGTGAGATAGTTCATTGGGTAAAAGTCCTTGCCATAGAAGCCTGAAAACTTGAATGTGTCTCTAGGGCACACATAAAAGTGGAGGAAAAGAACAAGCCCTTAGAGTTGTTTTGTGACTGTAGTCACGTTCTGTGGCACGGGCATAATAACAAGTTTTTTTTTTTAATTTAAAAATACTTTATGAATTTACCTTCAGGTCCTGTGTAAAAGTTGATTATGACTGGTATTGGTGGCTCACGCCTTTAGTTCCAGTGCTTGGGAGGCAGAGGCAGGCGGATCTCTGTGGGTTTGAGACCAGCCTAGTCCACAAAGTGAGTTCTAGGACAGCCAAACCTACACAGAGAGCCCTGTCTCCCAAAAAAAAAAAAAAAAAAAAAAAAAAAAAAAAAGCAACAAAATAATCTCAAATCCAAAAACTTTTGTTCCAGGCATTTTGGATAAGGGACCCATGCAGACTATACTGTTTACTCCCCCTTCCCTCCTTTTCGCTTCCTCTTTTCTCTCTTCCCCCTGCCTCCTCTTTGCATTTTTTCAGTGTGTATGTAGGAGGTGGGTGGGTGCTATATGGTACCAGTGTGGATATTGGAGGACAGTCAGTTCTCAACTTCTATTATATAGATTGATTATAGGAATAGAACTCAGGTTTTGCAGCAAGCACCTTTATACACCAAGCCATTTCTCCAGCCCCAATAAAAAGCATCTATCAGTCTTTCCTGCAGTGATTTTGGCTTTGAGACTTCTTAGTGATAGAAATATAAGTAATATGTTTACTTTGTCTCATAGGTTTGGAGGTTCCTAGTAAGAAATCAATATATATGATGCTGCAAATTTGTAAAGGCAAACTGCTAATGAATGAAAGGCTTGAAACAGTTATGTGTGTGAAGTTACCAGTAAAATGATGATGAAAACAAGGATCAAGAAGACCAATGGGAAACCACTTAGGAAGGAACCATAGAAAATGTACACTTCAGAAGAGAGATGTAACCAGAGAACTCAAAAAAGAAAAATATACCATATACGCCCTCAGAAGGGAAAAAAGATTTATATCCGTGTACATGAGATTACTCAAATAGATAATCAAATACATCAGTGCCTTGAACGTGAACAAAACTTTTGTGAAAACTTAGCACGTATGTGTGAGAAAACATATACTGGGGAGAAACCTTATAGGTGTGATATGTGTGAGAAAACCTTCATCCAAAGTTCAGATCTTATTTCGCACCAGAGGATCCATAATTTTGAAAAACCTTATAAGTGTAGCAAATGTGAGAAGAGCTTTTGGCATCACTTAGCCCTTTCAGGACACCAGAGAACACATGCAGGTAAAAAGTTTTATACCTGTGACATCTGTAGCAAGAATTTTGGTCAGAGCTCCGATCTGCTTGTCCACCAGCGAAGCCATACAGGTGAAAAACCTTATCTGTGTAATGAGTGTGATAAATGCTTCAGTCGAAGTACAAATCTCATAAGGCACCGAAGAACTCACACAGGTGAGAAACCATTTAAATGTCTGGAATGTGAAAAAGCTTTTAGTGGGAAATCAGATCTTATTAGCCACCAAAGGACTCACACTGGTGAAAGACCCTACAAATGCAATAAATGTGAGAAAAGTTATCGACACCGTTCAGCCTTCATTGTGCATAAAAGAGTTCATACTGGGGAGAAACCATACAAGTGCGGTGCCTGTGAGAAGTGCTTTGGCCAGAAATCAGACCTTATTGTACACCAGAGGGTCCATACTGGTGAGAAACCGTATAAATGCTTGGAGTGCATGAGGAGTTTTACCAGGAGTGCCAACCTAATTAGGCACCAGGCAACTCACACTCATACTTTCAGATGCCTTGAATATGAGAAAAGTTTCAGCTGTAGTTCAGACCTTATTGTACATCAGAGAATTCACATGGAAGAAAAACCACATCAGTGGTCTATGTGTGAGAGTGGTTTCTTCCTAGGTATGGACTTTGTTGCCCAGCAGAAAATGAGGACGCAGACAGAGGAGCTACATTATAAGTACAGTGTATGTGATAAAAGCTTTCATCATAGCTCATCCCTTCTTCAACATCAGACAGTACACATTGGTGAAGAATACATCTGTAATGTCAGTGAAAAAGGTCTTGATCTCAGCTCTCATGCATCAGAAACATCACAGACGTCTTGACAAGAAGTCACATAACCTTAAAAAAACAAAAAGGTATTTACACATAACCCATTAAGAAAAAGGAAAACGTCTCCTAAGTAAATTTCAGAATTCCCTCAGATCTGAAACTTCATTGAGAACCAGAGAGAGAGAGAGAGAGAGAGAGAGTCTACAGTCTTTGGAACTTTGGAACTGTAAGAAAAACTTTATGCAGAGAGTGGCCACACAAGGAGACCGTTATTAGCCACATTTGCGAAGAACTCCACAAATGCTCTGGGTTTTGGAAAACCTTCCACACTAGAAGGTTCATAGGAAGCCTTACATGTGCAGTATGGGAACTCTCCAGCAGTGTTAAACCCTCATCGTTACAGGAGAATTCACACCAGAGAACAACTGTTTACATGCTTTGTGTCAGTACTTTGGACAGTGTGTATGCCTTATTGGATATCAGAAAATTCATCCTGGGGAGAAACCCCAGAAATTACAGGAAAAGCTTCTAGCAGAATTCTGACTTTCTTACCCATCAGAGAATCCGTACTGTATAAGTGGATATTTACCTCGAGTGTGGCAGAAACATTTGTTGGAGAGTCTTACTTGGGTTTGCATCCTTCTAAACAAAAATCAGAAGAAAATGTCTAAATGAGAAAAGCTTGTTAATTTTCATCTCTTGGGGTATATCAGGGAACTCACATCCGTGAAAACCCATAAATGCTTTGTGTCTGAGAAGCTAGAAGCGCTCATCTAATCGGGCCCCCAGGAATCATGTCTACAGAGGAGTTGCTCCAATAAGAGATCTAGTTGTGGGTGAGAATCTGTACATATACTATGTATGAAAAGAGTTGTTCTCATAGTTGAACCACATTGTAAAAAACTAAATAGAGTTGTTCGGAAGGAAAGAATGTCTTAGCGACCCAGAACCTTGTTCTGGAGGAACTGGGACAGGTCAGTGTGGATCTGAAGGGTAACTCAGGTAAAGACACTTTTCTTTTGTCTGAACCGCTTAATGATTGCTTTAGTTTCACTTCTAAAAATTCAGAAATCCAATAAAGGGGCTGTAATTTTATGTATAAGGTAAGGCATGAGTTATTGTTGGAAGAAAGGAGCACTTTGATTTTTGCTTCCCCCCTCCCTTTTTTTTTAATTCTCTTGTCTAGAATGGGAATGGTGTGTTGATAGCAGGCTATGAAATAAGAACTATGAAGCTAGGGAGTACTTAGTTTGGGTTAAAATTCTCAGTAGTAGTTTCCTCTTTATATGATCAACCTCAGCAAAAAAGCAGAATACTCAGCTCTTAGTGTTGAGATCTGTCCTCAAAATTGTCCCTAAAATACCTTTTTGCGTTATCCCTGGTCCTTGAAATTTCAAATTTAGAGGTTCATTTCTTTCCAAGTCAAAGTAACAACTGGGATGATGTTATAGTATCCAGGTTTTGGGGACTTGCTTCATCTCTTTCAGTAATAGATACTGTCTCACCTGGCTCAGAGCAGAAGGAATAGGGGAAAGCTGTAAGCCAGAGAGAGCAGAGGAGAAACACAGTGAGGTATTCTTAATAGTGGAACAGGACACTGATTTTGAGGGTCCTGACTGCAAAGCTCACGTTCTTCTTCATTCTATTATCCTGATGCTTGCAGCAAAATAAGCTTTATAATGACACATTTTTTTTTTTCCATTTATTTCAGTTCTGTCAAGGAAAGAAAAATACAGTTTAATCCCAGGGAAAGGATTGCAATCAGCACAAAACAATATAAGGTATATTCTTGGTTTGGAATGTAGGATTCTAAGTATTAGAAAAGTGGTTGGCACATTCACCTAAGGTTTAAGGATAGCATTTGTTTCCAGTATGTAGGGTAACGATTGTCTTTAACATTTTTTGGCTAGCTCATGACCCAAGCATCTAATGGTCACTTCTTGTTGCTTTTCTGTCTTTGGCTTAAAAGACTTTAATTGAAATATTTCAAGTTCCTATAGTATTTGGGATTCTGTAGAATATAATTATTTTGTTGCTAATCACAGTCCTCTGGTTTTAATGTCATTTGTTCAGTGAACCCCTGAATTAGTGTTTAGAGTCATGAAATTGATCCCGTGATACCGTACATGTGGCTATAAGCTCTCAACCTGATAGTTGTTTGATAATCATAATCTTTAAGGACAGTGAATTTAGCTCAGCATAGAATCGGGTTCCAATGTTTTTCCTTTTAAAAAACAGGTTGTATCAGTTTTAATCTGACATGGTCTAGTAATTTTTATAAATAACTTTAGTACTATGAAAGTTTGTTCACTGTGATAAACACACACAAGATAGGTATTTTTCTCCTTGGCAGTAAAAAATAAATTAGTCATTATGGCTGCTCATTAGGCAATGGAGAAAGAGACAAAGTTTAAACCATTAATAGGTTGGTGACTTACCCTTCCTTCAGTCTGTCTCACTGGTAATTGTCTATAGTCTCTAAGTAAACTAACAGTGGACCATTCCTCAAACAGAACTTTGAGGATGTAAAGCAGGCCTGAGGCCTGTTAACTATGGTGAGAAGGTGTTGGTATTACATAGCATAACCTGAGGTTGGAGAGGATCACTTGGGAGCCTGTAACCAAAGCTAGAAGGTAACTTCTGGGATGGATGGAGGTTCCCTTGAAGCAGTGCCAACCCAATTCTACCTCAGGTAAGTAGTTAGAGTAACTTTTTTAAGATTTCAGACCAAATGAGATAAATTGTATTCCATCCATGTACTCCTCTATGCTTTGTTGTTTTTGTTTACTTTTAATTCTTAAATAAATGTTCTGAAAAACATTGTCTCCTCTGTACTATGAGAAATTATCAAGTCCCCTGCATTTACATTGGGATATTGTACTTAATGATGCAATGTATAGGTGGTAGCCATAATCACTGGACAAGGGCAATTTCTTTGCCAAAATATTACAAGAAAGATCTCTGGCCAAATTGCTAGTATTCTTCTCTGAAGTCTGAGCTTAGTTTCCACAGTCTGTATAGCTCTCAGTACAACTGCCTCCTTCTAGGCTCTTAATATGATGGCCCATTAAGCTCTGCTTATAGAATTCAATTGCTTTTCTACTCCAAAATCCCAAAGTCCTGCTACATTCCTCCAAGAAAACCACATGGTCAGGTCCACAGCAATAGCCCACTGTCCTGGTTCTGTTTTAGTTACTTTTCTATTACTATGATAGCACACCATGTCTAAGCAAGGTATAATAGAAAGTTTAATTTTGTTTACAGTTTCAGAGGTGTAAGAGTCCCTGGAGGCAAGGAACAGCCGAAAGCTCTCACCTTGATCCACAACCACAAGACGGAGAGGGATAACTGGAAATCAAGTCTTTGAAACCTCCAAGCCCACTCTCAGTGACACACACCTCTTCCAATGAGATTACACTTCCTAAATCTTCCAAAACGTTCTGCCGGCTGGGGGCTATATATTCAAATAAATGGGCTTACGGGGGCCATTCTCATTCAAACCACCATAGCTGAGATAACCCAAATGTGAGTCCCCAGTATCTGAAAATCAGGCACAGTGGGGCTTTTAATCCTAGCACTGGGGAAGCAGAGAAAAGAGACTCTCTGGAGCTCACAGGCCAGCCAGTCTAGCCAAATTGGTAAGCTCCAGCTTCAATGACAGACCTTGCCTCAAAATTTAGACAGATTGAGAAAAACACACAACAGTTATTTGTGACCTCTGCATAGGAAAACATATGTCATATGTATGTATATATACACACACACACACTAAGGTGAAGTAGGAATAAGGTGGGCAGGGTGGCTTACTGTCAGTACTCAGAAGGTAGATATGGGTAGGAGGATCAGAAGTCTATCAGCCTGGGCTACGTGATGCCCTCAGCCAGCACAAAAGTCAAGATAGAAGGACTGTTGGCAGTGACTGGTGACATCAAATTGATGATTAAAACCTAACAAGAAAGTGAAGACTCTTAACATAACTATTTTTAACTTATTTTGTACTTACTCTTTCACAGTATTTCAGGACTTGATCTTAAAATTGACAAATTGAATTATTACTATTATCTGAAAATGAGAAGCCTTTTAGTGCAAAACTCTGTAAATGGACTCCTTGAATCCCACATCTTTTAAACGGGGCCTTAGTCTTACAAGTGAAGGGCATGGAAACTGCTTTTAAAGGCATAGGAGGTGGCTCGAAGACAGGAAGGCCTTAGAGGTTTCCTACTATAGCTTAATCAGAAGCTTGTTTTTTCCCCTTAAGGAAAGGGGTGCTAAGGGAATTGTATAAAATAGTTGCTTTCTCTGTGTTGATGCTACAGCCTGCATTTATTCAGCCATGTGCACCTACTCATTTATTCTTCCTAGTTAACTGTTCCACCAGGAAATAGTATCTAGTAGTCACAGCCCTCCTGGCTACTTCCATGATCTCTGTTGATTCATTTTCTTCTTTGAGGTTTTTCCTGTCTTTATAATGTGTTTAGATGGCCTTTAATTCCTGTTGAAAAAAAATTCATTCCTATAGTTTACCCTTCCCGAAAGTTCACTAGCTTAAAGTATCCGTGGTCTTCCTTCCTAAAATATATTACTGTAAATATGGCTGCTAGCTGCCTTTGAATCCAAGTACATCTCTGTTGCCTCCACCCTACCCACGCCTCATTTTCAAGTACTTAGCAACCTAGGATCATATAGATTCTTTGCATCTTAAGCCAGAGTTTCAGCTCAGACTGTCTTCAAACTCTTGTCTAGGATGGCCAATGAACTTCTTTAACTATTTCTTTTAGATTTTTAAAATTTTTGTGTTAAGTGTTTTACCTGCATATTGTGTGTGTGTGTACATTATGTGGATGTCTGGTGCCCGAGGAGTTCAAAAGAGGGTATTGGATACTCTGGAGCTAGGATTAAGGATAGTTGTGAACTACCATGTTGGTGCTGGGAACCAAACTTGGATCCCCTGCAAGAGCAACAAAAGTTCTTAACCATTAGCTCTGACCATGAACTTCTAATCCCTTTGCCTCTGCCTCCTCAGCGCTTGCCACCACACTCCATTTATGGTATGCTGAGTCCCAACCCTGGGTTTTGTGCATGCTAAGCAAGCGCTCTACCAAGTAAGTTATATTCCAGCCCCACTGACTTTTTCTTAACTCCTCTGTTAGCCCCTCCCCATCTCAAAGGTTTATGCTCTCATGCTCCATTCTCATTTTTATCCAGAATCACTGAAGCCCAGAAGCAAACTCAGAGGTGTACATACATGTATCTGCACTCTCTCTCTTTTCCCCCTTTATCCTCTCCTCTCTTCCCTCTCCCCTCTCTCCTCCCCTCCCCTTTCCAGATTCTGTTCCACAATGAGCTTTGCAGGGGCTGGAGTTGGGTGTACATGTTCTCTTTAGAGATGAGCATTTTAAGGTCTATTATTCTCTGCACCTTGACCAGTTGTCACTATGTCAACCACCATCTGTTGCAAAATAGAGGCTTCTCAGAGGAGGGCTGAGAGGTGCATCAGTGTATAAGTCCTTAGGAGTCAATTTCATACTTTATCAGTTTAGCAATATAATAGTAGTAGGTTCTTCTCTTGGGCCTATGACCTGTCTAGCCATAGGTTCTTTGCCCAGTGATGGTGCAGGTATGGGTTTCATCCTGTGGAGCTGGATTTAAAGCCACTCAGATTGGATACTTATTTCCATGGTATTCATCCCACCACTGCACCAGTAGACATGTCTTGTCAAGCCAGGCATTATTGTGGCTTGCATGGTTCAAATAGCTGGGTGTTAATAATGATCATCTTTCTCATCTAGTACATTTTTCTCTTCTGGTACTATGAAAGCTAGAGATGAAGTTTCTAGGTCTGTATCAGCTTGAACTTGTCATTTTATGAATCAAGTGGTATTTTCAACAGTAGGATCCTATTGTCAAATTCTAGAGGGTAGCCAAGAGCACTGGCAGCAACTTGTACTGTTAGTGGTCAGTGGGAGTCATCAATTCTTCCATGGGCTTTTTTTAGACTCTGGTTTGTCCATGCATAATAATAAAACAGAGTCACCCTTTAATGGCCCCATTTTTGTTTTCGTGAGTGCATCCTTTGTGCTGAGCCTTTTGAATACCTCTCTTCTAGTTCTACGTGGAAATGCATAGCAAATTGTAAGTTGGATTTGCTCTGGTGTGCTATAGAATATTAGACTTTATTCCACCTATAACTTTCATCTTGTTCCATGATGTATGTGTGGTAGGGGCCTCTAAGAGCCAGGGGAAAGAAAACAGAAAACATCAACACAGACTGAGCAGTGACCTTGAATTGTGTGAATTACACCAAATCCTCCTTGCAGCCATCTCTTTACTTAGAAAATCTCCCTAGAAGTCTTGGGGGTGAGGGGGGGGGGAAATAAAGAAACCACCATATGGTTTAGTTTCTGCCAGAATACTTATGTGGCCTTGCTATACTTCTCTAGTAGCACTTTCTTCCTCAAAATATAAGTCATTATCAGAATCTCACTCTATGGGTTTGAACTCACCAATAAAATTATATATTACCATGTATGGGAGATGAAGAAAAACCCTGAATGTGGTGGCACATGCCTTTAATCTGAGCAGAGACACACAGATATTTTGAGTTCCAGGACAGCCAGGGCTACACAGGGCTCGTCTTGAAACAAGAAAGAAAGAAAGAAAGAAAGAAAGGAAGGAAGGAAGGAAGGAAGGAAGGAAGGAAGGAAGGAAGGAAGGAAGGAAGGAAGCAAAATCCCAATAAAAGGCTCTGCTTTACTAGGTTGGGTCCTCTATAAGAGCAGTGTGAGCGATTTCTTCCACCCCCGCCCCAATCTGATCATTTTACTTTTGGTTAGGAAGCTAGCCTTCAATGGCTCCTTGCTTATTTTAAAGGAGGAGTTTGGTTTGTTTGATTTGCTGCTGAGTGCTCTGATTTCCTTATATGCTGAGGATAGTGATCAAATGAATACTTTGCCAATGATTTTTTTTCCCCATTCTGCAGACTGTCTCTTCAACCAAAGATTTCCTTCCTCATGAAGACGACTTAGTTTAACATAATACCATTTGTCTAGTTTTGCTTTTTTACCTCTGCTTGTGGGGTCATATAAGATTGCCTGTTCCTCTATCTTGAAATGTTTCCAGTGTTTTTTGTTTTGTTTTGTTTTTCCTAATACTTTCATAGTTTCAGGTCTTCCATTTAAGTTAATTTAACTCTTAGAATTCTTGTGGCTTTCTGTACCTGGTGACAGATAGGATCTCATTTCATACATCTGCCTGTCAACATCCATTTGGAAATGATTATCCCTAAATGGAGCAACTTTAAGTCTGTTTTAAAAGTTTTCCTGTTGGTTCCCTCTTTTTTCTTTTAACTTTTCCATGTGGTTTCCATATTAATCTCTGCCTTCCCCCTCCCTGCTCCCCAATACCATAGGAAAGGATATGAGGCCCAACTACTTGGTGCCTCACCAGCTCCAGGCTCCTCTGAAAGCTTTGCTAGATACCTTCTTCTTTAAAGTTGTGTGCGCACGTGCGCGTGTGCGCACACAAGTATGCCACAGTGCATATGTGGAAATCAGAAGGCAATTGCAGGAGTGTGCTCTCTCTTTCCACCTTATGGGACCTTGAACTCAAACTCAGGTTGTTAACATTGGCATCGAGTGCCTTTATTGCTGCGCCATCTCACTGACCCATTTGCTGAATTTATTCTTAGTTCACATTTTCCCTCCCAGAAGCAACAACTTATTTTATTTTTTTGTTGCTAGGACATATATCTTCAAAGTCAGTGGGTTAAACAATGTAGTAATAGGATGATGATGATTTTGCAGATTGAGTCTAGTCCAAGTCTCTCTGGGTTATAACTGGAGTATTGTTGCCTGTATGTATTCCATCAGGAGAATCCCATTTCTTCTCTTCTCATCTCCTAGGTTTCATCTCCCTTCAGTATAGCCCTCTTCCACCATTTTCAAACCTAGCACTGAAGGACCAGCTTCTTCTCTCATACATCTCTAAATCTCCTGTGGTTGAATTACTTTGGATAACATCAGGGAGAGGGTCACCATTTTTGACTCCTGTGATTATATTGGGCTGACCAGGGTAATGCCAGACAATCTCTCTGTGGTGATCAGAGTGACAAATGTTAGGCTCAGCTGCTTTAAAGACTTGGGTCACAGTTGGTGGAGCTGTCTGCAGAATTGGTACAGCTTTGCTAAAGTGCCCCAGGTCATCATGGAGACTCCAGCTTACCTCCAGTTCTCTCTGCTTGGTGCTTGCAGTTGATGTGACTTCTTGGCTTCCTGTTACAGCCAAGCCTGTGGCTTGCTTACCAGCCTCCCACCATTTTGGCCTCTTAGGACCCTAAGCTAAATTAAACTCTTCCCCATTCTGTGACCTTAACACATCTACAGAGCCATGTTTCCATGCAAGGCAACTCCTCACTGGTTCCAAGAATGCAGACATGAGGATATGTGTAAAGTGGGAAATTATGTTGTTTTTTTGTTTGTTTGTTTTGTTTTGTTTTTGGTTTTTGTTTTCCATTTTCTTCTTCCTACATGGATGTCTTGTTAGAATTTGAAAAACTGTGTTCCCAAGAAATTCCAGGAGGGTCAGGTAACATTAATGGAAGCATTACAGTGCATCCTGAAAAGTATTAAAGTATGTGTACAATTTCAGTTCAGGTGGCATCTGGAAGACAGGAATTGCAATTATTTAAAGGATAGATAATTAACAGAACACCTTTTGTCTGCTTTGTTGGAGCTATTTGAAGACTTTTTTTTTCTTTTTTTTTCTTTCTTTCTTTTCTTTTTTTTTTTTTTTTTTGGATGGACTAAGAGCAGGATGGTTACTAGCTCAGTGGCACCATACCTGGTTGCTACCTTGTCCCCATCCCCTCCTCCATCCCCACCCCCATGAGACACAGGTGTTTTTTATCCTTTATCATTTTTTGGCCATCAACATATATATATATATCATATTATCCTGATGTCTTCGTGGAAACATGGGTGGTCGTTTTGTTTCCTCTCAGAAATTTGAAGAATTCTGAGGCTACAGTTGAAATTGATAGATGTGCAATGCGAGGCAATGAACGCCTCATTAAGACAGTGCGTTTCTCCGGATCAGACTTCTCACACTACTGCTACGGGGCCCGCTGCATGTCAGGACCTCCTTAGGACAACAAGAGGTTTTTAGTTCTCCTAGATCCACCTGGCCCAGATCCATAAGGCTCATCATGTTCTAACAACCTGGTTTAGCCTATTCCCAGTTTGTTCCAGTACAAATACCAATCCAGCTATCCACATAGGTGACTTCTGGTCGTTAGGTAAGTACACCAGAGAAGGAAGTTCGGTGTGCGGTACTGTGTCTCTGTCATCCATGGCTCTGAGTTAAAGTTCACAGTCGCCCAGGTTGATGCGAAATCAGCAAAAACTGCCCTCTCTGAGGCTCGAACTCAGGACCTTCAGATTATGAGACTGACGCGCTGCCTACTGCGCTAAGAGGGCCTTAGAAATTGCCTTTGATTTATACATTATAGGAAGCATTCATTCTTTTCTATTTGGCCTCTGTTCTCACCAACCCTCGAATCCCTGCATTTCTAGGTGTTTTGTTTTAAGGATATTTTCATGAGAACCCACACGGAGTCTCTTAGCCCTGGATTCTTGAAGAGCCGCACAAACCCTGAAACCATGATGTAAGGCTGAACAAGGAGTTCCTAGTCTCTTCTACTACTTGACATCTTGTTACTTCATTGTTCTCAATCTTTTTCCCCTCTCCGTGTCAACCCTGCCCAGCTGTAACAGTGCCTATCACTGAATAGTTAAAAGTATAAAGAGCTCACACCAATTCTGGAGGACATGTGTGCAGGACAGTTCCTGCAAACTTTCAGGTCTAACCATTTTGTCTTGGATAATCTCAAAATGTTACACAATGACTTTGGTGTAGGGTCTCTGTTTTGTTTCTCCTTTCCCACCTCTGTGACCCTCACGTCTACTAATGGTCTTTATTGACATTTTTCACTCAACCTATTTTTTCCCATAAGCCTGTTTATCGTTATCCTAATCTTACTGATAAAGTTGATGCTCAGTAGAACTAATCACAGACAGGTTATCGACAAAACCAGAAAATAAACAAATCAGGGCTCTACTTTAAATTTTTTTTTTCCTTTGAAAATTTCATACAGGTTTTCCTAGTTAGGGTTGTCTTTATTGTGATGAAACACCAAGGCCAAAGCAACTTTGGAGGAAAGTGTTTATTTGGTTTATGCTTTTACATCACTGTTTATCACCAAAGGCTATCAGGACAGGAACTCATGCAGAACAGAAACCTGGAGGCAGGAGTTGATGCAGAGGCCATGGGGGAGTGCTGCTTACTGGCTTTAATGCCCATGGCTTGTTTAGCTTGCTTTCTAATAGAACCCATGACCACCTACCTGCCCAGGGATAACCCCCACCCACAATGGGCTGAGCCCTCCCCGATCAATCACTAATTTTAAAATGCTCTACAGGCTTGCCTATAGCATGGAGACATTTTCTGAATGAGGTTCCTTCCTCTGCAACGACTCTAGCTTGTGTCAAATTGACATCTCCAGTCAGCTTAAGGTATACAATGTATCTTTATCATATTCCCTGCCCACTCTCTCTTTCCTACTTTCCCTGCCACTGCAATACATCTCACTCCCAATTCCATGAGTTCATGAGGGTGACACTTAATAGTTGTCATTTTTCAGAAGAAAAACTTCTGTTCATGTGTCAACATAGATCAGAAAGACCTCCCAGAGCAAAGAAAAACAAACTACATGGCAGATGGATACTGCTGGACCTAGAGGCAAGTTGCTGCTCCCTTTCCTGTCTCCACTTACCTTTTTATTTACTACGCCTCATACTCTGCCTAGAACTCCTCACAGCCTTTCTCAACAGCCAAGTGCCAAGGAAGTAGAGGAGGGCAGAGCTCAGTGACTCCCAAAGCTGTTTCTCACCCAAGCAGGATATTTGGTTTAACACTGAAACAGTCATTTTTTTTTTTCCTCTGAGCATAGATGACATCAGAGTAGGGACTTTATTAAGATTTGTGGAATAACAAGGTCAGTCTGGTCTACATAGTGAGCTCCAGGATAGCCAAGATGACAGAGAGTCCCAATCTCAAGCAAACCAAACCAAAAAAGATTTGTGGGGTGAAGAAATGCTAGCCAGGTAATTTAGAAACAATGGAAGGGAATGCAGTTTTAGGAGAAAAAAGGGGGGGGGGAGAGGCAGGGTCTGATATACTGTTATCTAGGAAAGAAATGTCACTAGGGAAGAGTGGGAGGACATTGACCTCAGAGTGACTGATGGTAACAGACAGGAACAAGTACCTTCCATGGAACTGTAAGTGCCTGGGGAGGAGGAATGAGTCTATTTGCTAAATGTGGGGAAAGAATTATTGTATAGACTCACTGAAATAATAGAATGTGTCTTCTGTTATGAGTCACATCCCTCAGTTGAGAAGAGTCAAGTCAATTGCATGAGATAGGATGGGGAAAGACCCAGGTGCTAAGGGCAGGGCCAGGGGCCTGCAGGAGCTCCTGAAGCAAGTCAGCCCTCATGAACATCTAAGACCCTCTGCAGCACACTGGCTGCACTATGAATAAGTGCCCTAAGTCACACGGCTTGTGATTACATCAGAATCTCATGCAGTTTCTTAGAACAGGGAACAATGTGAAACTGCATTGTAGAGGTGCTTACCAGTATATATTTCCAGCACCCAGTCAGGCAATCAAATATCCCCTTAGGCCTCCTTATGCATTTGCACTCACATGTACAAAGATACACATAAAATTTATAAAATGTTAAAAGAATAAAATAACATGTACACATATTAAATTATATTGTTTATATACATATATTGGGCATAAATGTATATATCCAAAAAAAGCAAAAGTTGAATGCATGATATATTATCTAAAAGATGATGAGAATAGTCAAAACGGCATTTACATACTCAGGTTTAGAATTACTTAAGTTTCAGTAAAAAATTAGTGGTTTTGTGGGAAAGCCAGACTTCAGACTGTGAATACAAGGTGGAAAATGGCTTAGGAATCAAGTCAAGAGGTCCCATTAACTAACGGTGCATGTGACAATGTTTAGTTTTATACACTTTCACAAGCAGTAGACAGAGAGCCTGGGAACAGTCATGAAATTGCCCGAGAGTGATGGATTCGAGTTGTTAAAGCTCACTCTGAGAAAGACCCAGTGCTACACTGGGATCAGGACACCCGGTGTAGACACCGGCCAGCTAATAAAGACTTTCAATGAACTTAAGCCCGTGTGTGGGGGTAGTAGTCTTCTCTGCTGAGTGCCCACAACAAGGACTAGGGAGGAGGAAGCACATGAACTGGATATGGCTGGCATTCACCCTTCTCCCCATTCTAGAGCACTGACTGCTCTGTGCTTTAACGAAACACTCCACAAGGCTTTGGCTTTAAACACGATGTATTAACTGTGGTACTGCAGATGAAATCCAGAGAATAACATATGCCAGGTCAGCTGCCCTGGGTGGTCACTCCATCTTTATCTGGTATGCCTGGCTTCTCTGTTTGGAGCATTGAGATTTTGGCTAATCCTCTTTTCAGATTTAAATCACCATATGGAGCCGGTTCCTTTTCATTCAGAAATAACTCGACCAAAGAAGCCAGTTGCCTTATTCTCTCACACTGCTCACTATCGAAATGCTTGTTACAAACAGGTCAGCGGCACCAGCCTCGTTCGGGGCTTTTCCCACACCCGGGAATTTACTACAAGGCTCCACTGTCTGCTGTCTGGACCTCTGAAGTCCGAACCTGAGGTTTCCACAGTCTCCCCGAAGGAGAATCCCAGACAGGAATCGGAAGTTCCATTTTAGGGTGCGATTTAACAAGCAGTTTAGCAGTACCGAGACAACGCAACGGAAATGTAGTACTCATATTTTGGAATGTTAACTTCCTGTGCAGGTAGTCAGACAGAACGGATTTGTGCTGTCTAACACATGCCAGTGGGACCAGAATATCTATTTATGACATCGCGAACAGGGAGGGACAGGTGTCAACTCTTCTCCCTTCTCCCAAAGAAATTAACTGTCCCGCTAAAATGTCCTAACCAAGCTCGCTGTGTTCAAGAGCCCCACCTCCGCAGAATCTCAGTAGTTTTTGAGAAACTGGAAGAAGAGGACCCGAGAGGCAATGCAGGGGCTTTCGGGGTGAAGCTATCATGGGTTACATAACCAGAGAAAGTTTGTAAGGTCCTTGTCGGCTGCGGCACGCGCAGGTTTCCTAACGGTGGACTTACTGGATCAACAGCGGGGACGGCGTTGAAATGAAGACCCCGCACACAGGGCCCTGGGACCCGCGGTAAAGCCGTTTGAGTTTAGAGTGGTGCAGTGGCTTGTGACGTTCTCGGAGCTGTGCGTCACGCGTCGCGCTCTTTCGAAGCCGCCTGTGTTTGTGTCTCCTTCTGTGGTTGTTGCCTTAGCAAGGCTACCAGATGGGGAACCGGAGCTCTGCGGGTCGGTCCCTCGTGAACAGGGTCAACAGACTCCTTGCACCAGAGGGGGTGGAAGAACAAACGACTGGGAAGGTGGAGGCTGATGCCCTGCATTGGCGTCCTCGATTAGAGGCTCCGAGGTCGCGGGCGACTTCGTTGTCACAGATATTTCGTGTCACGGAAGCTCGTGGTTGCGGCGACCAGGGGCTGTCTCAGATGTCAGGATGAGCACCGTCGCAGCCTCCGGATCAGAGGACCCCAGGGCATCAGTTCCTACAGGGGTCAGCGCCGGCTGCATCCAGGACTGAGAGAGTCGCCTCGTGTTTGTTCCATGTGTCGCCGAGGATCTGCAGACTCTCAGACTGAAACGGCCAGGGTCAATGTTTTTTGGGCCACCTGAAAATCCTCATTTCAGAATCTCAAGTTTTCCACTCCTCCGAGACTTCCTTAAAGGAGGACGCAATGAGCCCAGGAGCCCTTCCCCGATTCCAGTCGCCGAGGACAGGACAGCCGGCTCTGGCCTCTTCGTGCCCCCGCTGAGACAGCTATGAACGGCCAGGAAGAGCAGGCGCCCCCCCCCCCCCTCCCAAACTCCTGGAGCAGTGCCGACGGTAAATCCAAGTTTGAGCTGAGCAGAGTTTGGCCTCACAGAGACCTAAGACAAACGAGACTACTCCGTCCTATGAGGAGCTGGGGCGCGCTGGTCCTGGACTCACTCATCACACAGGACTCTCAGGTCCCCGACAGTGGCCAGAGGGCAAAGCCCGGCCGGCCGCGAACTAACGGATCTTCTGGGCACGAACTACCCGGCCCTGGAGCGCAGGCTTCTGCAAGACTTGGGCGATGCGCTAGCGGCTTAGCAGAGACCCGTGACCCGGCAGAGGAACCCCTCCTCCCCCCCTCCCCCCCGACAGCATTATACAAATGTAAAACCGAGAAGGCTATCAAATTGTCACTTGGAGGCAACAGGCAGAACAGCGCAGGAGGCGAACTCTGTGAGAATAGAGGGAGCCTGGCAGTCTGGATGGCCACTGAGCGAGTGGACTGGGCTGTCCAGGGCCAGTCTGTCCCGGCAGGAATCATTGCGTCGTCGCATTACTTGCCCTCGTACAGAATTGTCTTCTGTTCAGAGAAACTTTCAACTTAGAGCAACGCGAGTTTTTGTTTGTTTGTTTGTTTGTTTGTTTTTTACGTTTCCTGCTTAAAATGTACAATAAAAAAGGGGGGCTAAACACAAAGCAAGCAAACAAACAAACAACAACAACAAAAACAATAATAAACCGCCTCAATTGGCAGTTGTTTTCTTTCCTAACTGTAGAGGTCGTCTGTAGAATACTACTTAGCTGGGAGGTTAGTTCAGTTGGTTAGACTGTGGTGTTAATAACACCAATATCCTGTGTTTTATCTTCCTGCGGTCCAAGTAAAGCTTCAGTTTTAGAAGAAAGTCTGCAATTGAGATCTCCCGGAAGCTAATTAAACAACCACCTTAAAGAGCACTCAGCTCAACCTGCTCTCTAGTCTTCCCTTCTGCAGCTGGAGGGAGGGCGACTTGCATTCTCAGCAAGCATATGGGGCTTGTCTATGGTGCGAGAAAACTGGGTCGGCAAGCAGTGGAATGTGATGTTTACATTCTTTTCATTGTTCAACCTTAGACTATTGTGAGGGTCAAGGCTGTTTTCAGAAAACTTTAACAAACACACACCTTGGAAATCTATTGACAATTGCTAATCCGTAGAAAGGAAGCGGGAACCTTCACGTCCGTTGGCCGGTTAGCTCAGCTGGTTAGATCGTGGTGCTAATAACGCCAAGGTCGCGGGCTCTATCCCCATATGGGCCAGGCTAAGTGTTTCTTTTATTCAACAAGCCCAAAGAGAAAGTGATACAGAGAAGAAACATTTAATCATAACACTTTCAAAGGACAGCATCCTTTTTGACCCATGTCCTCTAGCTGTGTATTATTTCTGTGGTTTTAAGTGTCCTGGGAGCACAAATGGAAGGAGTCGACTTCTAGAAGAATCCAATCTGGAAGCAGATGGAGACAACAGGAAACCCGAGTCTTTCTCCACCTCACAATTACTACAGCATGCTTTCTCTTTCACCATTTGACTTCCTGGGTGACCATAAGTGTGGGTTATCCGTGTCTGTAAGGAGACATGATATTCCCATGTTTTGATCTTCACTGTAGATGCCGAGTGGCTGTCAATGGCAACATAAAACTTGGAGGATGTGGGCATCGATCCCACTACCTCTCGCATGCTAAGCGAGCGCTCTACCATTTGAGCTAATCCCCCGATACTTGTCTTTCCTTGTACATCTTTGTGTGCCCACTGGACCAATTTGAGTTCACAAAAGTACCTGCCATATTGGGTCCTGGAAAGGACGACAGACAAGGTCAAAACCCTCCAATCTGAGATTTTTTTATGTGCTAACTCCTGAGAAGTTTATGGAGTGAGTTGTGAATCTTAACATAGAAAAAGAAAGTAAGAAGAAAAAATCTTATTTCCGCCCGGTTTCGAAATGAGGACCTCTTTAATGAAAGGCGAGCATGACAGCCACTACAGTACAGAAAATCACAAGGGGTATAAATTACAGTTTCTTAATTTCTAGAAAGAATTTTCCTTCCGTGGATGTGAAGGGGTGAGCATCTCAGAAGACGGAGATCCGTTTCTGTGAACAAGCAAATGTCTCAGAATTCCTTCATTCCACTACTGTGGCCACTAGAGGGATGGCTCTGTGGGTCTATTTTCAATTTCTAAAGGGATTGTCATGCTGGAGAGATTCTCAGCACCCGTGTGGCACCTCATTGGCATTTTAAACTCCAATATTCGGGCATCTGCCGCTCTCTTTTGCCTACATGGGGCACTGCATCCAAATACTCATACACACATAAATTATACTCTTTCCTTGGATGCTCACAGCCTTCCCTTCGTGTCAGCCAATGACACAGAGAAACCTCTTTTTCCCAGGGACCCTCAGTGGTATCGCTGGGCTGAAATACAGGAGCCCTTACTTCCTACTCCACCCTGGGGATTATGCCTCTAGGTGGGGATCCACAGGCTCCTTAGCTCTTTTCCACTGCCCCTCTAAGTCTTTCCTCATAGCCCATCTCCCTTCCTTTGTGTCACCTACCCACCTCTAGAAGCCTTCTCTACCCACAGCTATCACACTTGCCTAGGACCCAGAGCGGGCAACAGCAAACAAGAACAGAATATCCATCCAACAGGGACCAGATCAGATATCTACCCCAAGAAGCATCTCAACTATCATATCTCCATTGCCTACATGGACAGGTAAGACAACATGTCTCCTCGAGAAGCCAGTAACCCTTACTGGAACTGGCTTTAGAAATGCAATAAAGCTGAAACATTGTGGATGGCATGGTGATTGGTAACCAATGCTGCTTGACAAAGTTCCAGCATTTAGACATTGCAGACCACACTTCTCCAGTAAGAGTTTTTGCCTTAATTTCAACGATTCTCATTCTATATTATTTGAGTTCCTTAGGCCTCTTCCTTTAGAAATTATGTGGGGCTGTGGTGAAAGATGAAAATGTATACAATGACAGCCTCCCACCACTATGGAACAATATGAGTTACAGGAATCAAAAGTTGTGTCCCCCTCATTACACCAAGAACAGTAAAGGGAGAGCTTTACTAATTGGCATTCCTGACCCCAACCATGAGTTGTACAATCCAGCTCCAGAGCCTGGAGGAGCTCCTAAGGCCATTAAGGGCAAGAGTTCAGTTAATAAGTATAGAACTCAGAACGGTAAAGTTTAATGGAAAAAGGGTAAGACACCATGACCTACCCTTTGGGGAGTGTATGAGGGAATCAGGTCCATATAAGACCAAGACAAGAAGGAATGAAATAAGGCATAGCTGAGTGCTTACACTGCATGATGTCTCAAGATGGACAAAAATTGTTCCTAAGTGTAGTAGAGTGTCTGGTGCCCAGAGGATGTCCTTCTTCCAAAGTCATGCATTTGGATAAGGACTACCATTCGCTCAGGGCTTGAGGAAAGTTACTTCTTGCTAAAAGCAGTCATTCTATTTATCTCTGGCAGGAGGAACTTGTGGCCATTCCATAAAAGTATGAAGGTTCCTGGTACAGGTAGAGAACAAGCATTTGGAAACTTGCTGTATTGCTTTTGTCTCAGGAGAAAGGCTGTAATAAAGTTAATGGTGGGCTTTCATCCCTGAATCTGTGAGTCTGCTTTCCATCATGCCTATAGTCAAACTATTGTGCAGTTATAGAGTAGAAAAGGTGTAGCTTTTTTTCTTTTAATAAAGTAGCATCCATCCTGACTCACCCTCAGGTCTGTCAGTCCGCTCCTTCCCTTTGCCAACTCCACAATCCCTCTTTGCAACTGTGTCAGCCAGCTGGCATGTGGCACAGTACCTGAATAGGGAAGTGAGAATTAAGAAGAAAAATAAAAGAGAGAGAGAGACAGAAGACATTGGCTACATTCAAGAGTCCTCTCAGTAAATACTGCAGGAGCCCTGAATTCATTTCTCATAGCTCTTTTATATCCAAAGCAAAGTGGCCGGGGAGGAGGGAAGAGCAAAAGACTTCCTTATCATAGTTCAAGGAACAAGCAAGGTTAATCACCTCTTTAATTCTCAAAACACCTATTAATACAGGCTTTGGCCAAACATCCTGTTATTTGGCCTTTAGGAGCAAGAATAACTCTCCGACTTCTAATCAAGATGGAATGGCGTCCCTGTGGGCTGAACGCCTCTGGAGTTCCTGAGGCTGGGCTGTGTCAATAAGATAAGGACTTAAAAATAACAATCATGAATATGTTCAAGGATCTTTAAAAAGGGTATAAAATGCCTTCTTAAAACAATGTAAACACAAAAAGTTGAATCAACAAAAACTTTTAAGACCTGAACATAGAAATAGAATTATAAAGAAAACCCAAACTTCTGGAGAGCTGACTCAGTAGGAACGAGTACAGACTGCTCTTCCAGAGGACCCAGGTTCAGTTCTTAGCACCCACATGGCAGCTCACAAGTACCTGTAACTCTGTTCCAAAGCATCCAGCATCCTCACACATACATACATGAAAGAAAAACACCAGTGCTCATGAAAACATTAATTAATCAAAAATAAAGAAAACCCAAAACGGAACTAAAACTGGAGCTAAACTTAGAGTGTCAAATATAAACCATGAACTAATCCTCATGACCAGATTATGAGACACTGAAGAATTTGAGGCCAAGATAGGATAAATAAACAGCTCAGTCAAATAAAATGTCAAACTTAGTAAAAATACAAAAACAACACCAATCACAAAACCTCCAAAAAATCTGATCAAGGCAGAAAAAATATTTTTATTTATTTATTTTTATACAGGGTTTCTCTCTGTAGCTGTGGCTGTTCTGAAACTCTCTGTGTAGACCAGGCTGGTCTCAGACTCACAGAGATCCATCTGCCTTTGCCTCACCTCCCACCCCACTACTGTAATTACAAGCTATGTGCCACTCAGGCTAAGACTTTTTTACCACAAAGAAGAAGTGAACGTACTCAATCTAAAGAGAGGTGCCTGTCCAAATACAAGAAACATACAGGACAACAAATAGACAGGAGCAGAAAAAAAGTTCCCCATAACAAATAATAATCAAAATCCTGAATATACAGAAGAAACAATATTAGAAGTTGCAAGGGAAAAAGAGCAATCTTATAAAAGTCATATCTTTACAAGCATTATAAAGGCATTTTAAAGTCTTAAAAATTATTGTAAAGGCATGCATATTAGAATAATCTGACTTCTCAGTGGACACTCTGAAAGCCAGTATGTCCTGGACAGAAGTTCCACAATTCAGAGAGACTATAGATAACATCCCAGACTACTATATCCAGCAAAACTACCAATCACAATCTGCAGAAAAAGAAACACATTCTAGGACAAAACCAAATTTAAGAAATCCCTATCTACTAATCCAGTTCTACACAAAACATTATAAGAAAAACTTCAGTCTGAGGAGATTAACCACATCAAAATAGACACTAGTAAAAAATAATCCCAGAACAGTTCATCAAAGAGGGTGGGGTGGGAAACTCACATCCTAACAAAAGACCAGAAATCAATAAACATTGCTCATTGATAACAGACTGACAGGTTAGATTAGAAAACAGAATCCATCTTTCTGATGAAAGCCAGAAACAAACTTCACCATCAAGGATACATACATATCACCTCAGGATAAAAGAATGGAAAAAGGAATTCCAAGTACATGAACCCAAGAAGCAAGCAGGTGTACTTTAATATCAGACAAAATAGACTTCTGACCAAAGCTATCAAGAGATAGGGAAGATACTACTACATACTCTTTAAAGGAAAAACCCACCAAGAAGATACTGCAGTTGTAAACTGTTATGCACCAAACACAAGGATACTCAAGGTCATAAAAAATATTACCATAGGTAAAACCACATATTTGTCCTCACACAGTGGTAGTGGGTGACCACCATTCCCCGCTTTCCTCAATAAGTATGTCATCCAGACAGAAGCCATAGAAATGCTGAAGTTAAATAACATCATCAGTCAAATGGACCTGGCAGACATCTACAGAACATGCCAGCTGAACACTAAAGAACACACTTTTTTTCAGCAACTCATGGGACTTGCTCCAAAATTAGCCACATACTAGGACACAAAGCAAGTCCCCCCAGATATAAGAAAACTGAAAAATGTCTCTGCCACCTACCTGATCATCATGGATTAAAGCTGGATGTCAACAGCAGCAGAAAGTAATTAAACTGATGGATACTGAATAACTTGCTACTGAATGAAAAATGGAGAAAATAAATTAAATTATTTAAAAATTGAATGAAAATAAAAGCACCACACACCCACACCTGTTGGACACAAGGAAGGCATTTCTAAGAGGCAACTTCATAGCACTAAATGACTACATCAAAAGACCGGAGAGATCTCATAATAGTAACTCAGTGACACAGTGTTGCATTGGAAGCTCTAGACAATGACAAGAAGGAATAGCACCCCAGCAAGGTAGATGGCAAGAAGTAATGAAACTCCAGGGTGAAATCAGTGAAATAGAAACAAACACATAAAACACAATTCAAAGAATTAATGAAATTAGTTCTTTGAGAAAATCAATATGACTGACAAACTTTTAGCCAAATTAGATAATATGCAAGGAGAAGATCTGTATTAACAAAAGTAGAGATGAAAAGGGACAATACAACAAACACTGAGGAAATTCAGAGAATAAGGACATACTTTGAAGCTGAGTGTCCCTCGCACACGCCCTTAATCCCAGCACTTGGGAGGCAGAAGCAGGCAGATCTCTGTGAATTTGAGGCCAGCCTGGTCTACAGAGCTAAGCTAGTTTCAGGACAGGCTCCAAAGCAATACAGAGAAAGTCTGTCTCAGAAAAAAATATGTAATATTTTACTAAATTGGAAAACTTACAAGAAATGAATATATATATATATATGTATATATATATATATCCTACCAAAGTTAAGTCCAGATCTTAAAAGATGCCCATAACTGCTAGTAAAATGTAAGTCCTGTATCAAACAAAACAAAATAAAAAACCAAAACCGAAACCCCCAAATAAAACAAACCAGGGCCATGTAAGTTCAGTGCAGAATTCTAACAGACCTTCAAAGAAAACAGAACAATACTCCTCAAATTACCCCACAAATAGTAACTGAAGGATCACATCCTAATTCTTTTTTCAAAACTATTATCTTAATACCAAACAACTCAAAGACCAAATAAAAATTATAGACCAATATTATTTATAGATGTAGATGTAAGAAATCTCAATAAAACGCTTGCAAATAGAATCAAAGAACATAGCAAAAAGATGATCTACTGTGGTGGCTTGAAAGAAAATTGTCCCCAAAGGGAGTGTCTCTCTGAGGCTTGTTGAAGTAGGTTTGGCCTTGTTGGAGGAAGTGTGGCATTGTGGAGCAAACTTTGAGATCTCTTTTGCTCAAGCTTTTCACAGTGTGACACAAAGCCTACTTCCTGTTGCGTGCAAGATGTAGGACTCAGTTACATCTCGAACACCATGTCTGCCTGCATGCTTCCATGTCCCACCATGATGATAATGAACTGAACCTAGGAACTGTGAGTCACCCCAATCAATTGTTTTCCTTTGTAACAGTTGTTCTGCTGAGGGGAGGGGGCTGGAGTAGAGGAGGTAGAGGAAACTGATGATGATGATGATGATGTTGATAAGAATAGCCCTGGTCAAGGTGTCACTTGGCATCAGTAGAAACCCTAACTAACATCTACAATCATTAAAAGGTCTTCATCTCAGACGTCTTTGGTTTTTCCAACATGTTTTATTGAATGTTTTTTGGCGCTGGAGATGAAATGCAGAGAATGCTGCCCTGGGTGGTTACTCCATCTTTATCTGGTATGCCTGGCTTCTCTGTTTGGAGCATTGAGATTTTGGCTAATCCTCTTTTCAGATTTAAATCACCATATGGAGCCGGTTCCTTTTCATTCAGAAATAACTCGACCAAAGAAGCCAGTTGCCTTATTCTCTCACACTGCTCACTATCGAAATGCTTGTTACAAACAGGTCAGCGGCACCAGCCTCGTTCGGGGCTTTTCCCACACCCGGGAATTTACTACAAGGCTCCACTGTCTGCTGTCTGGACCTCTGAAGTCCGAACCTGAGGTTTTCACAGTCTCCCCGAAGGAGAATCCCAGACAGGAATCGGAAGTTCCCTTTTAAGATGCGATTTAACAAGCAGTTTAGCAGTACCGAGACAACGCAACGGAAATGTAGTACTCATATTTTGGAATGTTAACTTCCTGTGCAGGTAGTCAGACAGAACGGATTTGTGCTGTCTAACACATGCCAGTGGGACCAGAATATCCATTTATAACATCCCTCGTACAGGGACAGGAGTCAACATTTTCAGGAACTCTTCCCTCATCTCCCAAAGAAATTAACTGTCCCGCTAAAATGTCCTAACCAAGCTCGCTGTGTTCAAGAGCCCCCACCTCCGCAGAATCTCAGTAGTTTTTGAGAAACTGGAAGAAGAGGACCCGAGAGGCAATGCAGGGGGCTTTCGGGGTGAAGCTTTCATGGGTTACATAACCAGAGAAAGTTTGTAAGGTCCTTGTCGGCTGCGGCACGCGCAGGTTTCCTAACGGTGGACTTACTGGATCAACAGCGGGGACGGCGTTGAAATGAAGACCCCGCACACAGGGCCCTGGGACCCGCGGTAAAGCCGTTTGAGTTTAGAGTGGTGCAGTGGCTTGTGACGTTCTCGGAGCTGTGCGTCACGCGTCGCGCTCTTTCGAAGCCGCCTGTGTTTGTGTCTCCTTCTGTGGTTGTTGCCTTAGCAAGGCTACCAGATGGGGAACCGGAGCTCTGCGGGTCGGTCCCTCGTGAACAGGGTCAACAGACTCCTTGCACCAGAGGGGGTGGAAGAACAAACGACTGGGAAGGTGGAGGCTGATGCTCTGCATTGGCGTCCTCGATTAGAGGCTCCGAGGTCGCGGGCGACTTCGTTGTCACAGATATTTCGTGTCACGGAAGCTCGTGGTTGCGGCGACCAGGGGCTGTCTCAGATGTCAGGATGAGCACCGTCGCAGCCTCCGGATCAGAGGACCCCAGGCATCAGTTCCTACAGGGGTCAGCGCCGGCTGTATCCAGGACTGAGAGAGTCGCCTCGTGTTTGTTCCATGTGTCGCCGAGGATCTGCAGACTCTCAGACTGAAACGGCCAGGGTCAATGTTTTTTGGGCCACCTGAAAATCCTCATTTCAGAATCTCAAGTTTTCCACTCCTCCGAGACTTCCTTAAAGGAGGACGCAATGAGCCCAGGAGCCCTTCCCCGATTCCAGTCGCCGAGGACAGGGCAGCCGGCTCTGGCCTCTTCGTGCCCCCGCTGAGACAGCTATGAACGGCCAGGAAGAGCAGGCGCCCCCCCCCCTCCCAAACTCCTGGAGCAGTGCCGACGGTAAATCCAAGTTTGAGCTGAGCAGAGTTTGGCCTCACAGAGACCTAAGACAAACGAGACTACTCCGTCCTATGAGGAGCTGGGGCGCGCTGGTCCTGGACTCACTCATCACACAGGACTCTCAGGTCCCCGACAGTGGCCAGAGGGCAAAGCCCGGCCGGCCGCGAACTAACGGTCTTCTGGGCACGAACTCCCGGCCCCTGGAGCGCAGGCTTCTGCAAGACTAGGGCGATGTGCTAGCGGCTTAGCAGAGACCCGTGACCCGGCAGAGGAACCCCTCCTCTCCCCCCCCCCCCGACAGCATTATACAAATATTTTTTGACGAATTGATTGCAAAATTCGGTAAAACTGGGAAGGCTATCAAATTGTCACTTAGAGGCAACCGGCAGAACAGCGCAGGAGGCGAACTCAGTGAGAATAGAGGGAGCCTGGCAGTCTGGAGGGCCACTGAGCAAGTGGACTGGGCTGTCCAGGGCCAGTCTGTCCGGGGCAGGAATCACTGCATCGTGGAATTACTTGCCCTCTTACAGAATTTTGTGTCTGTTCAGGGAAAGTTTCAACTTACAGCAACGCAGTTTCGTAACTTTTTCCGTCTTCAAGATAACTAAAATTAAACAAACAAGAAAACAACCCAAACATCCTCAATTGACAATTATGTCTCTTCCTATCTGTAGAGGTCTTCTGTAGAATATTATTTAGCTAACTTAGGTTAGCTCAGTTGGTTAGACTGTGGTGTTAATAACAACAATATCCTGTGTTTTATCATCCTGCGGTCCAAGTAAAGCTTAACTTTTAGGAGAAAGTCTGCAATTGAGATTTCCCGGAAGCCAACAACCACCTTAAAGAGCACTCAGCTCAACCTGCTCTGTATTCTTCCCTTCTGCTGCAGGGGGGGAGGGGGACACACACATATGGGGCTTGTCTATGGTGCGAGAAAACTGGGTCGGCAAACATTGGAATGTGACATTTAAATTGTTTTCGTTGTTTAATCTTGAACTATTGTAAGGTTCAGGCTGTTTTCAGAAAACTTCAAAGTTAAAACACCCAAGAATCCATTGACAATTGCTAATCTGTAGGACTACCTTCCTGTAGAAAGGAAGCAGAAACTCTTACATCAGTTGGCCGGTTAGCTCAGTTGGTTAGAGCGTGGTGCTAATAACGCCAAGGTCGCGGGTTCGATCCCCGTACGGGCCAAGCTAATGATTTCATCTTTTTGTTCAACAAAAACACTTTCAAAGAACTGCAACTTTTTTTGACCCATGTCCTCTAGCTGTGTATTGTTTCTGTGGTTTTAAGTGTCCTGAGAGCACAGATGGAGGGAGTCGTGTTCTAGAAGAATCCAATCTGGAAGCAGAGGGAAACAACAGGATACCAGTGCGTTTCTCCACCTCACAATTCTTTCAGCATGCCTTCTCTGCAGCCATACTGACTCTTCACCACCTGACTTCCTGCGTGGAACTCCTGCTTGTTTCCTGCCTCCTGCTGATCTAGAGACACTGACCGAGGAAGGTAGGCTTCAGAACCCCAAGCCATTCATCAATGTCCAACAGCTTAGTCAGGTCCGAAGATCTCTGGCAGAGATCTTTCCTGGCAGTATCCTCAGTCTGAGCTTTGTCCCTCCCAGCACTCCCAGGGAGCCTGGCAGAGATCTGTGCTGTGGTATTTACAGTGACCTTTTGGTGAACCTTCCCCATTCCATCATAAAGGAAGTGTCAAGATGAGAGTAAGGCAACAATGCAGGAGTCCTCAGATCGTTTTCCCAACTTTAGTTATCGACTGGAGTACAATTAGGGATTTACCACAGGACCAAGCCACTGACATTCTCGCATGCTAAGCAAGCACTCTACTGTTTGAGCTAATTCCCCGACATTTCAAACTTTTTTTTTTTTTTTTTTCTTTTCTTTCACATCTTTGCATGTTCACTGGACCAATTTGTGTTCACAAAATACCTGCCATCTCTTGGGTCCTGGTCAAGGTACCACAGTCATGGTCAAAAATCTCCAAGCTGAGATTTTTTATGTGCTAACTCTTTAGAAGTTTATGGAGTAAGTTATGAATGTTAAAATAGAAAAAGAAAGTAAAAAAAATGATCTTATTTCCGCCAGGTTTCGAAATGGAGACCTCTTTCATGAGAGGCGAGCATGCCAGCCACTACAGTACAGAAACTCACAATGGGGTATGTATAAATTACCGTTGCTTACTTTCTAAAAAGATATACTGATATCTTGTTTCTCAAATTGTTTGATGATGATGGCATTCGTTGCATATATTTGTAGCATGGCTTGGCTAAAACAAAATAACTAAGTTGTCTCCCCCTTCATCCCAAGCCTTTGGTGACCCCACACTACTCTGCTAGTATCACCTAAACAAGTCAGTTTCCACAGGGTAAGTGAAATCCTGCGGAAATTGTCCCTCGGAGGCAGGTTCACCTCACTTAATGTCAGGCCGCAGCTTCTTTATAATATTAATCCTCCCGTGAATAATCCTTCTCGAAATTTTCCTTCGGTGGATGTGAAGGAGTGAGCATCTCAGAAGACAGGGATCCGTTATTGTGAACAAGGAAATGTGTAAGAATTCCTTCATTACATTATTGTGACTATGTGTCCATTAGAGGGATGGCTCTGTGGATTTATTTTCAATTTCTAAAGGGACCTTATTTCGGTTTAAAAAGGACCTGGACAAACAATTAGGCCGATCAGATGTTTATTCAGGGAGAAATAACTAACAACATAGACAGGTGAACACCAGCAGGTTCCTGCTTCCAAGAATGCCTCCAGAAGTTCTCCTGTCCCCCTGTGACTTGCAAGAGAGCAAGTCTGAGCTCCTCCTCAGACCTAGTTCCACAGGTCACTTCCCCACCTGGCTCCACCCCCCCCTCAGGACCTGACTTTGATTCTAAGCCCCCATATGGCTCCTCATCAGCATGTTGAATTCAGTACTTGGGCATCTGCCGCCCTCTTTTGGCTACATGGGGCACTGCATGCAAATACTCATACACACATAAATTACACTCTTTCCTGGATGCTCTCAGCCTTCCCTTCCTGTCAGCCAGTGATACACAAAAACCCCTTTCTCAGGGACTTCCAATAGCCACACTGAGCTGAAATATAGAGGCTCCGACTCCCTACTCCATCCTAGTACTTTGCCTCTTGGTGGGGATCCTGAGTCTCCTCAGCTCTTTTTCACTGTCCCTGTCAGCCTTTTCTGATAGCCTGTCTCCATTCCTTTGTGTCGCCTACCCACCGGCAGAAGCCCTCTCTATTAGGAACCCCACAAGTACCAGACTTGCCTAGGATCCAGAGTGAGCAACAGCAACCAAAGAACAAAATCTACCCAAAGGGACCAGATCGCATGTACCCCAAGAAACATCTCGACTGTCATATCTCCATTGCCTACAAGGACAGGCAAGACAACATGTCTCCTCGAGAAGCCAATAATCCTTACTGAAACAGGCTTTAGAAATGCAATAAAGCTGAAGCATCAGATGGTGTGGACGGCATGGTGATTGGCCACCGCTGCTGCTTGAAGAAGTTCCAGCATTAGACATTGCAGACCACACTTCTCCAGTAAAAGATTTTACTTTAATTTTCAACGATTCTCACTCTATGTTATGAGAGTTTCTTATGCCTCTGACTCTGGGAAGTTTTGTGGGGCACTGGTGAAAGACGAAAATGTTATAATGGCACCCTCTTTCAGCAGAATTTTTTTTTTTTTTTTTTTTTTTTTTGGTAAAATTCACCACCAGCATGAAAACAAATAGTGTAATGATTTTGCATTCAGGAATCCCTTTTGTGTCCCCCTGATTACACCAAGAACAGGAAAGTTAGAGATTTCCGATTGGCACAACTGTCCTCAAGGATGAAGTGTACAATCCAGCTCCAAAGCCTGAAGCCATTAAAGGCAAGAGTTCAGTTAATGAGTATAGAGGAATCAGAATGGTAAAGTTTAATGGAAAAAAGAATAAGACACCAGTACCTTCCCTTTGGGGAGTGTATGAGGGAGTCAGGTCCATATAGAATACTAAGACAAGAAGGAATGAAATAAGGCACAGCTCAGTGCTTACACTGCATCATGCCCCTTGAGGAATGAAATTTTTCCTAAAGGTAGTAGAATGTCTGGTGCTCAGAGGACATCCTTCTTCCAAAGCCATGCATTTGGATAAGGGCTTCCATTTGCTCAGGGCCTCGAGGAAAGTTGTTTCTTGCTAAAAGCATCATTCTCTTTATCTCTGGCAGGAGGAAGTTGTGGCCCTTCCATTAAAGTAAGAAGACTCAGCTGGGCGGTGGTGGTGCTCACCTTTAATCTCAGAACTCTGGAGGCAGAGGCAGTCAGATCTCTGTGAGTTCCAGACAAGCCTGGTCTCCAAAGTGAGTTCCAGGATGGCCTCCAAAGCCACAGACAAACCTTGTCTCAAAAAAGAAAAAGAAAAAAAAAACAGAACAAAACAAAAACAAACAAAAGCAAAACAAACAAACCAAACAGAAAGAAGGCTCCTGGTACAGATAGAGAACAAGAGGCATTTGGAAACTTGCTGTATTGTTTTTGTCTCAGGAAAAAGGCTGTAATAAAGTTAATGGTGGGCTTCATCCCTGAATCAGTGAGTCTGCTTTCAATCATGCCTATATTCAAACTATTGTGCAGTTATAGAGTAAAAAAGGTGTAGTGTTTTTTACTTTTTTTTATTTCAATAAGTAGCCTCCATCCTGATTCACCCTCAGATTTTTCAGTCTATTTCTTCTCTTTGCTGACTCCACAGCTCCTCTTTGAAGCCATGTCAGGGCCAGGTGTTGTGTGGAACAGTACTGAAAGCCCTGCAGAGTGTGGACCTTCCATGCCACGCAGCCGTAGAGGACTGAGGACCGCAGTACACTTGTAATAAAAACTCCTCATGCTATTTTCATTGAGACCCCTTCTCATGAGTGATTTTGGGTGTCACCTTTCCTGACTGGGTGCATGAAGGTCCACTCTCTGCAGGTCTTTCATTTGGTGTGTTAGCCAGGAAACTGCGACCACCCCTCACACTCAAGAACCGACTTGGAGGTATGGGGAATCCCCCTGGTGTGTGTGTGTGTGTGTGTGTGTGTGTGTGTGTGTGTGTGTGTGTGCTGGGCGGCATCTCTGTTCTGTGTATCTGTTTTCTGGTATCTGTATTCTGGAACACATTCTTGGTTTTGGTTTGCAGCTGTCTTCTCAGGCTGTAAGGACCAGAGGACTGTGATCAGCAGCTGTGCTATGGGGGATCATAGGCTGCTTCCCTGAGGGACACTTGGGGGGGGGTGGTATGAGAGCCACAAGGATGCCTTTGAGCTCCTTCTGTGGGTCTGTAGGACCGAGCTCTGTTGTTGAAGCAGAAGCTTCCTCCACAGCCATCAGATTCTTTTGCCTGCTGGTGGAAGATATGGATCTGTATCTGGATCTGTTAGTTTCTGTTTTGTGCGTTTTCATTCTGTGTGTCTTTGGTGTGTTTGTCTGTAGCTTTATCATAGGACAGACGGTGACGACTACTCCCCTTAGTTTGTCTTTTGACCACTGGACTGAAGTTAAGTCTCGGGACCATAATTTATCAGTTGAGGTTAGGGAGATTCTGGCAGACTTTTTGCGCCTGAGTGGAGGACATTCAGTGTTCGATAGCCATCAGAGGGGACCCTTTTAATTTTGAGATTATCCAAGCTGTTAAGGCAACTGTTTTTCAGACTGGACTTGACTCTCATCCTGACCCGCTGCCTATGATCAGTTGCACGGGGCCATCTTTGGGGATGGGGGTTGAGGGCTGGGGGAGACCCAGCGAGACCGTGAGAGCACATGTTCCCTGCCCCCAGATGTGCACTGCTGCCACCGGGGCTGAGCCACAGCTGAGTGGCCATGGGCCAGGGCAGCAGGCAGACACTGGGCACCCTCCCTGCTCTGGCCCCAGCGAGGTGACCAGCCAGAGGCTACCGTTATCCTTCCTCAGTGTCTCTCAAAGTCATTCTTGATACAGTTCTGATCCCTCACCTAGAGACCAGTGTGTCACAGGGGGACCTTCTCCCCCCCCCCCCCCCCCCAAGCTCAGGCTCAGGTGGTGGGAGAGGAGCCACACCGGAATGGACCAATGGAGTTGTGACCCTGACGCTGCACACGTTTGGCCCCCTAGTGTCGGGTGGCCAGATTGCAGCCTGTCCAATGCTGGCCCTTCTCCTCCTCAGATCTTTATAATTGGAAAACTGACTACCCCTCCTTCTCAGAGGATCCCCAATGCCTTATGGGCTTGGTGGAGTCCCTTATGTTCTCTCACCAGCCTAATTAGGATGATTGTCACCAGCTGCTGCAGACCCTCTTCACAACCGAGGAGTGAGGGAGAATACTGTTAGAGGCTAAAAATGTCCCTGGGGCCCCCGAAGCTGCAAAACGAGATTGACATGGGATTCCCCTTGACTCACCCCAGTTGGGACTTCAACACAGCTGAAGGTAGGGAGAGCTTGAAAATCTATCGTCTCCGAGGTGCTGAGAGAGAGAGATGGCCCACCAGTTTGGCTAAGGTAAAGAGAACACTCCTTTGGACCTTACCTCAGAAGCCCAGAGAGCTTCGGTGGCTCTGACTTTCATAGGGCAATAGACCCCGGATATTAGAAAGAAACTCCAGAGACTGAAAGGGTTACAGGAAGCTGAGTTATATGATTTAATGAAAGAGGCAGAGAAAGTGTATTAAAGGAACAGAGAAAGAGAGGAAAGACAGAAAAAAGAGGAGAGAAGAAAAGTGTGACAGAAGACAGGAAAATAATTTGACTAAAATCTTGGCTTCAGTGAAGGGAAAGATAGTAGAGAGAGAAGTTAAAAAATTTAGAACAGGGAACCTGGGCAACAGGAACCCACTTGACAAGGACCAGTGTGTGTATTGTAAAGAGAAAGGACACCGGGCAAAGGACTGCCCCAAGAAGAAAAACAGGGGACCAAAATGCCTAGCCCTGGGGAAAGATGAAGATGAAGGGAGACAGGGTTCAGACTCCCTCCCCGAGCCCAGGATAACTTTGAAAACGGAGGGTGACCAGTCGAATTTTTAATGGAGACTGGAGTGGAGCATTCCGTGCTGATACAGCCATAAGAAAAAAAAATTAAAATACAAAAAAACTTGGGTAGTGGGTGCCACAGTATTCATGGATTACCCGAAGAACAGTGGACCTTGGTGTGGGCCGGGTATCCCACTCATTCCTGGTTATCCCAGAATGCCCTTACCCTCTGTTAGGAAGAGTCTGTCAAAAGTAGAAGCCCAGATTCATTTTGACTCTGAACAACCATCAGTAACTGATAAACAGGGAAATCAATTGCAAATCCTCACTGTTAGACTAAATGATAAATACAAACTCCCCAATGCAGGGGGCTGAGCTCCGGAACAGTGAGAGGTGGCCCCAGAGCCGGGACCCTCGGAATTGCTGTGTCCCCAGCACCTCTGTGCACTGGATCCCTAGCCCTCCTGCCCCGGGGTTGGTGCTAGAGCGGAACTGGGGTCCAGTGTCTGGACTAGATACTAGATGTGCAGCTGACTGCTTTGGGGCTCTGCCAGCCGGTGGGGCCAGGGAGTCAAGACTGCTGGCGGGGGCTGCTGCCCTTGCCCGCCCCCCCCCCCCCCCGCAGCACTCCTTCTCCGCAGCCACAGTCGCAGCAGCCGCGGCCTGCTGCCGCCCCGCAGGCTGGAGAGGACCCTATGGAGATGAGCTATGCGCTGCTGGTCCTAGAAGGCTTGGAATCAGAACCTGAAGACTAACAGCTGTTCAGAAGAGGAGCTCAGTAGCCTGGGCAGTGGAGGAGGAGGGGGTGGCCGGCTTCTGTTGCAGCCCCCCCCCGTGCACCCCCTTCCTGCTGCAGTACTGGGTCCCTCCAGGGCGCCTGAGCAGAGGGGAACAACAGCATCAACAACCCCCCCCCACCGCTTCCCGGGGCCCCTGGTGGGCCCTTCTCAAAAGGACTCCTTCAAAATCCATCTCAGTTGCCTGCTTCGAAGCAAGAGCTGCAAGGGTGGCTCAGGCAGTGGGGATGGAACCGGCAAGAGGCCTTCTGGAGATCTGGCAGCTTCAGCTGTGAGACTGATGGACATGGGAGGTTAGGGAATTTCCCCAAGATTTGGAATACCTAAGGTAATAGGATCAGACAATGGTCCAGCTTTTGTTGCCCAGGTAAGTCAGGGACTGGCCAAGACATATTGGGGATTGATTGAAAATTACATTGTGCATGCAGACCCCAAAGCTCAGGGCAGGTAGAATGGATAAATAGAACCATTAGAGACCCTCACTAAATTGACTGCAGAGGCTGGTGCTAATGATTGGATAGCTCTCCTACCCTTTGTGCTTTTCAGGGCTAGAAACACCCCTGGACAGTTTGGGCTGACCCCCTATGAATTGCTCTATGGGGGGCCTCCTCCACTGATGGAAATCACTTCTGTACATAGCGCTGATGCATTGCCTTTGTTTGCCAGGCTCAAGGTGCTCAAGTGGGTGAGATGACAAAGTGGAAGCAGCTCCTGTAGGTCTACTCGGGAGGACACTTAATCGCTTCCAAGTAGGAGACTCAGTCTATGTTAGACGCCACCGCACAGGAAACCTCAAGACTCGATGAAAAGGCCCAGATATCGTGCTCCTGACCACACCAAGGGCTGTAAAGGTCAAAGGAATCGCCTCCTGGATCAAACCAGCACCATCTCCCGATCCTGGATGGAGAGCTGAAAAGACTGAGAATCCCCTTAAACTTAAGTTTCATCACATGGAGCCTGCTTCTACACCTAAGTGACTTTACCAATCCCCACACTCCCCAAAAATTAACCTGGCGAGTGTTTTCCTGCACTAGGGATATAATATGGAGTGTCTCTAAGGAAGCCCCCTCTTGGACATGCTGTCCACCCCTAACCCCTGATGTTTGTGCTGTAATGGCCTGGTCAGATATATGGGACATCCCTGATCTTACCCCCTCTAAAATCCCCTAGGGGTAGCCCATTTTGAGCCTATGATCAAGCAGTCATTAGTGCAAGGGAACACGCCCCAAGTTATTTACATGGCCGATGACCCCGGCTAAAGCATGAGGCGGCTCAGCGAAGGTTGAGATTATGTTTGCCCCCAGGATCTAAGCAAAGCTGTGGGGGTGTTGAGCACTATAATTGCAGGCACTGGGGATGTGAGACCACTGAGGAGGCTTACTGGCGTCTGTCCTAGTTGGGACCTTATCATTGTACTAAGAAGCCTGACAGGAAAGGGAGTCAATCCACTTAACATCACATTTACTCCCAAGGGACAGAAGTCACAAGATTGGACAAAAGAAAAAACCTGAGGTCTTTGATTCTATATAACAGTATGGGACAAAGGTCTATACCATTAGGCTGAAGATAGAGTCCCTGAACCCCAGCCTTATAGGCCACAACAAGGTGTTAACAGACCGAGGGCCTCTAGCCCCTGTGAGACCACCTGCTCCGTCCCAGTGCAACCAACCCTAATGCCAGCAAATCCTGCTGGTTATGTTAATACAGTAGCACCACCTTATTATGAGGGAATTGCCATCCCGGGGTTTTATTCAAGTTCCAAGAAATCTGCAGTCTGTAGGTGGCAGTCTAAAGTCTCCCTGATGCTCTAATCAGTCACAGGTCAGGGAATGTGTGTGGGTTCAGTACCCTCACATTACCAGCATCTGTGTAGCCATATCAATCCTATTACTGAAAACTCTTACCTTGTTCCCCACAAAGATACTTGGTGGGCATGCTCTACTGTTCTAACTGCATGTGTCCACCCGAAGGTCCTTAACGTATCCAGAGATTTCGGTGTCCTAGTCAGACTCCTACCCCACCTAACTTATCACTTTGAGGATGAGCCCTTGTCCCTTTATTCCATTGACAGAAGAGGGAACCATTGACTACTCTGACACTTGGTCTCCTCCTAAGAGCAGGGATTGTCACAGGGGTAGGTACGGGAACCACAGCACTCATACAACAACAACAGGCCTATTCTAGCCTGTGAGCAAGTCTAGACTCAGATTTAAAGTGGGTAGAGGCTTCCATTTCCCATCTGCAGGACTCACTAAGCTCCCTGGTGGAAGTTGGCCTTCAGAACTGTAGGAGTTTAGATTTATTATTTTTACAGCAGGGGGTCTCTGTGCTGCTCTCCGGGAGGAATGCTGCTTTTATCGTGACCATTCAGGAAAAACAAAAGACAATATGGCCAATATTAGAGGACTAAAAAGACGAGAACAGGAAAGAGAAACTAACCAAGAATGGTTTGAGGGATGGTTCAATAAGTCCCCTTGGATAACCACCCCACTCTCTGCTTTGATGGGACCCTTAGTCATCCTGTTCCTTTTGCTTACTACAGGACCTTGCATAATTAATAAGATTATTGCTTTTGTTAGAGAATGAGTGAGTGTGGTCCAGATGATGGTACTTACAGGAGTCTCCAGAGCCTAGAGGAGGCTGCCTCTTAATTTCCCTAGTTCTAAGATTAGAACTATTGACAAGAGAAGAAGTGGGGAATGAAAGGAGGAAAATACAGCCTAACTCTCTAATGACCACTAAAAGTCAGAAATTAAAAGAAAAAAGTCCATCAGCATGTATTTAAAAACCACCCTAGCTACATGCAAAGCCCAGGAAAAAGAAAAACACATGAAATAGCTTGGTGATGATGACCGGTTTCTGGAAATTATTATTATTATTCATAATCACCTAGTTCCTGAGGAATGTTGTTATCCACAACAACAGTCTGGGAACTGTTATGGGTCATCCTGTCCATAAAGAAAATTAATAACTAAAAGAGACAGGTCTCATGGCAAGAAAGGAAAACTAGAAAGAACAAGTGCCTCTGCCAATAGATATAGATAACTCCCTGACTGGAGAGTACATTCTCCTAGCTGCTCAAGGACAAGGTCACTGAGCCTGCTGGTCCTAGAGAAAGAAAACCCCCTAACCTTGCAGGTGCGCTAAACAATCCTGCCTTGTAAAAACTGTGTACTCTATGAAATCTCTGTAACCCAGGAAACCTTATTAACCATCCAAGTTTTGAACTATCCCATGACCTTGCTTTTAAGCCTAGTGAAAATAACAGGCTAGTTTTGAAACTGGCCTTGTTAGCTTTGATGTAAATCCTATAAAAGCTATCTCAATTCTGCCCTCGAGGTCTTCAGTACCCTACCCTTGCATGTGACTGTGGACCACAGTGCACTTGGAATAAAAACTCCTCATGCTTTTTGCCTTGAGACTGCTTCTTGTGAGTGATTTGGGGTTCCCTTGTCACACCAGCCCCAGTGGAGACAGTGTAGCAATGGCTGAGAGAAATCTCAACGGCTACCTGTCCAGAGGTTCGCACCACACCTGGTTACGCCTCCTGGGGAAAAGTGGTTCAGGACCCTGCAGGTGATTGCCCGACGGACAGTCTGGAAAAGTGCTAGGTGTATGTTGTGCTATGATAGCTATAATGCTTTTGATCATGGGTGCTTTGGCCTGTAGCTCCACTGTTAATTCAGAGAAGCCCAGAAAACACTTAGATATAGTTTCAGGGACTGAAAGAGATACAGACCAGCAATTAACAGATAGCTGTTGCCCTCGGTGCCCTCAGCTACAAATCCCAGGGTGCCAGTTGAGACTTCAGGTGTCAGCCCAAGGCCTAATAAATTAACAAAGCTAAAGCTATAGGAATTTTCCCACAAGATGGCCCTGCCTAATTAGCCCGCCCACAGCAAAGCTGTTGTGGGATTTACTACTGAGTTTTTAGGGCCCCTAAATCAATAAAACAGTACAAAAGTTCTTATCAATACTGTTAAAAGTTTACTGACCAGAGACAATGATTATTCTCATTATTCTCAGTAAATCAAATCCCTGGTAAGCTGACCACAGCAGGCCAAAATAAACAGAGGTTCCCAGCTATACACTTGCTTAGATGTATTTACGATCTCATGCTCCAAAGTAATTACTGACATTTCTATAGTATGTCTGTAAATTTTAAACTGTGGCAAAAAAAAATCTGTTCCTTGAACTTTCTACATAAAAACCTGATGCTCTGAAGTAAAAATCGCAGCAGTTGCAAACTTCCTCAAGTGTGTTTGTGTCTGTCTGTCAAGCCGAAGCCACTCCTGACCTGTTCATCCGAGTCTTGGTCTCCCTTCAGACCCATCGCCCACTGAAAGGTCTGTGACATTCCCTTTCAGTAAATACAGCAGCAGCATGGAATTTATTTTTCATAGCTCTTTTATACCCAAAGCAAAGGGGGGGGAGCAAATGATTTCATTATTGTGATTCAAGTAAGAAACAAGCTTAATCACCTCCTTAATTCTCAAAACATCTATTAACCTACACCTTTCGCCAAGCATCCTTTCATTTGGCCTTAAAGTCAAGAACAAGCTGGAAGTCTCCCTCCAACTTTATGTCAAGATGGAATGGAGTCACTGTGAACTGAACTCCTCTCTACTCTCTGGAGCTGAACTGTGTCAATATAACAAAGACTTCAAAATAGCAATTATGACTATGCTCAAGGACCTTACAAAAGGAAATGAGAAATGTCTTACCAATAACCGGGAAACACAAAAAGTTGGATCAAATCAAATCTACTTTGAGATTTCATCATACCTTAGTCACAGTGGCCAAGATCAATTAAGGAAATGACAGCCCATGTTGGTGAGGATATGGGGAAAGGGGAACACTTATTCCTTGCAACTGGGCGTCCAAACTTGTACAGCCACTATGGAAATTGGTGTGGTAGTTTCTTAGGAAGCTGGGAATTGATCTCCCTCAAACTGCATAAAATTGGCATCATGATGCATGCCTTAATTCCAGCACTTGTGAGATGGAGGCAGGCAGAGCTCTGTGAGTTTGAGGACAGTCTGGCGTCTACATAATGAGTTTCTTGACAGCCAGTACTATGCAGACAGACGCTGCCTCAACAAACAAAAAAACAACAAACAAGTTGATAAGATCCAGTTTTATCACACTGTGGCATACACCCAAAGGACTGCACATCTTACTACAGACACACGTACTCATTCATGTTCATTGTTGCTTTATTCATAATATCCAAAGTTTAAATAGTCTGGCTGTACATTAACTGATGAATGATTAATGAGTATGTGGTACATTTATACAATGGAATATTAGTCAGCTATTAAGAGAAATGATTCTGAAATTTAACTAAATCTATGGAGCTTAAAAGAATCCCTGAGTGAGGGAGCGCAGATACAAAAGACAAATAGTGTATGTTTTCTATTATATGTGTACGTTGCCTTTAATCTTTGATATGTTTGCTACAATAACCATGATCTGAATAACCATGGAGATTATGAACCTAGAATAGGACTACAGCAGAGGAAAAGATCTCCCAAGGAAGGAGAAATACATTGCAGTGTTATCAGGGACAGAGAGGAAACTCAAATAGGAAGATTAACTAGGTGGTTGAGTGGGAGATAAGGGTAAAGGAGGGAATATGGGGATGGACAACTAACAGTAAAGATTTTGAGCAACCATATGGAAATCTACCGCTGTAGAAGCTTCCTAAATAATATTCAAATGTGAAAGGAATCTAAGTGGAGTCACCAAAACAAGGGAGACAGTGCCCTAAATAGACATCTAATGACACTAAGTAAAACTTCCAGGAACAGGAGTGGGTTACATCTTGTTGAGACATTGGCCTAAGGGGAGCTATGGAAACCCACAAACATCACAGGCTAATGCCAAGGATATTGGTTATTTCCCCTACAACATGATGGTTAAGCCATACCACTGAAGATAACACTTTTGCAGTTGAACATGGAGAAGGCCAGGTGGTTTTGAGAGGGAGCTATATTCCTCCTCCATAATCAAGGCCTCAGATAATCATCCCAGCTCTCAAATATTTATGAATTGTGTTACTTTTGAAACACTACAGCCAGAAGTACTGTTGCACAATGTAGATCCCCAGGATTCATTTGTTAGAGGAATAAATCAGGGAATGACTTCACAACCCTCTTTGTGCCTTGCAGACAGGCACCTTCAGAGCAGCAGGCTAAAAAGGCATTTTTCCTGCCTCCTCCATCACACCACAGGAAGGGAGGAAGGCCAAATGCATACTTGCAGTGTCCAATGTGGCCTGAATCTCTTCACTACATATCCCACTAAATAGCCCGGAACTGATTTCAACATGATCACCATCAGCTGTTAGGATTTTATTTTTTTTCAGATATGACTTGGAATTGTTCCTTGTCACCCTCCGTGGACCTGCTGCACAAGCATGTAACAGACCCTGGGTACAGAAAGAGGACTCCACCCTCTCAGATTGGTTTTCAGGGTCTTCTGGTGAGGAGACTGACAGACCTGAGTTGCACTCAAATAGCCCCTTCCATTGCAACTTCACATTAGAAATGTTAAGTCTTAGTCTCCAGGCACCTGCCTCCATGTGCAGCTTTTAAAGACCATAGCATCACCTGGAGGTTACACCATACAGCTAGTGTTGAATCTGAAGCATCTCATACATAGAATGATGGCGTTCACACCCTCTGGTTTTCATCTGAACAAGACCGTCTGAACTGAGGGTGCAGGGACAGTTACCCCTGCCCTTTGCCTCTGTCTTCACACTTGCTTCACTGCTTTGACATTCTCTTCCCTCAGAAGTCTTTCCTGCTCTCCTGTGTTGAAAAGTAACACAGCAGGTTCTCCATTCGCTGAAAAGCAAGTATGTAGTACTCAAGGTTGTGCTCTGTCTACACTATCCTGTTGTATCCTTTGCATCTGTCTGTGTCTACACATCTACAGATTTTCCCTTATAATCCCAAAACTGAAAAGTTCCATATGTCCCTACTCACTCTGAAAGATTCTTAAAATGTATTCCATGGAATGCAGTTGCATTTTGACAAAAAAAGGGACTTGTGCACACCTGCCCCTTCCCCATGCAATGAAGGCTTAGGGCAATTCAGTATTTTTCTAGGGGTCTCAGAGTTGGGAAGTGGCAAGGCCTGAATTGGAAAACAGGTTGAGAAGCAAAGAATGAGTTCTTTCGCTGCCCCAGCTCGCCTGTCACCCTGTCATTGCCTGTCTCCACAGCAACTCACCTATTAACACACCAAGTTTCTAATCTCCCACCCTCCACAGCCTTGAATGTAGTCTGGGCTCCTGGTTGTAGTCTCCTGGCCCAGAGCTGGGGCTCTATCACTCTGGGACTCTGCCAGAACAATTCCAGACAAGGTTGGCATTCTTGTCTAGGAGGCAGGAGGAAATTCTCCTGCAGGGAAAGAGCAGCTGAGTGTGTGCTTTCCATCATAACTTCTGGAGGAAAGAGAGCAAAGTGTTCAGCTCCAGACCCAAAGTCAGCAGGCCCTATCCTGGACTGCGTCTGTGCCAGAGGAGCTTGCAAATGAGCCCTGTACCCAGACCCTGAGCCCTGTGCCCAGACACTGTTGTCTTATTTACATGGGTTGGAGGTTTTCTCACGTGAGGAACTGATGTACAGAGGTAACTCTGCAGATTGTGCCCTTGAACCGGAAGCCGGAGCTCTGCCCTTCTGCCACCAGCATCTATTCTCCTCACCATCACCAGGCTGTAGCCTAAAAGTTGCTGTCCTTTTTATGCTGTCTTAAGGCCTTGGACTTGGCCTTCAACTCCAAGGCACTGCTATCTAGAGCGAGTCTCCTATTGATGGACCAAGCAAGGCTTGTCTGCTGCTTCATTCTTCCAGAAAAAAACAACTGTCCGCAATATCATTTCAGATTCTGGAACAGAAGAGAGTCCATCTAGGACTGGATGTTCCACGGGGAATGTCTCGGGTTAGATAGTCCACGCAATACATACAGGTCAAAGATGGTCCACCCAGAATGTTCCAGCTTCCGTGGAGGAGGGTTCAGTGGTTGTTTTTCAGACTAGGAATCTCAGGGAGCATTCCCAGTTAGAACTTCTGGGAGAAGGCAGACATAGGGTGTAAGGCATTCCACACTACCTTCTGAGGGTAGACACAAATGTGTTACTTCACAGGAAACACGCACATATAAAACTCACTGAGAGGAGGAGGATGGACGAGCCTGGACATTCGGTGACATCTCGAGGAGAACGCTGTAGATGCTGGAGAGCTTCAGAGAGAACCAGGGCAGATGGCTCAAATGGTCAGAGCAATGCAATTCTCGGTTTTTCACTGAGCCTAGACAAGGGAAACAGATACTAGTGGTGAGGGAGCTATGTCCCACTCAGGCCGCGTGGAGGTTTGACACCGGATGCTGTAGGTGGCAGTGCAGGGCGGTGCCATGCTTTCGGCCTGGGAGGCTTAGACAGCCCTGGGAAAAGATTGCAGAGAACTTAAAGCAAAGAATACGGTGTAGAGGTTTAAGGAGAAAGTCTGCATCTGGTTACACAATCATTTGTTATAGATGCGCAGAAGACTGGGTGCTCAAGGGAGCCCCAAAACTCATACTTTTGAGTATGACAGTGACGGGTACGGATAGGGTCAAAGAACCCAAAGTGTACTTCTAGTCATTAAGGGGAGTGGAGGTCTAAAAGTAACAACTGGAGAATGTGGGCATCGATCCCACTACCTCTCGCATGCTAAGCGAGCGCTCTACCATTTGAGCTAATTCCCCTCCATTTGCTCATTTTGTACGATTTGTTTGTGCTTTCTTTTATGCCCGGGGAATCCATTGGTGGTCACAGTTTCTTGCTTTATCGATGGCCCGGGTAAACATAAGAGTCACGTAAAAACTCGTAGAGCCAAGAAAGATTCTTTTGCCTTAACGTCTGAAAACCTTAGAGAGTGAACTGAGAATCTGAAAAAATAATAGTGTCAATAAAACGAACCTGTTTCCGCCCGGTTTCGAACCGGGGACCTCTCGCGTGTTAGGCGAGCGTGATAACCACTACACTACGGAAACCCCTGACAGTACAATGTTTTCTTAGTTTGGAGACATATATTCAACGTAAATTGTTCGACGATGGCATTCTTTGAAGATGCTTTTATCACAGGCTGGATGAATCAAAATAATTAAGGTGACTACCACCTTCATAGCCCTTCATGTCCCTGCTCTACTCTGCTAGTGTCAGATGAACGCTGTTTCCACACTGTAAGGACGTCCTGAAGAGTTTTTTCCTTCGTGATTTGTTCACTTCACTTAACACAACGTCCAAAGCTTCTTTGGTTTCGAGTAACACACCTGCTTTATAATATTAATCCTCCCGCGAATAATCCTCGGAATCATCTTTCCGTGGATGTGAAGGGGTGAGAATCTCAGAAGACAGGGATCCGTTTCAGTGAACAAGCAAATGTCGCCGAACTACTTCATTCTACTACTGTGACCACGTGTCCACTAGAGCGATGGCTCTGTGGATCTATTTTCAATTTCTAAAGGGATTGTCCTGCTGGAGAGACCTGGCTTTGATTCTCAGCCCCCACATGGCGACTCATAGGCATTTTATACTCGGGCATCTGTCGCCCTCTTTTGGCTACATGGGGCACTGCATGCAAATACCCGTACATGGTCAATAATCACACTCTTTACTGTGAATCCTGTCAGCACACTCTTTACTGTGAATCCTGCCAGCCTTCCCTTCCTTTGTGTCAGCCAATGACAAACAGAACCCCTTTTTCCAGGGACTTCCATTGGCCTCACTGGGCTGAAATACAGGAGCCCCTCCTTCCTACTCCACCCTGGGGACATTGTCTTTTGGTGGGGATCCAGACTCTCCTTAGTTCTTTTCCACTATGCCTGTGAGCCTTTTCTCATAGATCTCCATTTTCTTGTGTCAAGTACCCACCCACAGGAGTCCTCCCTGCTAGTAATCCCACAGCTACCACACTTGCCTAGTATCCAGAGTGGTCAGCAGCAACCAAAGAACAGAATACCCATCCTACAAGGACCTGATCAAGATATCTCCACCCCCCCCCCCAAAATACACCAAATATCATATCTCCATTGCCTACACGAACAGGCAAGACATCATGTCTCCCCAGGAAGCCAGAAACTCTTACTGCAATAGGCTTTAGAAATGCAATAAAACTGCAGCAGAAGACCAGGACTTCAAAAGAGCCATTATGAATATGTTCAGGGATTTTAATAAGGATCTGAATGAATGCTCACCAAACAAACAGTTGAATGAACATGGTAATTTGATTGAAGATGGCTCGCAAAAGCTCATAGGGAGTGTCATTATTTCAAAGGATTAGGACCTGTGGCCTTGTGGTAGCAGATCTGGCCTTAATGGAGGAAGAGTGCCACTGGGGTTGGGCTTTGAGCTTTCAGAAGCTCAATCCAGGCACAGTGGCTCGTTCTCTCTTTCTGCGGCCTGTGGATCTAGAAGTAGAACTCTCAGCTCCTTTCCCAGCACCATATGTGCCTGTGTTCTGCCATGCTTCCCACCATGCTGATAATGGATTAAACCTTAGAAACTGTAAGCAAGCCCCAATTAAATGCTTTCCTTTACAAGAGTTGCCATGGTCACGGTGTCTCTTCACAACAATAGAAAACCCAAGACAATAAAATTTGGTAAATATTTCAGGAAATGAAAGTAGAAATAGAAACACTAAAGAAAACCCAAACTGAACTATAACTAGAAATAAAAAACTTAAGATGTCAAACAAACACCTCAGAGGTAAGCCTCATCAACAGATTACAGGACATTCAAGTGAAAATTTGATGATATGGTAGACTCAAAGAAAATGTTAAATATAAAAAGAATCTAGTCACAAAACATCCAGGAAATCTGATCAAAGACCCAGAAAATATCTCTTATGTATTCTTCTCTCACATATTATATCCCAACTGTAGTTTCCCCTTCCTCCTATCCTCCCAGTAATTATTCCCCTCCCAACCACCTTGCCTACCTGATCCACTCCTCCTCTGTTTCCATCTAGAAAAAGACAGGCCTCTCTGGGACATCAACCAAACATGGCATATCTTGTTGCAATAAGACTGGGTACATCCTCTCGTATTAAAGTTGGATGAGGCAACCTAAGAAGAGGAAAATGCTCCTAAAAGAGTCAGAGACAGTCCCTATTCCCACTGTTAGGAGTCCCACAAGAACAACAAGCTACACAACCACACCATATATGCAGAGATCTTAGTTCAGACTCATATAGGGTCCCTAACTATCTCTATGAGTCCCTATGAGCCCTGGTTAGTTGAGTCTGTGGGCCATTTTCTTGTGGTGTCCTTGACTCCTACAAGACTTCCTCCCCATCTTCCAGAGGATTCCCAGAGCTCCATCTAATGTTTGACTCTGCGTCTCTGCATTTGGTCCCATCACTTGCTGGATGAAGCATCTCTGATGATTATTATTCTAGGCTGCAGTCTGAACTTACAGCACAGTATCCTTAGGAATCATTTTATTGACCCCCCCATTGTGTTTGGTTCTATCCTAGGTCTCTCAATTATGGAACTTCTGGTCCCTAGTCTTCCAGGAAGTCTCAGGAGTGGGCTTCCTCTGGTGACATGCATCTCAAGCTGGACAGTCATTGGTTGGCCACTCCCACAAGGTCTGCTCCACCTTTACCCAGCACATCCTGCAGACAGGACAAATTGTAGATTGAAGATTTTGTGGCTGGGGTGGTATCCTAATCCCTCTATTAGAATCCTTACCGAGAATTTAGTTTCGGTATCTCCTCACTACCAGGAGTTTTCACTAGGGTCACCCTCATAGATACTTGGGAGTTTCCTTTGCACTAGGTTTGAACCTTGCCCTGAAATGCATTACAATTCCAGTAGCTCCCCACCCAGGGCTCTTTTCCTCCATCCCAACCCCCACCTTTACATTCATGTCAACCTCCAAAAATCTATTCCATTTCCCCTTCCTAGGAGATCTATGCATGCCCTTTTGAGCCCACCTTTTTACTTAGCATCTCTGGATTTATATATTGCAGGATGATTTTCCTTTACTTTATAACTAATAGCTACTTATAAGTGAGTACCATGTTTGTCCTACAGAAAACATTTTTTTAACAAAATCATAGAAGAAAGTTTCCTCAATCTAAAGATGCCTTCACATATAAGAAGCATAAAAAACACCAAATGGACAGGAACAGAAAAGAAAGTTCCCAAAACACATAATGATAAATATATGGAACAAAGAAACAATATTAAAAATTGCAAGAAAAAAGATCAATCTTACAAAGGTGATGATGACTGTCCTTCGGTATGATGTGAATTCATGTTTCTTTTATTGGTTGATGAATAGAGCTGTTTTGACCAATGAACAGGCAGAATTTAGCCATGTGGGAAATCCAAGCAGGGGTAGAGAAACATAGTAGGCAGATTCAGCAAGATGCCCTGTACCTGCTGAGGAAGCAAAAGAACCTGGTATCATCGGCAAGCTAAGACCACGGGGAGATACACAGATTAATAGAAATGGGTTCATAATTAAGAGAGAGATAGCCAATAAGAAGCCTGAGCAAATAGGCCAAATAGTTTATAATAATTAAGATTAGCCTCTAGTTCTACACAAAACATTAAAAGGAAAACTTCAGTCTGAGGAAATTAGCCACATCCAAATAGACACTAGGAAAAAATAACCCCAGAACAGTTTATCAAAGGGGGGTGGAATGGGGGAACTCACATCCTAACAAAAGACCAGAAATCAATAAACATTGCTCATTGATAACAGATTGACAGGTTAGATTAGAAAACAGAATCCATCTTTCTGATGAAAGCAAGAAACAAACTTTGCAATTAAGGATATATATCACCCACCGTCAACCTGCTGCACAAGCATGTAACAGACTCTGGGTACGTTTTTCATTCAGTAGTGAGTTACAGTTTGTATACTGCTGTCGACATCCAGCTGTAACCCATGGTGATCAGGTAGGGGACAGAGAGGTTTTTCAGTTTTCTTATATCTGGGGGTAACAAGGAACAACTCCAAGTCATATCTGAAAAAAATAAAATCCTAACAGCTGATGGTGATCATGTTGAAATCAGTTCCGGGCTATTTAGTGGGATATGTAGTGAAGAGATTCAGGCCACATTGGACACTGCAAGTATGCATTTGGCCTTCCTCCCTTCCTGTGGTGTGATGGAGGAGGCAGGAAAAATGCCTTTTTAGCCTGCTGCTCTGAAGGTGCCTGTCTGCAAGGCACAAAGAGGGTTGTGAAGTCATTCCCTGATTTATTCCTCTAACAAATGAATCCTGGGGATCTACATTGTGCAACAGTACTTCTGGCTGTAGTGTTTCAAAAGTAACACAATTCATAAATATTTGAGAGCTGGGATGATTATCTGAGGCCTTGATTATGGAGGAGGAACATAGCTCCCTCTCAAAACCACCTGGCCTTCTCCATGTTCAACTGCAAAAGTGTTATCTTCAGTGGTATGGCTTAACCATCGGGTTGTAGGGGAAATAACCAATATCCTTGGCATTAGCCTGTGATGTTTGTGGGTTTCCATAGCTCCCCTTAGGCCAATGTCTCAACAAGATGTAATCCACTCCTGTTCCTGGAAGTTTTACTTAGTGTCATTAGATGTCTATTTAGGGCACTGTCTCCCTTGTTTTGGTGACTCCACTTAGATTCCTTTCACATTTGAATATTATTTAAGAAGCTTCTACAGCGGTAGATTTCCATATGGTTGCTCAAAATCTTTACTGTTAGTTGTCCATCCCCATATTCCCTCCTTTACCCTTATCTCCCACTCAACCACCTAGTTAATCTTCCTATTTGAGTTTCCTCTCTGTCCCTGATAACACTGCAATGTATTTGTATTTGTCTTTTGTATCTGCGCTCCCTCACTCAGGGTATTTTCTTTTTAGCTCCATAGATTTAGTTAAATTTCAGAATCATTTCTCTTAATAGCTGACTAATATTCCATTGTATAAATGTACCACATACTCATTAATCATTCATCAGTTATTGTACAGCCAGACTATTTATAATTTCTGGATATTATGAGTAAAGCAGCAATGAACATGAATGAGCACGTGTGTCTGTAGTAAGATGTGCAGTCCTTTGGGTGTATGCCACAGTGTGATAAAACTGGATCTTATCAACTTGTTTGTTGTTTTTTTGTTTGTTGAGGCAGCGTCTGTCTGCATAGTACTGGCTGTCAAGAAACTCATTATGTAGACGCCAGACTGTCCTCAAACTCACAGAGCTCTGCCTGCCTCCATCTCACAAGTGCTGGAATTAAGGCATGCATCATGATGCCAATTTTATGCAGTTTGAGGGAGATCAATTCCCAGCTTCCTAAGAAACTACCACACCAATTTCCATAGTGGCTGTACAAGTTTGGACGCCCAGTTGCAAGGAATAAGTGTTCCCCTTTCCCCATATCCTCATCAACATGGACTGTCATTTCCTTAATTGATCTTGGCCACTGTGACTAAGGTATGATGAAATCTCAAAGTAGATTTGATTTGATCCAACTTTTTGTGTTTCCCGGTTATTGGTAAGACATTTCTCATTTCCTTTTGTAAGGTCCTTGAGCATATTCATAATTGCTATTTTGAAGTCTTTGTTATATTGACACAGTTCAGCTCCAGAGAGTAGAGAGGAGTTCAGTTCACAGTGACTCCATTCCATCTTGACATAAAGTTGGAGGGAGACTTCCAGCTTGTTCTTGACTTTAAGGCCAAATGAAAGGATGCTTGGCGAAAGGTGTAGGTTAATAGATGTTTTGAGAATTAAGGAGGTGATTAAGCTTGTTTCTTACTTGAATCTTGAAAAGGAAGGCCTCTGCTTCTGCCCCCCCTACTTGCTTGGGTATAAAAGAGCTATGAGAAATAAATTCAGGGTTACTGCAGTATTTACTGAGAGCCTCTTTGAATCTATCCTTTGTCTTGTCTCTTTTTTCCCCCTTAATTCCCACTCCCCTATTCAGGCACTGTTCCACACATTGCATGGTCTTGACATGGTCTCAAACAGGAGTTGTGGGGTCTGCTGAAAGACCCACAGAGCATGGGCCTTCCTGCTCTGACTCAGGAAAGGCGACACCCCAAATCACTCACAAGAAACAGTCTTGATGCAAACAGCATGAGGAATTTTTTATTGCCAAGTGCACTGGGGTTCACAGTCATATGCCACTCAGGGGTAGAGGACTGAGGACCTCCAGGGCAGGATTGAGTCACTTTTTATAGGGTTTATAATAAAGCCCAGACACCAAGCCAATCATCCCAAAGTGTCAAGATCCCATGTGGTGCAGGCCAATCAATTTAAACCATTTTTTCCTTGTTTTTCTATATGTGGGCTTCTGGATGGAGTGATAATTGGCAGTTAGAATTTGGGGGCGGGGGTTCCACAAGCAGTTTACTAAAGTTAGATATGCAGCTGGTCAACTCATTTCCTGTTATCCTTATTCAGCCAGAAAGCAAGGCCGTGGGACAGATCAACTCTTGGGTGGTTATGACTTTTTGCACAAGATGACCCATAACAATTTCCAGAGACCAGACTGTTGTTGAGAATAACAACATTCCTCAGAATGTTGGTTATGTGGTTATGAATAATAATAACAATTCCCAGAAGACAGTCATCATGACCGGGCTATTTCTAGTTCATGTGTTCCCTTTTTCCTGAGCTTTGCATATAGCTAGGGTGCTTTTTAAATACATGCTGGTGGATATTTTTAAACTTGTAACTTGCAGTGGTTATTGGAGAGTTAGGCTGTATTTTCATCCTTTCACAGCAAAGAGAAGGAACAGACTAACAGATTTGAGGGTGAATCAGAATCAGGATGGATGCTAGGTTATTGAAAGAAAAAAAGCTACACAATTTCTAGTCTATAGCTGCACAATAGCTTGACTATGGCATGATTGAAAGCAGACTCACCAATTCAGGGATGAAGCCCACCATTAACTTTATTACAGCCTTTTTTCCTAGGACAAAAACAATACAGCAAGTTTTCAAATGCCTCTTGTTCTCTCTCTGTACCAGGAGCCTTCTTTCTTTTTTGTTTTGTTTTTGTTTGTGTTTTTTTTCTTTCCTGAGACAAGGTTTGTCTGTGGCTTTGGAGGCCATCCTGGAACTCACTTTGGAGACCAGGCTTGTCTGGAACTCACAGAGATCTGACTGCCTCTGCCTCCAGAGTTCTGAGATTAAAGGTGAGCACCACCACCGCCCAGCTGAGTCTTCTTACTTTAATGGAAGGGCCACAACTTCCTCCTGCCAGAGATAAAGAGAATGATGCTTTTAGCAAGAAACAACTTTCCTTGAGGCCCTGAGCAAATGGAAGCCCTTATCCAAATGCATGGCTTTGGAAGAAGGATGTCCTCTGAGCACCAGACATTCTACTACCTTTAGGAAAAATTTCATTCCTCAAGGAGCATGATGCAGTGTAAGCACTGAGCTGTGCCTTATTTCGTTCCTTCTTGTCTTAGTATTCTATATGGACCTGACTCCCTCATACACTCCCCCAAAGGGAAGGTACTGGTGTCTTATTCTTTTTTCCATTAAACTTTACCATTCTGATTCCTCTATACTCATTAACTGAACTCTTGCCTTTAATGGCTTCAGGCTTTGGAGCTGGATTGTACACTTCATCCTTGAGGACAGTTGTGCCAATCGGAAATCTCTAACTTTCCTGTTCTTGGTGTAATCAGGGGGACACAAAAGGGATTCCTGAATGCAAAATCATTACACTATTTGTTTTCATGCTGGTGGTGAATTTGCCAAAAAAAAAAAAAAAAAAAAAAAAAAAAATCTGCTGAAAGAGGGTGCCATTATAACATTTTCGTCTTTCACCAGTGCCCCACAAAACTTCCCAGAGTCAGAGGCATAAGAAACTCTCATAACATAGAGTGAGAATCGTTGAAAATTAAAGTAAAATCTTTTACTGGAGAAGTGTGGTCTGCAATGTCTAATGCTGGAACTTCTTCAAGCAGCAGCGGTGGCCAATCACCATGCCGTCCACACCATCTGATGCTTCAGCTTTATTGCATTTCTAAAGCCTGTTCCAGTAGGGATTATTGGCTTCTCGAGGAGACATGTTGTCTTGCCTGTCCTTGTAGGCAATGGATGTTTCTTGGGGTACATGCGATCTGGTCCCTTTGTTTTTTGGTTGCTGTTGCTCACTCTGGATCCTAGGCAAGTCTGGTACTTGTGGGGTTCCTAATAGAGAGGGCTTCTGCCGGTGGGTAGGCGACACAAAGGAATGGAGACAGGCTATCAGAAAAAGGCTGACAGGGACAGTGGAAAAGAGCTGATGGGACTCAGGATCCCCACCAAGAGGCAAAGTACTAGGATGGAGTAGGGAGTCGGCGGAGCCTCTATATTTCAGCTCAGTGTGGCTATTGGAAGTCCCTGAGAAAAGGGGTTTTTGTGTATCACTGGCTGACAGGAAGGGAAGGCTGAGAGCATCCAAGGAAAGAGTATAATTTATGTGTGTATGGGTATTTGCATGCAGTGCCCCATGTAGCCAAAAGAGGGCGGCAGATGCCAGAGTATAAAATGCTGATGAGGAGCCATGTAGGTGCTGAGAATCAAAGCCAGGTCTCTCCAGCATGACAATTCCTTTAGAAATTGAAAATAGACCCAGAGGCTTCCCTCTAGTGGACAGGTAGTCACAGTGGTGGAATGAAGGAATTCTGAGACATTTCCTTGTTCACAGAAATGGATCCTTCACATCCACAGAAAGAAAATTCCGAGGATTATTCATGGGAACCTGCCACCGAGGGACAATTTCCGCAGGATTTCACTTACTCTGTGGAAACTGACTTTTTAGGTGACATAGCAGAATAGTGTAGGGTCACCAAAGGCTTGGGATGAAGAGGGAGACAACTTAGTTACTTTGTTTTAGCCAAGCCATGCTACAGATATGTACTACGAATGCCATCATCAAGTCGTTTGAGGAGCAAGATATCAGTATATCTTTCTAGAAAGTAAGAAACGGTAATGTATACTCCTTGTGAGTTTCTGTACTGTAGTGGCTGTCATGCTTGCTTCTCCTGAAAGAGATCTCCCTTTGAAACCGGGCTGAAATAAGATTTTTTTTTTCTTACTTTTTCCTATGTTAAGATTCAAACTCACTCAATAAACTTCTCAGGAGTTAGCACATAAAAATCTCAACTTGGAGATTTTTGACCTTGATCGTCATCCTTTCCAGGACCCAAGATGGCAGGTACTTTTGTGTACACAAATTGGTCCGGTGGACACACAAAGATGTGTAAGAACAAAAACAAGGCTATAAACATCGGGGGTTAGCTCAAATGGTAGAGCGCTCGCTTAGCATGCGAGAGGTAGTGGGATCGATGCCCACATCCTCCAATTTTTATGATTAAAACATGGGGTAATCATGATTACCCAGGAGGTCAGATGGTGAAGAGTCAACATTGGCTGGAGAGAAGGCATGCTGGAAGAATTGTGAGGTGGAGAAAGACTCGGGTTTTCCTGTTGTTTTCCTCTACTTCCAGATTGGATTCCTTTTAGAACTCCACACCCTCCATCTGTGCTCTCAGGACATTTAAAACCATAGAAACAATACACACCTAGAGGTCATGGGTCAAAAAAGATGCAGTTTTTTTTTTTTTTATAAGTGTGATGATTAGATGTGTCTACATCACTTTAGCTTGTTTTGTTGAATAAAAAAGGCAACTTCTCAACTGGCCCGTACGGGGATCGAACCCGCGACCTTGGCGTTATTAGCACCACGCTCTAACCAACTGAGCTAACCGGCCAAATAACGTTAAATCTGCTGCTTCCTTTCCACAGGAAGGTATTCCTACGGATTTTAATTGTGTTTGTTTTAATTTTAAGGTTTTCTGAAAACAGCCTTGAACCTCACACTATTCTAAGACTGAACAATGAAAAGGATGTAAATATCACATTCCACTGCTTCTCACACCATAGATGAGCCCCGTATGCTTGCTGAGAATACAAGTCGCCCTCCAGCCGCAGAAGGGAAGACTACAGAGCATAGCTGCATGCTCTTTAAGGTGGTTAAGTCATCTGGAAGATGACTAGGGGACGTTACAGCCGACTCTGAGGACATTCAGAGACTCATAAGGACATACTTCACATGTATTTCATATAATTGAAAGCTTACAGGCAATGGATTAATTTCTTGGTATGTATGACCTATCACGTTAAATCAAGATCAATTTAGACATTCCCCTAACCTCTAGAAAAATAGAAGTCCCCAATCAAGCAAAACCAAACCAAACCAGGGCCAGATATTCTACCAGACCTTCAAAGAAGAATGAACAATATTCCTCAGATTACTCCACAAATAGTAACTAAAGAAACATTTCCCAATTCCTTTTTTTCCAAAGCTACTTTTCTCTCAAAGACCCAACAAAAATTATAGACCAATATCACTTATGGACATAGATCCAAAAATTCTCAATAAAATACTTAAACTGAATCCAAGAACATATGAAATGTTTTTCTACCATGATTAAAAAGGCTTCATCCCAGAGATGCAGAGATAATTCCGGATATGTACATCAATAAACATAATCCACCCACAAACAGATTGAAAGACAGAAAACACCATCACTGCATTATATGTATCCAACAACACTCGATGATAAAAGTCCTGGAGATCTACCTCAATATCATATAAAAATGTGTTTGGGCTGTATTGAAAATCTGGGAACTTCACAGTCTTGAAAAAATGAACTATTGTTCCCGCCCGGTTTCGAACCGGGGACCTCTCGCGTGTGAGGCGAGCGTGATAACCACTACACTACGGAAACGTGTCATAGCGTGGCCTCCGTCACTTTACAATGCAAGGCAGACATTACACTCTTGCTGAGTCTCATCCGGGAGTTAAAGATCCACACGAGCAGAGAGAACCGCAGAGAATGCAACCAAGCTAAAGATAAAAGCCATAGTGGAGAGGCGATATGGCCCGAGGTGGCTTGGGCAGTGCGCCAAGGGCAGAGAGCTCAAGCGAGAGTGAAGCGCGGGAGTAGGAATTTCCGCATGGAGACGCAGCGTGAATCGCAGGGGAATCGCGCGTGTGTGAAACGGAGGAAAGGAAAGGAAAACGGAAGAGCCTGATCACCCGGAGACGCTGGAGGAGAATGTTGTCCAGGCTGGAGAGCTTTTGAGAGAGCCCGGACAGGTGATGCAAAACGTCGCAAAGCAACGCGTTAACGAGTAAAGAAAGCTCCCACCTCCCCTCCCAGAGTTTAGAAATGGGAAATCGAGAGTATCCGAGAGGATCCCAATCAGGCCGTTTGTCCACGCGACGCTGTGGGTGCAGGAGGGCTTTGTGTAGCTCCAATGAGGTGCAGAACAGCCCTCCACCTACATGGTTGAGTGGGCAAATAGACCGGGGGGGGGGGGAAGATTCCAGAGAGGCCGGCAGAGAACTCACAGGACGGCGTGGGTTAAGGTGGTGGCAAACCCAATGTCTGGCGAGTGGAGCAGCAAATAGAGACGCTTAAAAACATGCTGAATTCAGCACAGAATAACGGTGTGGGTGGGTGCTCAAGGGTGTACTGAAGTTTATACATTACAGTGTAAGGTTAATGGAATTAACTCCTCAATGTAGTGGAGTAAACTTCCAATATTGTGGAACTGCCAGATTTTCAGTAGGATAAGGTAATATAATTGACAACTGGAGGAGGTGGGCATCGATCCCACTACCTCTCGCAGTGCTCTACCATCTGAGCTAATCCCCCGACACTGTTTGATCTTTTGAAGTTTTTGTGTGGCCATTAGATCAAACCGGTCTTCACAAAGCTACTCGGTGTATCTAGGTCCCAGGAAAGCATGACAGTCAAAGCCAGTAAAAAAGAGCCAAGATTCTTATGTCTTAACTGCTACAAAATGTAGGGAGTGGACTGAGTTGAAAGTCTGGAAACAAAGTGGAAAAAACAAAAAACAAAAACAAACAAAACAATCCCGTTTCGAACCGGGAACCTTTCGTGTGTCCAGCAATCGTGACAACCACTAATGCTACAGAAACCTCTATTAGCCTCAGTTTCCTAATTTCAAAACTTGTTTAGTTGTAAGGAGTAAGGTTTTTTCCGCCCGCCGCTGAGTCTTGTCCTGCCGCTGCGCCAGCCCCAAATAGCACACAGAGACTCTGTATATGATATAATTCTGTTGGCCAGTTACTAGTTTCTTATCGGCTAGCTCTGTGTTAATTATTAACCCATTTCTATGTATTTCCATGTGGTCTTACCAGCGAGAGGCGGCTGGTAGTTCTAGTTTCTCCAGACTCTCCATCTTGACCCCTCCTTTCTTCTTTTTATTTTCTCCTTGTCTCCTAGTCCCTCCTATCTTCCTTTCCTATTGGCCAGCAGTGCTTTATTCATTAACCAGTATGAGAAACATATACAGAATGACATCTCCCATCATTTAGTAAACGGTTTGATGATAGCATTTGTTGTATAGACTTATATCATGGGTTAAAGCAAAGTAACTAAGGTGACTGACCTCCTCCATCCCAGCCCTTGGTGACCTCGCTCTACTCTACTGCTGACAGCCAAACACTCAGATTCCATGCTATAAGTGAAGTTCTGTGGAACTTGTCCCTGGTGGCTGGTTAACACCATGGCCTCGGTTTCATTCCAATTGTTGAAGGTGACAGAGCCGCTTACGAAAGGCCGAGTAGCTTCCGTTCTATGTGTGTCCTCTGTGTTTTCATCTGTCCACTGAAGGAGAGTAGCTTGATTCCCTATCTTGGTTGTTGGATAACCCTGCTGTGAATGCGGAGTAGACATGGATCCTCACCATGGACAGAGCAATCGTGAGTCCATGACTGGCAATGTGCATCTATTGCTGAATTTCTAAAGGAATTTTCATGGCAGTGCCTTCAATGGCTGTGATAATTTACATCCCATCAAAGCTAAGAAAGCATCCTCTTTTCTCCACACCTCACCAACACCAGTTCTTTCCTCTTTCTGGTAGGATACCTCATAGGGCTTTGATTCTCCATTCCTGGGACACATTTTCATAGATCAGTTTGTCATTTATCTTCTCTGAAAAATGCCTATTCCGGTCCTTAGCTCCATTTTGTCAGGCTCTTTGTTTTTTAGCTGTGGTGCTGGGTGTGTATTACGGCAGCAAACCCTCATGTGATGTGTGATTGTCCCTGCTTTCTCCCAGTCTCTGGAGAGCCCGAGGCTCTGCTGGCTGTTTCCTTCTCTGTGCCTTACTTAGATTCTGTCAGTTTTAAATCCCTAATCTCACTTGGAGGGAGGAACCTGGAACCAGTTTATTGGGAGATTTTAGGGGTCTGGTTTCCAAACAGGAACCCAGGAGTCTGAAACTGATAGGAACAACTTCCTGTTATCTCAGCACTCTGGGGTGGAGTAAGATTGAGAATTCAAGACCATCCTGGTTCTCCTAGGCAGGCCCAAGTCATGGAGGACTATGTAGTGAGGCCCTATCTCTCAGCAAGGAAATACAGAAAAACACCTCAATTCTACTGAATTCATTTTCATTTGGTTGGGCTCCTTCCTGTCCTGGAGGGCAGTAAATGTCTCAACTGAGATGCTCCTCACACCGCTTGCTCAACTGTCCCCCCTCTTCCTGGTCCACCGCTTGGAGCAGCACCCTCAGTGTCTACAGTAACTGCTCCCAGATTAGCATCTGCTGACATGAGGGAAGGGCTGAAGCAACAATGTCAGCATCAGGAAAAGGGTAGCTCACAGTCTAGGTAGCTCACAGGCATCTGATCATATGCTCTCCCAAGCCAGGTTTAGTTTTAATGAGGAAGAGTGGAGACTACACACTACAGTGATATTTCCATTTCTCAAGTAAGGCTTTGTTCTTCTCTCTGCCTGTCCTGCTGCCTGACAATTTCTATTTTCACATTTTGCCTTCCGGATTGTCTACCATTCTAATGGCTGTTTGCCGTTAGGGGTAGAGTTAGTCCTGGGCATGTTCGATGAAAAATAAAAATATATTGCCAGGCAGAGGTGGTGCATGCCTTTAATCCCAGAATTTGGCAGGCAGATCTCAGTGAGTTCAAGGCCAGCCTGGTCTACAAAGTGAGTTCTAGGACAACCAGAACTGTTACACAGAGAAACCCTGTCTCAAATAACCAAGAACACACACACACACACACACACACACACACACACTGAAACCCAAAACCAACCTACCAACCCACCAACCAACCAACAACCAACCAACGATCAACCAAGACAAAACGAAAGCAATATTACTTACATTTAATCCATATCAGGCTATAACTAATTTCCAGGGAAAACTGTCATAGAAGCAAAGTAGTCCACATCCTGCATTGCCAGCTGAGACTCAGTAAATATGGACACAATGACCTTAACTGCACATAACTCCACGCTGCCTTACAAGTCAGTGTCAGCTTGCTTTGGTTGTCAGTCCACACTAGGGATAATAAAGCTGCAAGGCACTTTCGGAACCTGAGATGTCCCAGGGAAGACAAAGATCATAATGCAGAGATTTTAAGCCAGTTGAGGTAGCAGATTCCACTTTTCCTCAACAGGACAGGGTAGGAGCCCTATACACCCAACTTTGGAAATTGGAAATTTATTTCCAAAATAGAAAATGTTCATTGCTTCCCAGTCTTACTTTTGAAGCATCTCCACTAATACTTGGGTCTTTCTTTTTCCTCTCTTTTTTTTTTTTTTTTTTTTTGGTTTCTGTTCTGGTGTCTTCTCTTTTATGAAAATCTAAGTTCTAGGCTTCTGGCTAATATCAGATTAGTAACTCTTGCTAGTCTTACACAGTAGTTAGCAATATTGGGTGTGTGGCTATGAAGGCTTAAGCATAGGCCAAGATATGACATTGCACTGAAATTAGTCTTGTCCTCTGGTGGATGACATCTTTATTCAGTCCCTCTCCTGCTTTGTGAGTGACTTTACTCTGATCACAAATATTTTCTTGGGTTTGACTTGTCTTTATTGCCATGAAGTCATGAAGCATCTTAAAGGACAATGGTAGAGCTGGAGGAAGAAGCAGAGGATTCTGCAGGAAAGAATGATGATACTGAAACAAATAGTTTGTACTCACTGATGGTTGGATCTGTCAATCTGACAGAAGCTACAATTACCTGGGAAAGAAAGGAGTGTCACTGAGGGATTATCCAGGTCAGGTGATCCTGTGGGCATGTCTGTGTGGTAGTAGTGTTTTTTGTTTTTTCTTTTTGTTTGTTTGTTTTTGAGACAGGGTCTCACTATGTAGCTCTGTAACTATGTAGCTATTCTGGAACTCACTATGTAGATCAGGCTGGCCTGGAACTCACAGAACTCCACCTGCCTCTGCTTCCTAGGTGTTGGGATTAAAGGTGTAAGCCACTATGCCTGGCTGTTAAAAACCATTTAACAAGGTTCAGTATCCATTCATGATTTTAAAAACTCTTAACAAAACATAGAAGAAGACTATCTCAATGCATTAAAGTTCATTTATGAAAATGATATCATAACTAATAGGGAAAGGTTGAAGGAATCTCCTTTAAGATTGGATACAAGGTGATTGTCCACTCTTGCCAGTTTTTTCCAATCTAGCACTAGAAGAACTAGCAGGACTAATTAGGAGTAAGAAATGAAAGGCAGCCAAATTTGGGTGTGGAGAGAAAGAAAAACAAACCTTTCCTGAAAACAGGTACAGATTTGCTCTACCACAAAGATGTGAGAATAAACAATTTTAATAAACTTTCAGTATACAAACCAAGCATAAAAAAACTTGTTGAAGTTTTTATAGCAATTGATCTATCAGAAGAAGAAAACAGTCCCATTTAAAAATCCTTAACACAGTTATATCATACCGTACTGCCAAAAGGCTCAGGGAACAGAAAAGCCAGGGATTGGGGAGAATCAGAGTGAAGCAGGATCTTCTGGATATGAAGAACTACAGCACTTAGGAACACAGCAGCTGTGGCTATCTGTACAGGGTCCATCAACCCTTCAGCATTCCATGTCACTTCAAACAAAGTGTCAAGTATACAGGCAAAGGATACAACTGCCTTTTACAGGGTTCAGAGGTTGGGATTTTTGTAGCTTACTTGTGGGAAATTGTGTCTAAAAGGACATACAGTTGCAGTTACTTCTTGAGATTGAATACATTCCATGCTGCCTATAGATACCACTGTATTGAATACTGGAAATCTGCAAAGAGAGATTTCAGTCAGTCTCACTTTGTAGGCAAAATTGTAACTATTCCAGGAGATGGAGATGTTAATGAACTTGACTATAGGGATCCATATCTTATCACTATATAAATGGTGTCTACTGTGTCTCAAAATGGCATTTTAATTGAGCTTATCAAGGTTTAAAGATATATAATGTTTTTATTGTTAAAGATGCAAAATAAATTGGGTGTGCTGATTTACAGCCATAATCCCAGAACAGGAAAGACTGAGACAGGAGGATTTGGAGTTCAAACCTATTCTCTCAAAACCAAACCAAACCAAACCAAACCAAAGCAAACCAAACTAGACCAAATGAAAGAATTAACTGTTTGGTTCTCTGGTCCTTGCACGCAACCACAAACATGTCAAGAGATGCACAGTGTAAGTAGAAAGTAGGTTTAATACAGAGACACTCCCAAGGAAGCAAACAGAACTGACCAAAGGGGCCACTGCTCAAACAGACATTGGACAAAGAATGGGCATGTTCAGGGTGGTGTGGCCTTAGGTAAGATTTACATTAAAGAATAGGCTTTTGACAGGGTTTTGGTTGTTTCTGGGGCTGGTTTTTCCATGTTATCGACAGCTCCAGTTAAGCCTAATGCTCCAATCTGGTGGGGGGTGGATGGGGGGAGTAGGTGCTGCTCAGGACGTACTTAGGCTAGAGGTTGAACTCAAACTCCTCTTTTGACTTTGAGGAAGAAGCTTTCTTCTAAGGGGCCTCAACAAAAATCCAGACCCTTCACCTTTTCACACAATACTTTAAGTCACAAGTGGAGCAACTGTGAGGCTTCCCCTTCAGAGCTAACTAGATAAATCGGAGGTGGTGTCCAACGCAGGTTATGAGATAGGGGTCCATTCCAATAGCCTCCAAGCACTTGGATGGCAATCTAACCTAACAAATCCCCCACCAAAGAGACCCATGCTGTGTTTAGAGGGTCTAGAAGTACCTTTTTGTTCACCTACATCAAAACATGCTTTAATATGGGGATCTTTAATACAGATGTTTCTCAAACATTTAACTTTGCACAGAGACATGCAGAATTTCAGACCCTAATGCCCGGATGTTTTTCCTTCGTTTCAACTCTCAGGACTTCTACACAGCCGACTGAGGAATACGGAGGGTTCTTGTTTCCTTCCAGACCACGTGTGGCCATCGGGCAACGTAAGACAAGGCCTCGGGAACGCCCTATTCTCTCTGGAACTAAGTCCTTTGGTTTCTTCAGCATTTGTTTGAATCAACGCAGGAGGGAAAAAACAAAACAAAAACAAACAAAACGAAACAATAGAAAACAAACAAACAAACAAAAAACCCCGCAGCTTTGGGGGAATCCCAAAAGATGTCGCCGGGGCTCCGCATCTTCCTACGGAACATCCTTTCCTTTCATGCCGAGGTGGAGGACAAGGAACGATTTTACCAGCACTTGGTGGGAAGTCCAGAGGACGCAGCTCTCGGAGCCCGCTCGGTTCCGCTTAGGTTACAGAGTCGCAATCACCACGTCCAAGGTTGAACCCTGAGCGCCCCCACATCATCAGACATAAGAAGACCCAGCTCCAGGGGTGAGAGCGATTCTGAGGACATGTTGAGTGTGCACCCGTACTGTGGTCTAGCAAACGCTGGATGTTCCATGTAGACCGTGTAACGAGTGACCGGAAGTGTGCCCAGGGTGCTCCAGTGGCGCAATCGGTTAGCGCGCGGTACTTATATGACAGTGTGTGTGCGCGAGAGCGATGCCGAGGTTGTGAGTTCGAGCCTCACCTGGAGCATTGTTTTCAAATTTGAGGCAGAACACGATTCCCCCCCCCCTCGGTCTCCCACCCATCTTGGTTTAGAAGCGGCCTGTAACAGCTTTGTTACTTGGCAATTTTAGAATTCAGCAACCCTCTCATCCTCTGACTTGGAGAACAATACAAGCAGCTTCGGGCTACACTATTTTTTTCTCAGCGCAAACGAAAAGTCACACGATAGCGGTGGTGGAATGGGAAGATAGGCTCTGTTTTCCAGCTTCCTGGAAATACTGAATTAGTTTTAGTTTGCCTAGTAACAGGCTGCTTTCCTGCTTCGGACGCCTGCTTCTTCACCTTCTTTATGTCGTCGTACTTGGCAGCTTTCTCCAGGTGACATGTGAGGTCCATGACTGACAGACACATTGGGGGTAGGAACACGGAAGGCCACGCCAGTGAGCTTCCCGTTCATCTCTGGGATGGCCTTGCCCACTGCCTTGGCAGCACCAGTGGATGCAGGGATGATGTTCTGGGCAGCCCCACGCCCATCACACCACAGCTTCCAAGAGGGGCCATCCTCAGTCTTCTGGGTGGTAGTGATGACATGAACTGTGGTCATGAGTCCTTCCACAATGTCAAAGGATGACCTTGGCCAGGGGGCTAAGAAGTTGGTAGTGCAGGAAGCATTGCTGACAATTTTGAGGGAGTTGTCTTATTTCTCATGGGTCACACCCATCACAAACATAGTGGCATCAGCAGAAGGGGCAGAGATGATGACCCTCTTGGCCCCACCCTTCAAGTGGGCCCCAGCCTTCTCCATGGTGGTGAAGATGCCAGTAGATTCCACAACATACTCGGCGCCAGCATCTCCCCATTTGATGTTTATCATGGTTTAATAAGGATTAGGAGAAACAGATAGGCCAAATAGATGTTTATTCAGGGAAAAATAACTTAAAACAGAGACAGATGAACATCAGCAGGTTCCTGGTCCCAAGGATGTCTCTGGGATTCTCTCCTGTCTCCGTTCAGCAAGCAAGAGAGCGCTCCTGGGCTCCTCCTCAGACTTAGTTCCCCCAGGTCACTTCCACCCCTGTAGCCACCCCAATGGGCGTGGTCAGTGCCACAGGTGCCGACAAAGTGATTATCTCACCATAGATGTTGGCGGAATCTCGCTCCTGGAAGATGGTGTTAGCCTTCCTGTTGATGACAAGCTTCCTATTCTCAGCCTTGACTTCGCCATGGGTATAGTCATACTGAAACATATAGACCATGTAGTTGAGGTCAATGAAGGGGTCATTGATGGCAACAATGTCCACTTTAACAGAATTGATGGCAGCCCTGGTAACCAGGTGTCCAATATGGTCACTCTGACCTTCATCACTGTGTCTCAGAAACGAGGCTAGCACTGCATGAAAAGATGTGGTTGTCTCTAGAACAGGGAGGAGCAGAGTATAATATTATTATTATTATTGGCTTTTCCGAGACAGGGTTTCTCTGGATAGTCCCGGCTGTCCTGGAACTCAGTCTGTAAACCAGGCTGGCCTCAAACTCAGAGATCCACCTGCCTTTGTTTCCTGAGTGCTGGGATTAAAGGCATGCACTACCATACCCAGCTTGTAATTAATTTTTTTTTAAAATAAGCCCCATATATTTTTATTTATGTAACAGAAATTAAAAGAAAAATGCATACTGAAAACACAAGAGTAGGAAAAGTATTAAGAAAAAAGAAAATTATTAAGATATATTTAAATCAAAACTTTAAATGCTAAAAATACTAGCAGTGCTTTATTATTATATTATTATTATTATACGGCTTTTTGAGACAGGGTTTCTCTGTGTTGCTTTGGAGCCTGTCCTGGAACTCACTCTGTACACCAGGCTGGCCTTTAACTCACAGAGATCCATCTGTCTCTGTCTCCCAAGTGCTGCAATTAAAGGCGTGCACCACCACAGCCCAGTGTAAATTAATTCTTAAAGCAACATTTGACTTTGCTCACTAATACAACAACAGGTAGTAAAATCCACCTCTTTGATTGCTTATAGTTCATACATAGTACAAACCTGTATGTCTCTAACTGCATAGACAGCAACACACAAGGGGATTGCCATTATTCAGTAGATGGAAAAATCATAATCTTAAGAAAAATATTACAGGAAACCTTTATATTGCTCTGGTGAGAAGTCAAGTTTACTTAAAGCAGCAAGTCATTAGTGTTCATTAGTGACAGGCTGTGATGGTTCCTCCACAAGAGCAAACAAAGAAGGTGCTATGTATTTTAAAGTTGGTTCAGTCTAATGATGTTCTCAGTCAGAAATCCTCCAGCCTTCCAGTCTTCCGTTGCATCTCATTTTGTGATTGTAATCACTTTCTGAATGGTATCTGGTTTTTTTTTTTTTCCTGTCTATATGGCAGTCAAAATGAGCTTTTTGAAGCAGAAACTTATTCCATTTGCTTCATCCCTCATGAAGCATGTCGATCGTGCATTTGATTTTAATTCACAACTGGGCATAGTCTCTTTATCAAAACTGTTGTTTTAACCAGTTCAAGAGACCGAGCTTTAATCCACTGCTGTTTCAGCCAGCAATTGAAACTTTGAAGTTACTGGCCTGCTTTTCCAGCACTGGCTTGGCTGCTCAGGCAGCAGCCTGGTGGGAATTCTGTTCCTGCATGCAGCAGCTCTTTTGCTGCTGCTAAAGGTAGCTTTAACTATTTAACAATGTCTATTGTTCTATTTATAAATAAGAATCAGAGTTTAAAGGCTGGGGTGAAAACCTGCTGGCTCAGAGAAACTGGGTCACAACCAGCTAACCTACCTTCCTTGCTGGTGTCTCTAGACACAGAAGACCCACACTTCTGTGTTACCAAACCAGAAAAAGCTGCACCACTCCAAACCCCACCCTACTTCTTCCTGTGTCTCTATATCTCTCCCGGATACCCTCTGAGGCTCTATGATTACTTTCTGTTGACTAGTTGCTAACTCAGCCTCCTGACCCAAAGTTAATGTTATTTAATTAATGCAAATGCAAACTCTGGGTTCACAGTGTGATCCAATATCCCTCAGTACAAAACTATTTCTTGATTAGTTTCAACTCCCCTAATAAATGTAACCTTGGCACTTACCTTGTTATAGAAACATATAATATATTCCGGTTGATCTTTGCCCAGTCACCTTGCTTCATGGCTATTATCTAGTTTTTCACAAATCAACTTAGAGTTTTATCTCCTGCGTTTTCCCTAAACATTATGGGCTGTGTTGTCCGTTTATTTGCTTTCTTCTTGCCCTGGTTAGTGAGGAAGCCTCAGAGACACTTGTTTTGATTTACCTAGTTATCTTGATTACAGTTTATCATGAAGGGAAGTCAGAGTAGGAACTTGGAGGCAGTACCTGATGCAGAACTGACCCAAATCTATGGGAGTACGGGTCCTAAACAGCATGGTTTTGAGTGGGAGGACAGGGGGATGCGAAATAAAGAAGTAAAGTAGGCAAAAGCAAATATCTGGGACCAGGAGGTCTTGCATAAGTTGATGGTTTGTGCTAAGCAAGTCTATCCAGAGAGTACAGCATCTTATATACTATTTGCAGAAGGGAAAATGGCCAATGTTAGCAGAGAGCCGAGACAGACAACAACAATGCTGGCAAAGAGAGCACAGGATATCTTAGACACAGTTGCCCTAGGACTGAAAACGGTTGTGGAGTATCCACTGTAGAAAATGGCTCAGACGGGTTTAAGCCAATAAAAAGTTTTTATTAGCTATCCAGCAACCATGCTGGGTGTGCAGGATCTTAGTGTAGCACTGAGACTTTCTTAGGGTGATCCTTTCAGCATAAAAATCATGTTCTGGGTTGACACACTCCAGTTAACAATAACAATTAGCCAGAAGTAGACCTACAGAAACCAAAAAGCAAGGTTAGTACATTCACAGAACTATGGACTTCGATTTCATTTTGGCAGGTTGTTCTGTCTACATGCTTGTAGTGAGATATTCACCTTGTCCCCACCTGTGGCATAATTCACGGCCATTGGGGGTGGAGACAGGGCCGGACATGACCTGGGGGAACTTAGGCTGAGGAGGGGGCTCGGAGAGCTCTCTTGCTTGCAGCACGGGGGCAGGAGTACATCTGGAGGCATCCTTGGGACCAGGAACCTGCTGGTGTTCATCTATCTTTGTTGTGAGTTATTTCTCCCTGAATAAACATCTATTCGGCCTATTTGTTTCTCCTGATCCTTATTAAACTTCAATATATGCTGAGTTTTATGGCCCAAACGGTATTTCCATCATGGAGCCAGTTGTGCTAAGGTCTAGAGTCCTGTCACAATTACCACAACCCAGGGTATGCGGTTGGGTTCATAGAAGTGGCAATCCTGACTCCCACAATACACTGTCTCCAGCATCAGACAGCCTGGCCAAGTGCATTCATAGACAAAGACACAGAACCAAAGTTCTCTTCATCCTTTTATCAGCACCTCTGAGAAATACTTGGATAGATCAGGGTCTCAGAGGAATGCTGCTTACTGGCCAGCTTTACATGGCTCCCCTTAGTTTGCTTTTTTATATAACTCAGGACCACCTGTCCATGGTTGGGCACTATTCATATCAATCACCAATCAAGAAAATGCTCCACTGACTAGCCTGCTGGTCAATCTGATGGATTCATTTTCTCAGCTGAGTTTCCTCTTCCCAGATGACTGTAGCATGTACATACTTGACAGAGCATTAAGCAGCACACTGGAATTCTCTGCCCAATTTGCAGACAGCTGTTCCATGAAGGAAGAGTTTCTTCTCTCCAGCAAATGCTTCTTGCTTATGTCTCCCTGGAAGAAGGCCTTGTGAGTGTTCTAAGTTTGGTGAGCTTCCCGGGCTTGTGGGTCTCCTTGTCCTTCTCAGGAGGGGATAATTCAATCAGAAGGAAACATCAATGCAGCAATGCCCCATGATGCAATCTGTTGTGATGGCAGTAGTGATAGCTAGATTGTGAGCTTGAGCCTCACCTGGAGTATCAAACCCACTCAGAACCCTTTTGGAGGAGAATTTAATCACCTGTGCTTTCCTGTGTATTTTGTGATCATCATTCATGGTCTTCAATACACTTGAATTGTGTTATTTATTTATTCAGCCTTACATGCTTGCTTAGCCCTGTTGGAAACAGCACCGTGAAATGATGGCCAGGGGAGATCACTGTGCCTTAAGGAGTTAGCTGCTCTCACTGGTCACCTGCACTTGGCCCTGTAAGCTGAACCCTGATGAGAGACATCTCCTGACTCTTCTTCCTTGTTTTTCTCTTGTGCACATTGCTCCCGGGGGAGCCATGGCTCAAATAGCACAGGCATACTTTGCAGATTCAATGAGCTGAGGTAACATTTTCTTTCTTTCTTTCTTTCTTTCTTTCTTTCTTTCTTTCTTTCTTTCTTTCTTTTTTTTTGTTTTGTTTCTTTTCATATAGAAGAGAGATTCTCTCTTCTATCTCTTGTATTCTTTTGGTGATGCTTGTATCTGTAGTTCCTGCTCACTTACCTAGACTTTACACTTCCAGAATTTCCTCAGTTTTTTCTTTCCTCTTTTAATTGCTTCTATTTCCATTTTGAGATCTTGAACAGTTTTATTCACTTTCTTCAACTGTTTTGTCTTCCTTGACATTTTTAAAAAGGAATTTATTGATTTTCTCCATTTTGTTTTCTCTTTTCCTGGATTTCTTTAAGGGATGTATTCATTTCCTCTTTAAGGATCTCTATCATCTTCACAAAAGTTGGTTTTAAGGTTATTTTCCTGTGCTTCAGCTGTGTTGGAGTATTCAGGGCCTGCTGTGGTGGAATGGGCTCTGGTGGTGATATACTACCCTGGATGTTGTTGTGTTCTTACAATGACATTTAGGCATCTGACTTTGGAGGGCTTATAGGTCAAGGTGCTAAGTTGAGGATCTGTATTTGTTGGGTGGGTGTTTTCTCCCTTGGTTTCTGTTTCCTCTCTGGTCTTCTGGCTGTCCTGGCCTGAGGTTGGGTAGAGGATTTCTGCCCAAGTTGGGGGAGGGAGGTTGAACTTCTGATGGCCTCTGGTCCAGCAGGAGATTGCCTCCAAAGTTTGGGCTGGAGTTCTGGTCTGTGTGTGGCCTCTGATCTGGTCCTCTGGGGTTCAGAATTCTGGCCTGGCTTCTGGTAGGGTAGGAAGGAGGCTTCTGCCAGAGGTGTGGGCTGGGATTTGGTGATGAGAAGAGGTGGGGCAGTTGGAATTATGCAGGGATAGCTACATTTTCTTTTTGTAAACCAGTAGCAGGCATTTAGGAATCATTTTAGGAAAGCTACTGCTGGTGTTATTTTGTGTCCTCGAGTCTGTTTTTCACTCAGTTCTCTGTATGAATACAGTTTGTCATGTTGTGATCTAGACTGGGAAGCAGAATGAAAGATAACAAAGAAGGCAAGGGAGCTTCTCTTCAAAAGGCTGAGGAGTACCAGAAATAAAAGATTCCCACTGTGTTCAGGGAAAAATGTTCAGAGCTTGGGGGAATAAGTGCATCTACACACCCTGGTCCATAGGCCATATGGGTCACATGTCCCTCTCCCTCCCTGGCCTGGGAAAAAGGAGCAGTGTTCAGCACAGTGAACCCAGTGCAGTGCTAAGAGGACTCTTCATTGACCGAGAGTAGAGGTGTGGGGACAGCAGGGGTATTATAGGAAGGATTCACTTCACTTTTAACCCATTATTCTGGCACAATCTTCTATGGATTGGAAGTTATACTTTATGGCTGGGCATAATACATGGAATATCTCTGTTTTCCAGAACCTGGGAGGCAGAGTCAAGAGGATTACAACTCTGGTGCCCATCAGTTCCTACTTGTGAGACTTTATGCTTTTGTTTGTTTTAAAGGAAAAATAATAAAATAGCTATGTGTCCTTATCCTTGCATGAAATTTAAACCCATTATCATTTTGTAAATTACATAAAATCCATTTTTGTGACTGGATACATGAACTTCCTTTAAAGCTGATCCTCTTCTGCTCATCTTCTTTCTCTCTCCCATCCATATGTGTGTCTTCATCTGCCCCCACTCCCACTTCAGGGCATGGTCTCACTCAGAAGCCCAGGCCATCCTTGAACTCACTATGTAAGCCAGGGTGGCCTTAAATTCACGGAATCCTCCTGACTCAGTCTCCCAAGTGCTTACAGGTGTAAGCTACATTACCTGGCCATCTAGACTTTTTAAATTAACCAAATACCCTGCCTTGCCATCGAAGGGGGTCTAAAAATAGGGACAGAATGCACCCAGACACCAAATTCCAGCACAAAGAAGACTTAGTACCCTAGAGGGGATAAGCTGTGAGGTTGTAGGGAGTGTGTGTGGGTGCCTGCCTTTGGATCAAAGACAGAGGCAGGTTTTTAAAATTAATTAATTAATGTTTTCATGAGCAGTTTTAAGGAGAAAAAGGGGAAGTCTGTGTTAGGATGAATTGGTAAGTTCTGATTGGACATGTTAGCCAGTGTAGCCAAATAATGAATTTTGATTGCTAGACCTTGGTGTTTTAATAGCTAGACCTTGGTGTTTTAGTCAGTTGTAAGGAAGTGGCCAAATAAGGGACTAGACCTTGGCTAGTCCCTTGGAATGTAATCTAACAGTTTAGCAAGGGATAGGGAAGGGGGTGCCATGTTGGCTATGTTTAGATCTGTTAGAAAGCTCTTCAGCCATTACAATTTCTCTCTATGAAATCATGAGCAGGGCCATGTACAGTATTTTCCTGTTGTAATTTTCAAAAAACAAAAAACAAACAAACAAAAAAACCAACCAACCAACAAAAACAAGTATGCTGGGGATCATGTTTTAGAAAAGGAAATCCAAAGGGGGAAAAACACAATAAATTCATTGTCTTGATAAAATTTACCAAATGATTCCTGGTCCTTAATATTACAGGAAACTCAGTCTCTAAGATTTACAGTTAAATCACTTCATGGAGGGCAAAATGGAGACTGAGGTGTCTGTTTCACTCCAACTGTAAACTTTAGATCTGCTCAGAATTTCAGTCGACCATGATCATTGTCGAAAAACATCATCTGCTTAGGCTACTGTGATGAGACTTTGTGTCACACAGAACTCAGAATTCTTTTTTTTTTTTCATTTTTTTATTTAATTTTATATAACAAAGTCCAATTAAATGAAAACAAACATTTATACACAATATTTGGGAATTTGGGTGTCGTTCTTTCCAAACTACTTCCTGCTGGTAAGGGGCTCTGTCTTGGGGGATTCGAAGAAGATTCAGATATCCTGGCTGTAGTCTGTAGGGCTGTTTTGTCCAGCTGTTTTGAATGTAGGATCAGCTTGTACTCTGTTTCAGGCGGTCTGGCGTGATCAAACCACATTAGTCTGGAAGGAATCCACATCTTTTCATTTTCTGTGGAAACAAAAATAGAAATCCTTTTCCCCAGTAACTTGTCCTTCAATTTAAATTTTGGAGTCAAAGCATTTTTTTTTAATTTAATTTATTATTTTACATGTCGATCCCAGTTCCCTCTCCCTCCCTCCCTCCCTCCCTCCCCCCTCCCTCCCTCCCTCCTTCTCTCCCTTTTACCCTCTCTGCCCTCTCACATGCACTCTAAACACCCTCCCCTCCCATCCCCCCGCCCCAATTCCATATGTAGGGGAATGCCATCCAGTTGGGGTCATGTAGATCTGACAGGTCCTGTGAAGTAGGGACTAGGGCTTCTCTCCTGTCTCTAGATTAAGGCAGTTATCCCTCCATGGGGGATATGTTTGCAAAGTCCTTTTGTGCACCAGGGATACATCCTGGCTCCACTGTCTGAGGTCTCTTAGACTGCTCAGACCTTCTGGCTGAGACCCATATTCAGGGGGGTCCGCGTCAGTCCCCTGTTGGCTTCCCAGCTATCAGTCTAGTGGCCGTTAGCTCCTCCTTGTTCAGGTAAGCTGTCTCTATGTGCTTCAGAACTCAGAATTCTTCCAAACTTATTTGTTAGCAAAGTGAATGAAAGAGACATTTCTCAATGTCTGTGTCTGCATGCATGGCAAAACTTAACCTCATTTTCAGCTTTGGGAATGAGCTCAAGAGGGCCAAGGGTCAGAAATTCATGACTATTTACCATCAAGGAATTGTTCTCTAAAGAGAAACTTAAAAATAGGAGAAAACCACATTTTGTCTATTAAAAGTAGAGAAAACACATTAGGAGGAGGATGGTGGGCATTTGCCAGCTCTGGGGGATTTTGTTGGGAAGCTTGGAGTTCTGAAGGTAGAGGACATGCTGGTGGTGCTTGTGGAGAAGAACCATGTAGCCACCAGCTTCTCCCCTGCCTCCCTGAATAATTGCGCAGAGTAGGAGCCCGAGAGTGAGGAAAGTCCATTTCACTGTCTGCCTTTCTTTAGAAATCAGCAGCACTGAGTACTCTCCCTTACATGTGATGTGTTTGTGCTGATTTTTCTGATGGAATAGAAGAGGTTCATGCTGCTGAGGGAATTGAGGATCCCAAAGAAGAACAGCAAGAGAAGCACCTGCTGTGCAGACTCAGTCTGAGACCCCCCTTCTGGAGGCTCCGGAGCTCATAAGGATGGCTTGAACCACTCATAGGAGACTGCTAGGACAGAGTAGCCATGAGACACCCTGTTCATATCAACAGCACCCTTTAGCCTGCATCATCCAGGAAGCTTCTTGAACCAGCAGCTTCTATTGTCTGGAGCAATGCTTTTGAAAGAAGTAATAGAATGTTGATAACATGCAGGTGGATGGGGAGAAGGTAGATTTCCTTTCAATATGTACCATCAAACTGAATATACATTTCTCAAGAACAGAGATCCTTTCCATAGTATCAAATCCAGGCAGAACAGTTACATAATTCTCTTGACTAAGTTTAAATCCATTTCTTAGGTCATAGACCTGGATCTTGAAAGCATCCTTTTGAAGAATGCATCAGTAACAGTAATGCATATCTGCAAAAATGTTTCATCACACAGCTCCTTTCTTCTGTGTAAAGGACAATCATGCTGCTAAGGTCTCAGCTCCCCCATCCTTCCAACAGCTCTGTACTTTTATCTGTGGTAATGTTTATAGATCATTCTGTGTAGTCCCAAATGCTCTTAAAGTGCTTATACTATCTAATAGATATACTACATATATTTGTCTTAGTCCCTGTTAATATTGCTGTGAAGAGACACTATGAGCAAGGCAGACCTTTTAAAAAAGGAAGCATTTAACTGGGGGCTTGTTTATGATTTTAGAGGGGTAGTCCATTATCATTATGATGGAGATAGGGAGGGAGCAGGGTAGCTGAAGGAACTCTGTTCAGGTCAAGCATGTTGAGCATGGCTCTAGCAGGCCTTGCCCTTCTCCATTCTCTCTGCCTTGCTAAAAACCACTAGATTACATTCCTAAAGCTGTTCCCTTATTTGACTATGTCTCCCTCCTGAGGCTGACCACCAAGGAGCAGTATCAAAGTATTGAAGTCCAACAATCAAAATCCCTCTTTGGCTGCCCTAATTAACATGTCTAATTAAAATTACCTCCTCCTAACATGGGGTTTTCCCCTGCACCTTTATAAACTGCCATTTTCCTATGTGGCATGTTTGTCTCTCTATTCAGAGGCATTCCTTTGCCTCACTCTGGGACAAATATCCCTGCCCCCTTTCCCTTGTTCCCTTCCCCTTCTCCCTTGTCCTCTATCTCATGCATTTGTCCTTTGTTCCCTGCCCTTGTCCCTCTGGCCTGGTGGATCCTGAGCTGACACTTCCTTTCAGGGTATTCATGGCACTGAAGCCATAGCTGAGAGTTACATCCTGATCTGCAGGGAGAAGGGAGGGGGTGAGAGAGAGAGAGAGAGAGAGAGAGAGAGAGAGAGAGAGAGAGAGAGAGGGAGGGGGGGAGGGGAGGGAGGGAGGGAGGGAGAGAGAGAGAGAGAGAGAGAGAGAGAGAGAGAGAGAGAGAGAGAGAGAGAGGAAAAGATAAGGGCTTTTGAAACGTCCAGGCCCAGCCCAGTGACACGATTATTTCAACAAGGCCACAGCTCCCAATCCTTCTCAAATAGTAGCACCCTCTGGTGACTAAGCATTCTAAGCATTCATAATATGAGCCTATGGGGGCCATTCTTACCTAACCCACAACATTGCTACATAACAAATATCTAAATTTTCTAACCACAGTTATTTGAGTTGGAACATCAAATTGTTTGAATCCTGGTTTATCCTGTCCATGACCCATCTCAGGATGGCTGAATAGAACCTATATATATATTTTTTCTAACTTGTTCCTTCCTTTGTTATTTCATTAGATCATATTCTCATTCTTCAATTCCAAAATGCTAGGGACTGTGCGTGTTACCTATGTCCCATGCACTGACACTTTGGGAATTTGTGCTTCAAGTTCTTTAACATCTCAAACTTTAGGTGTGTTTCAACTTCTATTGTGTCTCTAATTTTATAACTTTAAAATAATTTACTCACTTTATGTGCATATATGTGTATGTGCTGGCACAAATATGTGATGGGGAGTGTGTGTATGTGTGTGGAAGTTGGAGGACAGTTCCCAGGAACTGGTTCTGTCCTTCTATTATACAGTTTCAGGGAAGGAACTAAGGTTGTCATGCTAGGAATCAAGTGCTTTTCCTTGCTGAGCCAGGGCTTTGTCCCACTAATGTGACCCAATTTCCCCTGCTGTCTTCTCCTTTGGAAAGCAAAGGGTTGATTTTTTTCCTTCCAAGTTGTGTTTCTTTGTTCCGTAGCCTTACTGTGTCTTGGGGGTGTATTTGAATTCCAAACTGATTCTGTGCTTTAATGTGAAGGGGCAGTTTTAGGCTTCAATATTATGTCAAGCTGCACAGTTAGTCTATACTGGCTAATTTTATGTCATGTTGACACAACTTAGAGGAGAGGGATGCCTCCATAAGATATGGATATAAGGCATTTCTTAATTAGTGGTAAATGGGGGAGGGCCCAGTCCTTTGTGTGTGGTCTATCCCCAGACTGGTGGTCTAGGTTCCATTAGAAAGTAGGCCAAGCAAGCCATGAGGAGCAAGCCATTGAGTAGTGCTCCTCCATGGCCTCTGCATCAGCTCCTGCCCCCAGGTTCCTGCCCTTGATGCTTTTAATGATGGACTTTTATCTGGAGCTGTGAGTAAAATAAACCTTTTCCTCACCTGTTGTTTTGGTCATGGTGTTTCATAACAGCAATAGAAATCCTAACGAAAACCCAGTCCAACAATTAAAGCTGAACCACCCAAAGATGTCCGAAAGAGTCTTACGGAAACAAAATCAAAGAATCTACTAGGTGTAGCCAACAGAGTGCCCTTGGGTAGTTGTGTGTGGAGGGCACTTAACTATAAAGTTTGAGTTTCAACCCCTGCCCTCTAAGGGAAGCCTGGATTTGTTCTATATGTGAGGATGCTTTCCCAGGTAGATTGGAGGAAGGGGAATTACCTACTGCTGTGTATTGTCATGGGATTAGCATTTTGAAGAAGGAGTGGAGACAATGTGTGCACCAGAGGAGTAATGCAGTTTTGTGGTGGATCTATCTCCTTCAGGAGTGACATGGCCTGTCTTAGTTAGGGTTTCTATTGCTGTGATGGAACACCATAACCAAAGTAACTTGGGGGGGAAGGGTTTATTTGATTTACTCCTTCAAATTGCTGTTTGTCACTGAAGGAAGCCAGGACAGGAACTCAAAAGGGGCAGGAACCTGGAGGCAGGAGCTGAAGCAGAGGCCCTAGAGGAGTGCTGAATTAATACTCTGATAGTAAAAAGGAGGGAATACTTCTGTTCTTCTGCCAGGATAATTACATCCTAACACCTCTTTCCCTGCTGGTTTCATCCTCATCGACTCTGGAGAAACCAATGACAAAAAAATAGGAAGTTATATATAGTTACATAAAAATAGACAGGTAGACCAATGGAATCGAATTGAAAATCCTGATATTAATCCACGCACCTATGAACACCTGATTTTCAACAAAACAGCTAAAATTATACAATGGGGCAAAGATAGCATCTTCAACAAATGGTGCTGGCACAATTGGATGAGGGTGTGTAGAAGACTGCAGATAGACCCATGTCTGTCGCCATGCACAAAACTCAAGTCCAAATGGATCAAAGACCTCAACATCAATCCAGCCACATTGAACCTCTTAGAAGAGAAAGTAGGAGGTACCCTTGAACAAATTGGTATAAGAGACCACTTCTTGAACATAACTCCAGGGGCACAGACACTGAAAGAAACAATTAATAAATGGGACCTCTTCAAACTTAGAAGCTTCTGTAAGGTAAAGGACACAGTTGACAAGACCAAACGGCAGCCCACTGACTGGGAAAAGATTTTCACTAATCCTATATCCGACAAAGGGCTGATCTCCAAAATATACAAAGAACTCAAGAAACTAGTCAACAAAACACCAAATAACCCTATTAAAAAATGGGGTACAGAACTGAAGAAAGAATTCTCAATGGAGGAAATCAAAAAGGCTGAAAGACACTTAAGAAAATGCTCCACATCCTTAGCTATCAGGGAAATGCAAATCAAAACAACTTTGAGATACCATCTTACCCCTGCCAGAATGGCTAAAATTAGAAACACCAGTGATGACTTATGTTGGAGAGGATGTGGAGAAAGTGGAACACTCCTCCACTGCTGGTGGGAGTGCAAACTCATACAGCCATTTTGGAGATCAGTATGGCGGTTCCTCAGGAAAATGGGAATTAGTTTACCACAGGACCCAGCAATCCCCCTCTTAGGCATATACCCAAAGGATTCACATCAATGCAACAAAGCCATCTGTTCAACTATGTTCATAGCAGCACTATTTGTAATAGCAAGAACCTGGAAGCAACCTAGATGCCCCTCAATTGAAGAATGGTTAATGAAGATGTGGCACATCTACACAATGGAATACTACTCAGCAGAAAAAAATAATGGTATCTTAAAATTCGCAGGCAAGTGGATGGCACTTGAAGAAACCATCCTGAATGAGGTAACCCAGTCACAAAAAGAGAAACACAGTATGTACTCACTCATATATGGATTTTAGAACTAGATCAAATGATCACCAGCCTATAATTCACATCACCAGAGGAACTAGGATACAAGTTGTATTCTAAGAGATTCATATAAAGTCCCTCACAGAACTGGGAAGGGACAAGTCCCCCAGACCTCAGGTAAAGTGGGGGAGGACAGCTAATGGAGAGAGAAGTAGGAGAAAATGAGAGGGAGGAGAGGAAGGCATGTGCGACCAAGAGGATTGAGCCTGGTTAGGAATGGAAAATAGGAAAGAGAGAGAGAGAGAGAGACAGAGACAGAGACACAGAGAGAGAACATAAAAGAGGGAGCCAATATTGGTTTGAAGATAAAGTTGAACACAAAGAAAGGTCGAGGGAACTACAAGACTGCTCCCAACCAACAATCTCAGCTCCCGTGGAAAGGCTATCATAAATGCCCTTCCCGGAGAGTGAGATCAACAACTAACTTCTCCATGGAGTCCTCAACTAATGCCTGTTGAAAACAGGAGCAAACACCCATACATAAACACTGAGTCGAACTAGAACCCAGAAGCAGATGGAGAGGACAAGACCATGCGGTAGAAGTACATAGAGACAGCTTACCTGAACAAGGAGGAGCTAAGGGCCACTAGACTGATAGCTGGGAAGCCAACAGGGGACTGACGCGGACCCCCCTGAATATGGGTCTCAGCCAGAAGGTCTGAGCAGTCTAAGAGACCTCAGACAGTGGAGCCAGGATGTATCCCTGGTGCACAAAAGGACTTTGCAAACATATCCCCCATGGAGGGATAACTGCCTTATTCTAGAGATAGGAGAGAAGCCCTAGTCCCTACTTCATAGGACCTGTCAGATCTACATGACCCCAACTGGATGGCATTCCCCTACATATGGAATTGTGGTGGGGGGTTGGGAGGGGAGGGTGTTTAGAGTGCATGTGAGAGGGCAGAGAGGGCAAAAGGGAGGGAAGGAGGGAGGGAGGGCTGAAGGGAAGGGAGGGAGGGAGGGAGAGGGAACTGGGATCGACATGTAAAATAATAAATTAAATTAAAAAAAAAAAAAAACGCTTTGACTCCAAAATTTAAGTTGAAGAACAAGTTACTGGGGAAAAGTATTTCTATTTTTGTTTCCACAGAAAATGAAAAGATGTGGATTCCTTCCAGACTAATGTGGTTTGATCACGCCAGACCGCCTGAAACAGAGTACAAGCTGATCCTACATTCCAAACAGCTGGACAAAACAGCCCTACAGACTACAGCTAGGATATCTGAATCTTCTTCGAATCCCCCTAGACAGCGCCCCTTACCAGCAGGAAGTAGTTTGGAAAGAACGACGCCCAAATTCCCAAATATTGTGTATAAATGTTTGTTTTCATTTAATTGGACTTTGTTATATAAAATTAAATAAAAATAAATAAATAAAAAAGGAAGTTATATGATAACCACACAAGCACACAAGGATATATAAATGTGGACATCCAATGGTTGTTCTGTCTTTATTTGTGGTTCTACTTTCCTGACAACAGAGTCATCTCCATTATTTTCCCTAAGTAAGCAGGAGACACGAATCCACGCCATGGACACGGTAGAGTGGGAGATGGGTAAGAGTTTTCCTTCCAGCTTTCAGACTGCTTTGAACAGGCCTTAGATCGCTTGCTATTGATTTTGTGAAAAAATAAAAAATAAAAAAGCAAACTCATTTTAAAAAAAGCCTTGTTTAATGGTTTGATACATTAGAACATTAGGGAACTGCGATTTGTGACACACATCCTCTGTATGTGGGTGACAGTTGTGTTGCCCAGTCTGTTCATGGGAGCTTTGACAGTGGGACCAGGATTTTTCCATAGTGCATGAGCTGGCTTTTTGGAGCCCATTCCATATGGTGGGATGCCTTGCTTAACCTTGATGCAGGGGGGGAGGGGCTTGGTCCTGCCTCAACTGCATGTGCCATGCTTTGTTGACTCCCCATGGGAGGCCTTACCCTTTCTGAGGAGTGGATGGGGGTGGGAGGTGAAGGAAGCAGGAGGAGGAGAGGGAGGGGGAACTGTGGTTGGTATGCAAAATGAAAAAAAATGTTTAGAAGATTCAAATAAAGAATGAAATGTATTATTATAATATTTAATCTAATGTGACATGCTAAAACATTAAGGCAGAAGGCAATTTGGCGTGGAATGCCTGTAATAACCAGTATTTGGGGTATTGAGTCACCTCAAGGTCATCCTGCACTATGTACTGACTGCCAGGTCAGCCTGTGCTACATAGCAAACATATGTCCCCAGCTCTAAAATTCATCATCATAAAGCAGCTTACAATGTACTCAGAGAATATGTGTAGAATTCTCAGTGAGCATGCAAGACTTTAGGAACATGAACATCTCTGTTGATCAGAACATAAGGGTTAAAAACCAGCATAATCAAGCTCTAAAAATGATTTAATATTTAGTGTAATAGAGTCATGTGTCCTTGTGAAACATGTGTAGAAGGAGAGAATGAAATCTACCCAATAGAAGGAGAGGAAGCAGGACATTAGAATGAGAACACTCCAGGTAGCTCTGATTTCTGGAGGGGGATTGTTTTCAAACCTGGAGCTGTGAAGGTAGAGGACATGCTTGTGATGCTTATAAAGATGGAAAGCCATGGACCCACTGCTCCAGCCCATCAGACTCTGAAAGATGACATCCTGAAGAGTCATGAGAGACAGAAATAGCCACTTGATTATATGTCTTGATTGCATCATATAGCAATGGCCAATGAATGTACCAGCTACAGACGTGTTCAAGCCACCACCTGCTTTGATGTAGCAGAGCAAGTTGGAGCTTATGAGACATTAACCATCCAAAAGAGGAGGAGAAAGGGAAGAACTTGCTGTGAGGTCTGTGGTTTTAGCTTTGTCCAAAGAGTGGTCCTAGGACTGATGGTGACAGCCTGGACCACACTGAGGAGACAGATGGAGAGGCACTGTGCTCTTCCTGAAGGAAAGCTAAATGCATAGCATCACTTCGTCAGTTTTCTGAACAATTAAACAACACAGTCCTGAATATTATCCCGACAGGCTGCTTCCTTTTCCCTCCACATCCAATGTGACTCAGGCTCCTGGACCGTGTTGGTACCTCACCCTGATCCTCTTCATTGCCCCATATGCGACCATTACCCCATTCTTGTGCTAAGGAAAAGCTCACAGCTTCTCAGAAAGTTGTTCTTGGTCAAGTGGTCCAGTTTCTCTGGGAAATCATATGGTATTCTCTTCTTCCCAAACACTTTGAGCATAAATTACACAGAGGTTAGTGACTCAATGGGGGCATGAAAATATAGATCACTGGTCTCAGGGTGGGACTGGTTGTGATTAAAAATTATGTACCTAATAGTCATGGATAGAATCATGCTGAAGGTGATTTCCTGCTTACTCCACTTCCTGTTGCTTCTCTTTCCGCTGGGAATACTTCCCCCATTATAACACCAGGAAACTGTTCCTGTGGAGTCTTAACAAAGGTGTGTCTTGCTCATAGTTTTAAGGTTGGTTCATTCTAGTGATGTCCTCAGTGAAATTCTGCCTCACAGGCTTAAAAGTTTTCTTATACAGTGTTGACACTGTATAACACTATATGACAACTGTATGACAAACCGGGAGTTTGTCATACCTTGAGGTAATACAGTCTAATTGATATTGGAGCTGAAGTTCTTTATGATTGAGTTAGGGAATAGAAAAGGTGAAATGCATCTTATCATTAGGATGAATATGTATGGTATAAAAGCAATCTTTTAAATTCAAAACTATTAAAGACCAATCTTTTTTCTTAACAATTATTTTAAAATTTAAATTAGAACAATATTATTTTACATACCGATCCCAGTTTCCTCTCCTTCCCATTTTCCCATGTCTCCCATCAACCCCCCCATCCACTTCCCAGGGAGGGTAAGACCTCCCATGGGAGATCACAAAACTCTGTCACATCATTTGGGGCAGGACCTAGGCTCTCCCCTGTGTACCTAGGCTGAGAAAATAGCCCTCCATAGGGAATGGGCTCCCAAAACTCATTCATGCACTAAGGATATATATTGGTTGCACTGCCAGAGGTCCCATAGACTGCCCAGGCTTCCCAACTGACACCCACATTCAGGGGGCCTGGTTTGGTCCTACACTGGTTTCCCACCTGTCAGTCTGCGGTTCATGACCTCCCACTTGCTTAGGTCAGCTGGTTTCTCCAGCATGGTCTTGACCCCTCTGCTCATCAATCCTCCCTCTCTACAACTGGATACTAGGAGTTTGGCTCAGTGCTTAGCTGTGAATCTCTGCTTCTGCTTCGGCTTCTATCAGCTGTCTATGATGGCATTTAAGGTAGTCACAATCTCATTACAGGGGAAGGGCATTTCTACTCTTAGGCATATACCCAAAGGATGCACATTCATACCACAAGGACAGCCGTTCAACTATGTACATAGCAGCATTATTTGTAATAGCCAGAACCTGGAAGCATCCTAGCTAGATGCCCCTCAACCGAAGAATGGATAAAGAATATGTAGTACATTTACACAATGGAGTACTACTCAGCAGAAAACAAGCAAACAAACCAAAACAAAGAAACAGACAAACAAACAAAAACCCCAACCCAAACAAACAAAACAATGAAATCTAGAAATTTGCAGGCAAATGGATATAACTAGAAGAAACCATCCTCAGTGAGGTAATCCAGACATAGAAAGACAAACATGGTATATACTCACTCATAAGTGGATATTAGACACAGAGCAAAGCCTGTAATCACAGCCCCAGAGAAGCTAGGAAATGAGGACATTAAGAGTGACATACATGGCCCCCTGGAGAAGGGGAAAGGGGAAAGATCTGAGCAAACTGGGAGCATGAGAGGGGAGCTAAGAGAAAGAGGAGAAAAGGAAAGGAGAGAGGAGAACCTGAGGGACCAGGAAGATTGAGTTGGGGGAAGAATAGAGAGGGAGAGCAAGAAAATATATAGCTTAATAGAGGGAGCCATTATAGGTTTAAAGAGAAATCTGACACAGGGAAATGTTCAGGGACCCACAAGGATGACCCGTACTAAAAATCTAAGCAATAGTGGAGAGGCTACCTTAAATGTTTTTTCCCTATATTGAAAGCCAATCTTTAGGAATAAGGGTGGATGTAGGAAAACCAAGCTGTAAAGTTCCGGTCAACCACATGGTGGCAGTAATATTGCATAAATCATCAACAATTTCTACTTACCAGATTTCTTTTTAGTTACAAGAATAGAATTACAGGTGTGATTCATGTACTCATTCTCTAACTCTTGTTTGGATCTCTGGAGAAGAGCCGGTAAGTTTTCTCTAGTAAGAGGCCATTGAGGTGTCCAGACAGGCCCACTGAATTTCCATGTAATTTTTTTCAAGTAGTGGTTTCTCAATGTTGCTTAATCTCATCATAGTTCCTAACTCTATCAGGGTTGAAGATAGAGTTTCTGAACATGACAGACTGTTCCAAGATATATAATCACACTGTGAAGCCTGAGATTGGATTACTTACCGGAAATACCTGCTTCTAGGTGTGGTGTGACTCATCCCTAGCACGCAGTTTTTATTCAAGAGCTTTCTGCTTGAATATTGTAAACAGGATTAAGTAAAATCAATCATAGATCAAGTGGAGGTGTGAGCAGTTGGTTGACAGGAAAAACAAACAAACAAACAAACAAACAAACAATATAGAGAGTAAAAGGAAGTCAGGAGGATGGAGAGAGAGATACACAGGAACTAGGAGGGAGGGAGATTCGTTGGAGAAATTTTTGTTTGAGACAGCATAGGAGAAAGCTGTTTTTCTGGGATGACTAGGAAGTAGCTGGGCGCTTTATTTATCTCTCAGAGTTAGCAGGTTTTTGCCTCAGCATCTGGCTCCCAAGTCTTTATGGGTAAAATAGAACAACAGAGACAGTTAAAAAACAACATCAGGCCATTCCAGAGGCCATTCTTCCATATTTCCAATAGAGACATCAGCTCCAGAATCAATCAATCCTATAAAGTTTTTTAAAAAATCCAATAATGGCTTATAATTTTCCTTTAATAAGGTACTTAAAGCTATAGTTTTATCTATATTACCAAATCCTCCCTCACAAAGTACATTTTTTTTTTTCTGCGAAAGGACTATATAAGGCAATAATGATCACCATGCAAGCTTTTCTTCTACTCTAGTTGCCAATCAGTGGGCACTGGGATCATGACTAGAATTTCTCCTATATAATCTTTATCAGTAACTCCTGTATGAACTGTGATTTCTTTCATAGATAAACTATTGTGAGCTAATAAGAGCCCAACTGTTCCAGGAAGTATAGGTCCCCAAAATCCTGTATATAAAAGATCATTGAACTGGGGAAACCACAATATCTTTAGGGTAAGGAATATCAATAGCAGCATTTCCTTGAGTAGCAGATTGTAATGAAAGAATAGATAGATAACAATCTGAAACTGGCACAACTGTTGTTGTTCTTTGATTTAACTCTCTAATTTGGGAAGCCTGAGGGAGGGCTTTCAATCCGTTTCCTAGTTGTTGCCTGGTATTGTTATTGTTGCTAGGTAATGAACTGCTGTCTTTATCATATGTAGTTTGGTATCCCATAGCCTAGTGTTTTCCTTTTTTTTGCATTTAGGGCATTAACTAGTTCTTTGACTCTGAGCATTCATTTGTTGCAAAGGCAATTTACATTGTTTCTTTAAGTGGATAGGTCAGCCATTGAAACAATTTGCTGACATCTGTTTTTGAAATATATACCTTTCTAAAGCAGCTAATTTTGCTCTATATTTTTACGTCCCCACATTTCTACATAACTACACCCCAGGGGGGCTAATTAATTCTTGGCAATCTTCATTGGCACTACCAAAAGCCAGCTTTTATTAACCGTAGTTTTTGAATTTGATTCCCTTTTACTTGTTTTTCAATAGGGTGTTTGAGCCTCCCTGTGAAATCAGCACAGGTTCAGAGAATAGTTTTTCTGTAACTGGACCCAAAGTCAGATCCTGTATCAGTTTTCATCTAGGCAGCTACAGTTATATCTCTGACATGTGGAAAGGTTGCAGGAAGTATATTGTGAGATTGATATTTTGTTACTACCCGTCTACCACACTGTCAGAATTTCATATGTGACATTTCCAGGATCATCTCTTAGTCCTAGTTACCAAGCCTTTTCATGGGCTTCATGAACGTAAGCCACATTTACCATGGAAGAAACTGGGAAGGACTAAGAACTATTTTAACAATTATAAGGAAATCATATAGCGTTCATTTTGCAGTATTCCTCTAACCAGAAAGATACTCATAACAACCTGGGGCAGTCCCATGGAAATCACCAGCTTTTACAAAAACCTTTCATTGTATTCATGTCCAATCTCTGACAAACATTTGACTTTGTTAAAATTGCACTGGAAATACCAAGCACAGCTCATGAGGCTGGGGAGGATTTAATGAATGCATTCCTTTTCCTTGCTGTGCCCTAGCTTGCCTAGACTCTTTTTCATAGGCTGTCCTAAGTCCTCACTAAGAAATGTCAAGAAGTCAAGATGACATTGATCATCAAATTCTTCACCCCATGCTTCGGGACGATCCGCAGACAAGGGAGGGTTTACATTTGAAAGTGGCTGCAGTACGGGAGCAGAGGGAGCCATCTCCAGCATACTTGTCAGTGGTGCCATTTTTACTTTGTTTTGTCTGGACGGGGAAAAATCTTCATTTTTACCTCTTTTTACCAATTCTATGCTTTTCACCATCCAGCTTATAGTCACAAAAGGCATTATCCATCTCTTTCTCATGATTAACAACATCCTTATATTCCCTAAGTGTTTTGTAACAGTGCAGATAAATGCCCAAGTGACCCAAAGGTGAACTTTCCCCTTGTTTATATGCATTTTCAGTATATATATATATACATACATACATATATATACACACAATATTATATATGTACATATATATATATATATATATATATATATATATATATATTCTGCCCATTCTTCCCCATCTAAATTTCCTTCTTCTGGAAGCCAGGAATTATAAGCACAAACAACTTGAAAGCAACTGAAGAGTTGGGATTTTGATACTAGTGTTCCTCCTTTCTTGAAAGAGGGAAAGAGGGAACAGAGCTATCCCAGTTTCTGCCCTGTTCGTCTCACTCATGTGCTCTTGTGAGGATCTCCACTCTCTGGTGTCATGGCCAACTTCACGTCCCTTTTCAGGCATGAGTGTCACCACTCCAGAGTCAGTTAGACCTGAGTGAATGAGGTGGACTAAAGTCTCATGCAATAGCCAACTTCATTCAGAGCAGCAGACAGTTTATACCCTGAGGGTGCAAAACTTCATATGAGTTCAAGCTGTATACAACAACAAAAACAAGCTGAGCATGACAAAAACATTTTTTCACAGAAGCACACAAAGGACTTTTAAGCATTTAATTGATTATTGACAGGAAGCAATAATAAGTTATCTGAAATAAACCCACTCCCTCCATGCCTGGAGGGAGCATGAAAACACATTCCAAGAAAACTTCTGTGATTTGGAGAAACTGAGACAAGAATATTTTTTTTTTTTTTGTCCTGTTTCCTTGGAGTGTTTTTGTAAGTACTCGGAATTCTCAAAGTACTCCATTCCTGGGTCATGTTCTTGTCGGAGGGAAGTTGGATTACACTTCCACATCACTGTCCACCTTTAGAGGAAGTCACTACAGGAATTCACCCAGATTAAACATATCTTTTTTCACTTCTTTATGTTCTTACATCACTTCCTTTTGAGTCAAATTACACAGACTAAGTTAGTAAGTGTTCATTGGTTTGGCCCATTATGTTAATTGCTAGAAATCAACTATAACAGAACTGTGAGATTAAGAGAAGCCATATATGTTAACTACAAACAAGTCACATTTACATGAGAAAGGAGAAAAGGAGCTGGAGGGATGATTAACAGACCTGCTCCTCTTGCAGAGGATCCTGGTTCCTTACCCAACACACACATCATAGGACTCATGACAACCTATAACTAGTTCTCGGGGATTCAATGTCCTCTTCTGCTGTGTGTAGGTACCTGTACAAATGTGGCATACACTCTCACAGACACATACATGAAAATAAGTCTTTACATTAGAAAAACAAGCTATTTAATAATCTATAACACAATATAATCCATATCACTTACTTAAATGTTTTGTATATACAGTGAAACCAAGCATAATATAAATACTTACTTATACATCATTGTAAAGTAGAGCCATGATGTACCCATCTGTCAAATATGACAGAGCAGCAGTGCTTTTGCTTTTTTTTTTTAAAGAAGGCATAAACCCACCTCTTAACAATTCTATAATTTTATGTTCAATGATTATATCAATAAGCATTTTTCAGAATGGGTCCATCAGATTTTAGTCAATATCTTGTAGTGTGGATCTAATTTAAGAAATCAAGTAGCACATCCTTCATTTAAACTAATGTACAGTCAGATCCTTTTGCAGTGCTTTGATGACAAACAGCTGGACAGTGTTGTGGGGAGCACTGAGACATTAACAAAGGGCAGCTGCAAACAAGTCTGCGTCAATCACACCACTTATGCATCATGCAAAAAAAAATCCACATTTTTAACCAACATAGAAACTATAGATGGATATAAAATAAAACTTTACTGTGTATTCGTTATCTAGTTTACCCATATCTACAATGTTTATTCCTGCAGAGAATGTAACACCAAAGAAACATTTCAGTGCATTTAAGTCCTATGACTGGTGCATTGGGATTCTATGAAGTAAATATAATTCATGCCATTTTTTCACAATTCTGGAAAACATTTTCTACAGATGGAAAATGCAGACACTTTGAAGAATCCCCAAATACCACCAGCGTACTAACATTTAGCAAGCACAGTGTCAGGTACAAGGTATGGAATTTCTTGAAGTAACATGATTAATTCACTATGAAATTGATAAAATTTATCACATTCATCTGTGTGCTTCCAGTCACAGTGATAGTAACTGAGACCATTTTCTCTGAGCTGGAGACATGGCTCAGCAGTTGAGAGCATTAGCTGCTCCTCTAGAGAACCCAGGTTCAGTTCCTAGCAATCACACTTTGGTTCAGAACCTCCCTAACTCCAGTCAGGCACAGGGCTTTGATAACTTCTACCCTTTATAGGCATCAGGCAAAGATGCGCTACACAGACAAAATGCACACAATTACCCCCCACACACACACCCAAAAAATACATAAAAGTTAAAAATTCCCTTCAAAAGAGAGGGGAAAATGGAGAATGAAGTTTGATTTATTAGTATAATTTACTAAGATCTCCCTCTCTCAGTTCAAGGCTATGAGTCAGCAGGAAGATGGTTTGAGAATAAGCACATGCTTAAACTGCTTGTGAGAGTTTTGTCTCACCTACAATATTGCAGAACTGAGAGCTCTTTCACACTCATGGAACAGACAAACAAAAGAGACATTTTTTTTCAATTTCTCTCACTGAGCATGCCAACACACATCCCTGTGAATCAACACAAGGGGGCTAAAAGTTGCATAACCAAGAGCCAGAAATTTCTGAATATTTACAATCAAGGAATTGTTCATTAAAGAGAGACTTAAAATTAGAGAAAAGGCACAATCCGTCCAGTAGAAGAAAAGAAAACAGAGCATCAACAGGAGGACACTCTGAGCAGCTCTCAGCTCAGGGGGAGTTCTGTAGAGAAGCTTGGACTTCTGAAGGTAAAGGACATGCTGGTGGTGCTTGTGGAGAAGAAGAACCATGTAGCCACTGGCTCCTCCCATGGCACCCTGAAACACTGCATCTCTCAAGACCATGAGAGGGAGAACAATCCACTTTGTTTTTTGACTTTCTCGCATAAAATAACAATAGTTGTCTTCACTCCTAAACTGTGATGTATTCAGGTTAATACTTGTGATGGAATGGATTAGGTTCATACTTATTAAAGCATTGAGCATCCAAAAGCATGAAAAGAATGGAAGGATGTGCCATGCAGACTTTGGTTTGAACCTCCTCCACCCAGATGCTCTGGGACTGATGATGATGGCCTGGACCACAGTGAGGAGACTGCTGGTGCAGACGGAGAGGCCACGGGCCACCCTTGCCAGGTAAATGATGATCTTACAGCCTATGTCACTTAGGACGTTTTTCAAACCCAAAGCTGCCATTGCCTTTGGCAATCCTTTTGCAAGAAGGATTATAATGTTTGCAAAGGCCAAGTGGATGAGAATAAGGTGTATGGGTTTCTTCTCAGGGCCTCCCCACCAACTGAACATATAATTCATAGAAACTGAAATGTTCCCCAGAGTACCAACCATAGTCATGAAGAGGAAAATTATTTCCTTAATAAACTTCAAAATCATTTCCTCTTTCCTGTGTAGAAGAATCTTATATTCAGGCTATAAGAAGTTTTCCCAGAAAGCATAAGTAATGCTAGATATTTATCTGAAAAACATTTTGCATAATAGCATTTTCAAGATATACAAGAGTCAGGGATGGACACATGTACTGTTGCAGATTAGGTCCCTGAATGCCATCTTTTCACTGTGGATTTTGAGTTATGTGTGTGCTCTGACAGGTGAGTTTGGTAACTGGAATACCACTCTGAATTTTGAAGGAGATATGTTTGACCTCTATGTAGGCAAAATTGACTTGTTTGAGTGTGTGTGTGTGTGTGTGTGTCTGTCTGTCTGTCTGTTTGTCTACGTGCATGGATTATCCTAGTTAACTCTCAGTACAGCTGAATGGAACTCCAAATTTTCCCATCCAAATTTCTTCTTTTGTCCTCTATTTCATATTTCACCATCCAATTACCCAAGACCAAGGTTCCTTTCTTATCTGTATCTTAATTAGCGCAGCAACTTCTAGACTTGCACTGGATTTCAAAGCTTTATAACTTCTGTTTTTACATGTTAATATATTACAAGTTTCTATGATAATCATTCTGTGATTTCACTCCATAGAAACATTTATTTACTAGTTATTTTTTAAAAAGTAGTTCTCAATGTCAAGTCTGATTGCACAACCTTTCCAGATAGGGCCCTACAGTTAAAGCTGAATCTTCAAAATATAACCCGAACATTTTCATGTAACTATCAGGTTGCAGCTGGGGATGGTATCTAGCAGAACCTTGTGTTACCTTCTAGAAGAGCTGGTGGCAGAGAGCTGTGATCCTAGGTGATGACTTCAGGGCATCTGAACCCCATAGACTTACCTCAGACATATAAGGGAACACGGGGCAGCTCTGGACCAGGGGATGGCGATGAGATAAACCTAAGAGTGATTAGTGAGGTGTTACATACTGCCTTGAGATGAGTGCAGTTTTTGGGTTATGAGGCCTCAACATCAACTGTATATAGAACAGTAAGTTGGGGCTTTTTACTGTGAACAGGGATTCCTCTACCTAACAGTTCATGGTGGCTTTTGCCTCTGTGTGGCCTTTTGAGCAACAGCAATGTCAGTGGTTTTGCAGATTGCTTTCCCTCCAACTTGTCAGGCAGTCCAAGCTGATTCCAGAACCTGGACCTGGGTAAGATGTTGTTCTTCATGTATGGGAGCTCCATTCTCATTTCTCAGGCATTTGTGGTAAGCTTTTGAGCACCTTTTCTAGGATAAGAGGAATATGAATATAATGGTGGCTGCATGGTTTTGTGTGTTCTGAGTACTTGAAATGCCTTTGTTCACTGCCCTCATTCCTGTTAAACTCACAGGATTGCTTTAAATATCTATGTCCTGATAACCTCATGTGTGACCTAAATCATCCTAGCCTTGTTCCCAGGTGGCCTCATGACTCAGGCAATTATTGCCTGCATCAGTGAGTCCTAGAGATCACAATACTATCCTAAATGTCTATACAAATGAAATATGCTCCATATATTAACAGAAAGCACTCCAACATTCATTGCTAATTTAGAGTAAAAACCAAGTGTTTTGTCAGTAATTGGAATCTGTAAAAATCTCTGCTATCAGTTCACCCAAGTACTGACTTTTCAGTTTGTTTAACTCTTGCTTTCCTGGGGATTCCTGCTTTTCTAGTCCCCTCTTTACTTTCCATGCCTTAAATCATATTGGAACCAAGCTCTGATCTTCTAATAGGTGATCCTTTTCTACTGAGGTCACTCTCAGAGGAGGGAGAATTGACTCACCTTCCACAATATATGGGAAATGCTAAAGGAAAGTCATTAAAAGACAGGATGAATTTATGTTTAGATTGATGAGTGATATCATGGTAAGCCTAATCCCCAAGAGCCAGAAAACCCATCCTGGTTTTCTATAAAAGAAACAAGCAAGCAGGCAAACAGACAAAACTAAAAAGATTGTTGCTCTCTCCTGCTTAGCACTGTGATACACTTGACATGAGGTGTTTCAGAATGTACTAGTTCACAACCTGGATCCTATATAGTAGCAATTCTCCAGATGGTAATGATAACTGTTACACTTAGTGCTACATTTCTCCAACCTGCCAGGCATATGCTGAGTGAATTTGAGATAAGTATTAGAAGATCATGTGACAAAATAGAGTGCTATTAAGTATGGATAGAGACAGAAAAACTTTCAAAATGGAAGTTAGAAAGCTATTGTAAAAAAAATATGCCAATATTTAAAAAGTGAAAATGCATCAAAAGTGAAAAGTACAAATGTTACAAACACTAGTGACACTGTTGAAGTCATAATGCAAAGATCTTTTGGGTTTGTCTTTCATATATCTGGTTATTTTTGAGACAGAATCTCCCTACGTAAACGAGGCTAGCCTTGAATAATGATTACCTTGTCTCAGTCTCTCTAGTGTTGACCTTACAGGAGTGGATCATGATTGTCTCCAGGATTTTGACAGACATCTGAAAACCTTATCTTTCTCATTGATTCATGTAAAAAGGTAACATTAGGCAAAGACGCAGCCAGAGTTCTGTCCTATACTCCAGCCTGAGGATGGATAGCGATGCCTCAGCATTTCTGTTCCATTTCTCCAGGAGCGATCTTTCTGGAGCCAGGGACCAGCCTTGTTAGGGACAGAAGGAAAGTGGAGGTCCTGAGTCTCACAGAGCTTAGAGAGAGAGAGCTCAGAGAGAGAGAGAGAGCTCAGAGAGAGAGAGAGCTCAGAGAGAGAGAGAGAGAGCTAAGAGAGAGAGAGAGAGAGAGAGAGAGAGAGAGAGAGAGAGAGAGAGAGAGAGAGAGAGAGAGAGAGAGAGAGACTGCTGTTATGACACTCTCCACGGCACAGCTGAGGGAATGGGAGATCTTACCTCCATGGACTCACCTGGACCTCTGCGGTGCAGACAGGCTCTGGAGCAGCTCTGGGAAGGTGACACTTGCCAGGTCATATTTGTACTGTCAGGATCTGTGGGGCTCTTGGCTGCCATCAGGTATTGCAGACTTCAAGTTTCATGTTGTCACAGTGTCAGGGGGAAGGGAGGCCTCTGCAGAGCCCCAGTCCCTGAAGCACAGCTTCCCCTCTCTCCACAGTTACTACATCTGTTTTGCTCAGAAGTTATTTCAAGCTAATTATGGTTTAATTACTTTGACAGGAAGGTTGTGAGGTGAGAAAATAAACAGGTAACTAAGTTTCTGTGTACAGAGCTCCCTGTATCTCCTGACTGGTTTTCATCTTCCCAAAGTGCCAAGCTATGGGCTGGCAGGGAACTGGCTCCTAACACAGAGACCATGCCTTTTACTTTTCTTTCTCAAATTTCTCATCAGACAGGAGTAGAATAAATGATGTTCAGCACTTGAGATTCTGCTTTCTGAGCAAGTCCCAAACATGAACCAGGACACATTTAGAGTCCCTTGTTCTACCTGTACCCACTGGTAGGGCAGGTCTTTGGTGTAACTGATTCTTTCATTCCTGCCTATTAAATACTTTAGGCCATATGAAACTTGAAATATAAATGCCTCCCCAATAGTGACCTTATTCTAAAAGCAATCTTTACTTATAAAGTTTCAAGGACACTATTTAAATTTGTTTGTGTCCAAGAGCAGTCCTTCTGTGTTTTTCATTCTAGTTTCTTGGAGGCCCTTCCTATCCTGGATACAAAGTGCTGAAAATAAATGTGCAGGGTTGAGATAAGAAGTAATGACATCATCATTTAGTTCTTGAAAAAAAGCACCACTGGGCTGCCTTGGAAAATGAGTTCGAGATCACAGCTCTTACTCTGGGCTCTTTATGATGGTGTCTCCATACATATAGGTGCAAGCAGCACATAACAGAAGCTAAACATACTTCTCTATAAATGAAATGACAGCCTTTGAGGAAAACAGGATGATAGGAGATGTCATTCTGTAAATATGTTTCTTGTATTGGTTAATGAATAAGGCACGTTTTGGCTAATAGGAAAGCAAGATAGGCAGGACTAGGAGACAAGGAGGAGAGAGGAACAAGAGGGAGAGGACTCACGATGGTGGACTGAGAGAGAATAATTCCGGGGCCTTTCTCCGGTAAGATGAGACCACGCAGAAATACTTAGATTAATAGAAATGGGTTAATATTTAAGACAGAGCTAGTCAATAAGACATGCTAGTAACAGGCTAACAGCTTTATATCTAATACAGTGTCTCTGTGTGTTATTTGGGGCTGGTGCAGCTCTGGGACCACGCAGATAGGAAAAAAAAAAAAACATACTCATAACACCAGTATTCCGTTCTCTCTATTGAAAGGGGAGTCAGGGAGCAGGGAAACTAAGTTATATATTACATATTTCACGGTATACAGAAATTGAAAAAATAATAGTTGTTGGCCAAAGGAGCCCAATGGGAATCTCCAAACAGTCCAGGCTGCTGCCAAGACTGTAGGTTGCTCTCCACAACCTGACAAGAAAGCCCACTGCTAGAAACAACATCTGTACAACTCATTAAAATGGGAGAGGTTGAGTTGGTGCCTACATAGAGGCTTCACTCCTATGTTTTAGCTTCTTTGTTGCAGGAATGTAAACTTTATCCTCTCAACAGAGAAACATATCACTAAGCCAACCCTTTATCTACAATGGTGTCTTCCCTGCAAAAAAATGCTAGGGCAATGGTGGCACAAAGCTTGTGGCAATATCCAACTAATGACTGATTTGACTTGTGCTCGTGAGATGAAACCCATACCCAACACCGCTCAGCTGACCAAGAACCTGAGAGCAATTGCCCAGGGATCTAAGGTAAAACAAAGTAACACTGATCTAAGAAAAGGAAAAAAAATGAAGTAATAAAATAGCTCCTAAGAATATTCTACTTCATTCAGGATTGATGCCTTGTCCATCCATCATCAGAGCCTCTGGAGCAGATGGGAACAAATACACAGACTCACAGCCAGACAGTACACAGGGAACAAGAGACCTCGGGGCATTCAGCCTTTAAATGGAATGTCTACATGAAATTCTTCCCCTCAGAGGTCAGAAAACCCCACAGAAGAGGAGGAGGAAAGAATGCTAGAGCCAGAGGGAATGGAGGACACCATGATAACAAGGTTATCTAAATCAAGATGAGCAAAGCTCATAGTGACTGAAGAAGCAAGCACAGGGCCTGCAGTAGTCTGCAGCAAGTCCTCTGTGTGTATGTTATGGCTTCCAGGTTAGTGCTTTCATAGGATTCCTGAGTGTGCAAATGAGTTGGTTTCTGATTCTTGTGTCTTCTCTTGGGTTCTTTTCCTTCTGTTTGACTTGTCTGCCATCAATAGTTCTTATTAACTTTTGAAAAAAAAGAAAGAAAGAATGAATGAATGAGTGAATTCATTCTTTAATTAAAACCTTGCCAATGGGGTAAAGGTTAATGACTGAACTGTCACAGTCTCTCAGAAAGCAAGAATCAGTTTTCCCCAAGAATGACATTGGGTATCACTCCAGGACAGGCCTCATGTTCAGGAGCAGCGGACTAACACATACTTGCACCACAATTTTTTTTTTTTTTTGGTGCTTTTATTTGGATAAAGCATGGTGTTTGTTTGTTTTTACATTTTGTATGCTTTTTTGTTTTTTTTGTTTTCTTGGTGTTGGGTGATTTTATTATTGTATTCCTTTTTGGGTATGTTTTGAGAACCCTTAAATTTGGGTTGGTAGAGATGGGGAAAGGATCTGGAAGGACTTAGGGAAGGGAAAGAATTATTATCAAAATATATTTAAAATTATTTAAAATAATAAAATACAATAATAATTAGAAGAAATTTAAAAATAATTACCTTTGGTCTAACAAGGAACACTTTCTTCAGTGGTCTGTATTTTTTTTTTTTTAAGAAAAATTTCAAGCATCTTCTTTGTCTTTGAAATATAAAGAAAAATATGACAGTTTAAAGCTTGTAGTGCTCTGATTAGATTATTCTGTAAAAGATGAGAAAATATCAGAAAGAGACCCTTCATGTAGCTTTCATCTGGGAGGAGATCTGTAGAGAAAATTGGTGACCCACAGATAGAGTACATGGCTGGGGTCACTGGTGACCTCCACTTTGTCCCACAAACAGATCTCATATAAAGGATATTGTCTCATAACATTGTGGCATTTAAGATTAACGAACCCTGGCTGGAGAGATGACTCAGTGGGTAAAGCACTTTGCTTCCAAGTGTGAGAGAAGCCTCACTTAACGCCTGGTGGGTGGCAGCTTGCCTGTAATTCCAGTATCAGAAGCCAGGGGCAGGCTATCCCTAGAGAAAGCTTAGCCACTTGCTGTGCTCTGTGTTTGACTGCAAGATCTGGACTCAGTCAAGTGGAGGATGGAGGATGATTCCTGACACCAACCTCAGTCTCCTGCATGCAGGTGAGCACAAGTGTGCAGGTGAGCACGTGTGTGCACATGCACTCAAAGGATGTATGCATTCATGAAAAACTGAAACTGAAAAAAAAATTCAGAAGGCCACTTCTTCTTTAAGGAAATTGAGAAATAAACTGACAAAGCTTTATCTATGATTTGGCTAAACAGGGGAGAGAAAGACTCTCCCATTCTTGCCTCCTCTGTAACAAAGGTACAATTTTATAACAAATAAAGAAAATCAAGGAAATGTCCATGTGTCATCAAAATTGTGTGAAAGCCTCTTTGGCAGGCAAGTTCCTCCTCTGACAGCATCAGTGCTCCAGCCTTCCCCCTCCCTAAGGGGAGGGCAAATAGTAATTCCTTGGGCTTATAATATCAATATTCTGATAGTGCAAAGGAGGAAACACATTTCTCCTTTTAGAGTATCTGCTTTCCTGCCAGGACCATTACATGCTGACCGCTCTTTTTCTGTTGGTCTCATGCTCTCGGCAGCTGGAAGAGTATGAGAAATAGGTAATGCCAGGATATTTTCCTGACGTGATAACCATGGAAACATTGAGAGGATATTAATGTGGATGAGCATTAGTTCTTCCTTTTTTATTTGTAGCTCTAGATTCCTGGCAGTGTGGTCTCCTTCAGTTTCTTCCAAGTAAACTAGAGATCCAAAGTGACATGACGATCACAGTGAAGGGGGAGGCACATAAGAATCTGTCAAACATCCATGCAGGGAAATGTTTCTGCCAACTGGAATATCCATTTGGATGATTTAGTAATCTATTTTGTGTTGCTATATAAATTTGAGATTAAAAACTCTATGAAAATGTCTGTTTGGATCACAAGTCTTATAACTGAAGGTTGACATAGCATAGCACTGTCATGGTGAGGGCCTCCTGGATGCTTCTCCGTGTAGTTAAGAAACAGAACCAGAAATGACTACACGCAGAAGGGGCCATGTGTGTGATGTGGTCTTGCCATATAATCCACTCCCATAAGAATGACTTAATCCTAGACATCTCTATTAAGTGCTAATGAAGAGTCACCAATGAGCTGATTCCATTCCAAATAAGGTTCTACCTCCTCAGTATTACCAATGGGCGTCACATGTCCAGCCTATAGATCTCTGGGAGACCCTTAAATAATATTGAAACTACAAAAGTTGCTTGATATGAAAATAAAATTTAACATATCTAATATCTGTCTTCTTAATCTGAACATACAATCCAGCCCTCCAAATCATTTCCATTTAATGCATTATCATAGATATTTACCCAGGATTTCAAGTCAAAAATCTCTCACACTTCACATCCTAATCTTCAGTTCTTTATTAAATTATTAGGAATCTAGCTAAATCATACTACCTCTATAACTACTACCCCCAAATCCAAAGTTCTCACACCTTCACATCTACAGAGATTTCTTGGTTACATACCACAGGAAGACATCGTGCTCTTGCACCTTTCTGTTCAAGAGAACCTGCTCTTGCACAGGGATTTTGAGGTTGAGCTGCCACATTTTTCCGTGCACCAAGCCACCCTTTCCCCAGGCTCATCCCAGATGACTAGGCATAGGGAGTGCAGGAATAGAACTGGTCCTCCCTGATGTAAGGTTGCTCTAACAAGCACCTTCTCCTCAGGGCCTCTCATTGGCCTTGCTAATCCATGTAGCCCTTTTGTTGGCTTTCCTTTCCTGTGACATTTGTACCACTCTCTGAAGGCTCTCCTGGCCTGACTCTGCTCATAGTCAACTTGGATCTTGCACACTTAGTCTTATTTTGCATTAGCACATTTCTCTCACACTTTTCTGTGTTATACCTTTCTCCTGCCAATTGTAGCAGGCGTGGCACCAAGAGGTGGCTTTTAAAATGTGCCATAATCTTCCATTCTTATACTGAAAGTTCTTCAGTGGCCTCTTATTGTTCTCATAACCAAACCTACACATTGTGTCTATTACTAGGATTTCTGTAGCACAGACCTGATCCACATCTCATCATTTATATGTCTTCCTTCTGGAGAGATGGCTTGGTGGTTAAGACTACTTACTGCCTGCCATTCCAAAGGTCCTGAGTTCAATTCCCAGCAACCACATGGTGGCTCACAACCATCTGTAATGAGATTTGGTGCCCTCTTCTGGCCTGCAGACATACATGCAGGTGCAACACTTTATACTTAATAAATATTTTTTTTTTAAAATGTTCTTCCAGCTGGTCCGCTGCTCCAGATGAGCACTGGGCCAGAGTGTGGGTCCAATAACCCCTCCACCACTGTGGAACTTCCTGGGTCTGCTCTGAGCACACTGAACCTGCCTATCCCTGCTGGACCACCCTGAGGCCCACTCCCTGATCTTTGGACCCCATTACCGGAGGAGAGACCTCCAAGAGAGCTTGGATCATCCAGAGTTGTTGCATACATTGAACTCCTGATGCACCTAAACACACTGGGAAAGCAGGAGAGAGAGAGAGACAGAGAGAGACAGACAGACAGACAGAGAGAGAGAGAGAGAGAGAGAGAGAGAGAGAGAGAGAGAGAGAGACTCCACCTGCACTCACTGGGAAGATTGCAATACACGAAAACACCGAACAATATAGAAAGACCAACACTACACCACCAGAATCTAGGGACTCTACACCAACTAGACCTGAACACACTAAAGCAGATGAAGCAGAAGAGAATGACTTCAAAAAAAAAAATAACTTCATAAAATTGATAGAGGCTCTCAAAGATGATCTGAGAAAATCCCTTAAAGAAATGGAAGAAAAAACAAACAAAAATTGGAAGAGATAGAGGAAAAGACCAACCCCCCCCCAAAAAAATGCAAGAAATGAAAAAGAAAATCTCGTAAAGAAAGTAAGAAATGACAAGAAAAAAAAAATCAAAGAGATTAAGGAAACAATTCAAACAGTTCAAGACCTGAAAACTGAAACAGAGTAATAAAGAAAACACAGCATTCCAGTGAATGCTGGAAATAAAAAGTGGGCAAACGATTAGGAACTACAGATGCAAGCATAACCAATAGAATACAAGAGATCGAAGAGAGAATGTCAGTCACTGAAGATAAACTAGAGGAAATAGATTCATCAACCAAAGAAAATCTTAAATCCAACAAATCCTTACCACAAAACATCCAAGAAATGTGGGACACCATGAAAAGGCCAAATCTAAGAATAACAGGCATAGAAGAAGACAAAGAAGCCCAGCTGAAAGGTGCAGAAAACATATTCAACAAAATCACTGAAGAAAACTTTCCCAATCCGAAGAAGGACATGCCTATAAAATTACAAGAAGCATACCAAACACCAAATGGACTGGACCACATAATAATCAAAACACCTAACATACCAAGAGTCCATGGATGCCAGCTATACCCAGCAAAACTCCCAATCACTATAGATGGAGAAAAGAAGATATTCAACGACAAAGCCAGATTTACACAATACATATCCACAAATCCAGCCCTACAGAAAGTTCTGGAAGGAAAACTCCAACCCAAAGAAGTTAACTACACTTACAAAGACATAGGCAATAGATAATCCCACTTTACCAGAACCCAAATGAAAAAGCAGGGCAAATATACGCACAACACCACTGCCAACATCAAATCTAAAACAAACAAGAATTAACAATCAATGGTCCTTACTTTCCCTCAACATTAATGGTCTTAACTCTCCTATAAAAAGACACAGGCTAACAGAATAGATATGAAGGCAGAATCTATCCTTCTGCTGCATACAAAACACACATCTAAGCTTCAAAGACAGACATTACCTCAGGGTAAAGAGTTGGGAAAAGATCTAATCAAATGGACCCAAGAAACAAGCAGGTGTAGCTATCCTAATATCTAATAAGTTAGACTTCAAACCAAAATCAATCAAAAGAGATGAAGACGGCCATTTCATATTCATCACAGAAGTCTATCAGGACAAAGTCTCACTTCTGAACATTATGCCCCAAATACAAAAGCACCCATATTTGTAAAAAACAAACAAACAGACAAAAACCAAACAAATAAAAAATGCTACTAAAACTCAAACCTCACATAAATCCTCACACACTCATAGTGGGAGACTTCAACACCCCACTCTCACCACTAGACAGGACTACCAGAGAGAAACTTAACAAAGAAACAAAAGAACTAATAGAAGTTATGTCCAAATTAGTTTTAACAGACATCTATAGAACATTCCACCCAAACACAAAAGAATATACCTTCTTCTCTGTTCCACATGGAACCTTCTATAAATTGACCACAACTAGGCAACATAACAAACCTCAATAGATAAAAAATATTGGAATAGCACCCTGTATCTTATCAGGCCACCATGCTTTGACGTTGGAATTCAAATACAACACAAATTGCAAAAATCCTACAAACTCATGGAAACTGAACAATACGCAATCGTACCATTCCTAGGTCAAGGAAGAAATAAAGAAAGAAATTAAAGATTTCCTAGAATTCAGTGAGAATGAAGACACAACATACCCAAACTTATGGTGAAAGACTTTAGTTTGCAGAGCAAAGATGTAGGAAGGAGAATAGTTCTTGCAAGCAGAATATAGAAAATCACAAAGAATGGACATTGACATAGGTGGAAAGATCAAGAATTGTGAGAACAAGAAAGGTTATTGTGGTGATGGGGCTAGTGGTTATATGCTAGGCTGATTTTGTTAAATAGGGCTAGTTACTGAATCATCAAACCTTTGTGGAATAACTGAAGGCTCTAAATCTACAGCCAAGAGAAAGCCAGAATATAAAAGAAGTTTCTCACAGGCCTTGGCCCACCACAAGGAAATAGACCCCAACTCTGAAACAAATGATTCCAGATGAACAGCCCTGTCTGTGTCAAACCTGGCCAAGAGACAGTCTGGGGACTTTCCAAGTCATTCTATGGGTTTTCCCTTGAAGAAGAACGGGTCACACCTGGGTGATCTCTCAAACATAAGATCATACTTTGTAATCAATCACCTTGTGCCCCATGCATGTATGCTGATTTGCTGTTTTTCTCTATAAAAAGGAGCCTAATCCCTTTGAGGGGTGTGCAGCTTTCCCTGAGATTGCTGACACCAGAGTGCACTTGTTCAATAATCACCTCTTGCTTGTTGCATCTCCTGGTTTTGGTGTTTGTGTCACGGGGCTCTCCCATTGGCCCATCAGGACCCCAGAATTAGGGTCCAACAACGGGACACTTTGAAAGCAGTGCTATGAGGAAAGTGCCCCATATGAAGAAAATGGAGGATAGTCACATTAGAGAATTAAAAGCACAACTGAAAGCCTTAGAACAAAAAGAAACAAACTCACCCCCGGAAAAGTAGATGGCAGGAAATAATCAATCTAAGGGCTGAAATCAATAAAGTAAAAACTAGGAAAACAATACAAAGAATCAATATAACAAAGAGTTGGTTGTTTGATAAAATCAACAAAATAGACAAACCTTTATCCAAACTAACCAAAAAGCCAAGAAAGGACATGCAAATCAACAAAATCAGAATTGAAAAAGGGGACCTAACAATGAATACTGAGGAAATCCAGACAATTTTCTGGTCATACTTTGAGAACCCATACTTCACAAAATTAAAAAATTCAAAGAAAATGGACAAATTTCTGGATAGCTATCACTTACCAAAACTAAAAATCAAGAACAGATAATCAACTTAAATAGACCTATAACCCCTAATGAACTAGAAGCAGTCAACAAAAGCCTCCCAACCAAAATAAGCTCAGAGCCAGATGGATTCAGTGTTGAATTCTAACAGAAATTCAAAGAAGAGTTAATACCAACACTCCTCAAATTGTTCTACACAATAGAAGCAGAAGCTTCATTATCAAACTCTTTTACGAGGCTACAATTACCTTGATACACAAGCTACACAAAGACATAGCTAAGAAAGAGAACTACAGACCAATATCCCTCATGAACATTGATGCAAAAATATTCAGTAAAATACTGGAAAATTGAATCTAAGAAAAAACATTAGAGAAATCATCCACCATGACCAAGTAGGCTTCATCTCAGGGATGCAGGCATGATTCAACATACGAAAATCTATCAATGTGATCCACCTTATAAGCAAACTGAAAAAGAAAAACCACATGATCATTTCACTAGATGCTGAAAAAGCCTTTGACAAAATCCAGCACCCATTCATGATAAAGGTCTTGGAGAGATCAGGGATAAGAAAAACATACCTAAACATAATAAAAACAATATACAGTAAACCAACAGCCAACATCAAACTGAAGGGAGAGAAGCAAGAAGACAAGGCTGCCCACTCCATATCTCTTCAACATTGTAATTGAAGTTCTAGCTAAAGCAATAAGACAACAAAAGGAAATCAAGGGGATACAAATTGGAAAGGAAGAAGTCAAACTGCCACTATTTGCAGATGATATGATAGTTTACATAAGCAACCTGAAAAACTCTACCAGGGAACTCCTACAGCTGATAAACTCATTCAGCAAATTAGCAGGATACAAGATTAACTAAAAAAAAAAAAAAAAAATCAGTAGCCCTACTATATACAGATGATAAAGGGGCTGAGAAAGAAATCAGAGAAACATCACCCTTTACAATAGCCACAAACAACATAAAGTTTCTTGGGGTAATGCTTACCAAACAAGTGAAAGACCTATATAGCAAGAATGTTGTGTCTTTAAAGAATGAAAATAAAGAAGATACCAGAAAATGGAAAGATCTCCTATGCTCTTGGATAGGTAGGATAAACATAGTAAAAATGGCAGGCAATTTTGCTAAAAAGCAATCTACAGATTCAGTGCAATCCCCATCAAAATCCCAGCACAATTCTTCACTGACCTTGAAAGGATAATACTCAACTTTATATGGAAAAACATAAGACTCAAGATAGCCAAAATAACCCTGTACAATAAAGGAACTTCAGGGGGCATCACTATTCCCAACTTCAAGCTCTACTATACAGCTATAGTCCTGAAAACTGCTTGGTACTGGTATAAAGATAGACAGGTAGACCAATGGAATAAATCAAAAATCCTGATATTAACACATACACTTATGAACACCTGATTTTTGACAAAACAGCTGAAAGCATACAATGGAAAAAGTAAAGCACCTTCAACAAATGGTGCTGGCACAATTGGATGATGATGTGTAGAAGACTGCAGGTACACACGTGTAATGCCATGCACAAAATTCAAGTCCAAATGTATCAAAGACCTCAACATAAATCCAGCCACACTGAACCTCTTAGAGAAAATAGGAGTTACCAATTGAATAAATTGGTACAGGAGACCACTTACTGAACATAACTCCAGTAGCACAGATACTGAGATAGACAATTAATAAATGGGACCTCCTCAAACTAGGAAGCTTCTGTAATAAAAAGGACACAGTTGACAAGACCAAACTGCAGCCCTCAGACTGGGAAAAGATCTTCACCAACCCCACAACTGACAGAGAGCCGATCTCCAAAATATACAAAGAATTCAAGAAACTAGTCTCCAAAACACCAAATAACCCTATTAAAAAGTGGGGTACATAACTGAATAGAGAATTCTCAATAGAGGAATACAAAATGGCTAAAAGACACTTAAAGTTTTCAACATCCTTAGCCATCAGAGAAATCAAAACAACTCTGACATACCATCTTACTCCTGCTGTAATAGCTAAAATCAGAAACACCAATGACAGCTTATGCTGGAGAGGATGTGGAAAAGTGGAATACTCCTCTACTGCTGGTGGGAGTGCAAATTTGTATAGCCATTTTGAAGATCAATATGGTGGTCCTCAGGATAATGGGAATCAGTCTATCACAGGACACAGCAATTCCACTCTTAGGCATATACCCAAATAATCCACACCCATGAAACAAAGACATCTATCCAACTATGTCCATAGCAGCATTATTTGTAACAGCAAGAACCTGGAAGCAACCTAGATGCTCCTCAACTGAAGAATGGATAAAGAAGACGTGGCACATTTACACGATGGAATACTAATCAGTGTGTGTGTGGGGGACAATGAAATCTTGAAATTCACAGGCAAATGGATGGAAATTGAAGAAACCATTCTGAGTGAGGTAACCCAGTCACACAAGAAGGAACATGGTATGTACTCACTGTACTCACTCATGTATGGATTTTAGCCATAGAGCAAAGATCACTAGGATGCAAGGAGGAACCTAAGAGATTCATACAAGGTCCCTCACAGAAAGGGAAAGGAACAAGAGCTCCTAAACATATTGGGAGTGGGGGCAGTGAGTGGAGAGGGAGTTAGGAGAAAAAGAAGGGGAGGAGAGGAGAACATGTGGGACTAGGATGATTGAGTCAGGGGACCAATTGACTAGCGCCAAAAAAAAAAAAAAAAATAGATACCATAATAGAGGGAGCCATTAATTATAGGTTTGAAGAGAAAACTGACAGAAATGTCCAGAGACCTACAAGGATGACTTCAGCTAATACTCTGAGCAACAGTGGAAAGGCTACCTTAAATGCCCTTCCCTGATAATCTGATAATGAGATTGATAACTAATTTATATGCCATTATGGAGCCCTCATCTAGTAGCTAATGGAAACAGAAACAGATACCCACAGCTAAACACTGAGCTGAACTCCTGGAATCCAGTTGCAGAGAGAGAGGACTGATAAGAAAAGGAGTCAAAATCAGGCTACAGAAACCCACAGAGACAGCTGACCTGAACAAGAGGGAGCTTATGGGCCCCCAGACTGACAGCTGGGAAAACAGCATTAGAATGACTCGACTCCCTGAACGTGGGTCTTAGTTAGAAGGCAGGGAAGTCTATGGGACCTCTGACAGTGGAACCAGGATGTATCCCTGGTACATGAAAGGACTTTGGGAGCACCTTCCCCATGGAGGGATACTCCCCTTAGCCTAGAGGCAGGAGGCAGGATCTAGTACCTACTCCAAATGACTTGATAGATTTTGATGATCCCTCCTGGAAGGCCTCACCCTCCCTGTGGAGTTGGGGGGCTTGGGAGGAGAATTGGGGGGCATGGGAGGGGGGGGGAGAGGGAACTTGGGTCGATATGTAAAATAAGAAAACAACAACAACAACAATAATAAAAGAATGTTTTTCCATCAATGTCCATAGCCAAAGTATTATACTTCTGCTTATTTTTTGCTTTTGTTAGGGGTATAGTGTCCTTGGTCACAATTCTATGTAAAGCAAGAATTTTTTTTTCTGTAGGCACCACTTCAAAAGAAATCCAATGTTTTAAGGGTATGAATATAAAAGGACATTTTCAACCAAAGAATCCTTGAATATATTCCCTGGGAGATGTCATTCTGTATATGTTTCTTATACTGGTTAATGAATAAAGCACTGTTGGCCAATAGGAAAGGAAGATAGGAGGGACTAGGAGACAAGGAGGAAATAGGAAGTAGGAAGGAGGAGTCAGCATGGAGAGACCGGGGAGACCAGATGCCTGCCTCACTCCCTGGTAAGGAGACCACGTGGAAATACATAGAAATGGGTTAATACTTAAGACAGAGCTAGCCTATAAGAAACAAATAATGGGCCAACAGCATTATATCAAATACAGAGTCTCTGTGCATTATTTGGGACAAGACTCGGCAGCTGCAGGCGGAAAACCGTACGCCTTACAATTCCCAATAAACGACAGTAGTGTACAAAACAAAACTACATATTTTTATTCTTATTGTTAAATTGTTTATATATTTATATCAATATACAATCACATAATTTCCTCCTTCCCTTTTCTTCCTCCAACCTCTTCCAGGTGCCCAGACCCTTACCTTCTCAAAATTTCATAGCCTCTGAGCCTTTTTTCTTTGATTCTTGTGTGTATATATACATGTGTGTGTATGTGTGTTCCTAATTATATAGATACAAGAGACTGAAATTCTATATTACTTGTATGTGTATGATTGCCAGCTGACCACATGGTATTGGAAATATTAAATGTTAAGATAATCTGAGATAATTGCTGGGCATAGTGTTGAGTACATTTAATCCCAGAACAGGGCGAGAGGCAAAGGCAGGCAAATCTCTGTGAGTTTGAGCCTAGCCTGATCTACATAGTGAGTTCCAGGGTGGACAATGTTATATAGTACTACCTTGTTTTAAGAAAAAAAAAAAAAACTAACACATAATAAAAGTGAGTTAAATTATAAAAATATAAAAATACAGATGTTCTGAGAAATACTTCCATTTGAGATTAAAGCTGAGATGACAGGTTGGGCATCCTTTCCTGTAATATGTCTATTTCGCTATTTGCAAAATAAAACCCATTGCACAAATGGATGTAAAGGAACATGAAAAAGAAAAGAATCTGTCCTGCTTTCTAGACTTCTGGGCAGGTCTTAGATTGCCTAGTACAGATTTTATATAAAATAAATACAAATCTATTTTAAAAACCCTGACTTAACATAATGATCTGATATGTTAGTGCATTGGGGCAGCTGAGAACTCAGTATTTCACTATGTCCTTGAGGCTGGGTGCCTCACCAGTCAGAGTAGTCTCACCAGTCAGAGTAGTCTCACCAGAGCTGTCTCTCACCAGAGCTGCCTATCACTGGGCCCATAACTGGCAGTTAGTCCATGAGGCAGACACCTCAGTTGTTCCACTTAGGCTCTAGAAGCCTGGAAGTTTGCTAGACAGCCACTGGTTCTGCTCTCAGCAAAGGAATCAGCCCCAGCAGCAGCAACAGAGCAAATCAACTCAGAGTCAGAGGGAAGGCCAAGCAAGCACAAGGCAGGAAGATCTTCCCTTAGACACACCTTTTCAATGGGCAGTTGCCACTAGGGAACACCCACACTCAGGGTGGGGCTTCCCATGCCAATCAAGACAGAACAATTCTTTTGTTGGCCTCCCCAGACAGATGATTCTGATTTGTGACACATTGACATAGAAAATAACCATAACAGTGGACTTTAATCTATGTTATCAAAACATCAAGAACCTAGTTTACCTCAGCAAAGAGCACTGTTTCAGAGACCCACTGCCTGGCCTATCCCTTGCTTTAGCTGGGAGTTTCAACTCTTAGACCAGGAAGTAGTGCAGCAGCCTTAGCTTCCCCCCCAGGCTCAGTTCTAAGCTACACAGAGAACAGTGAAAGCTCACTCCCTGTAAGACCTGTTTGGACTTTTGTGTTTCTCCTGGGCAGGAACTGCAGTGAGCTGATGGACAGCTTTGGTGATCAGAATCCTGGATCCTTTGAGGAGCCACACCCACACAGCCTAGAGCAGGCAGAAGCCTTCCTGGGATGTCTGCAGTGCAGTGTCTTGAGTACTACTGGGTCCAGGATTTTTCTGGATCCTCTGAATTCACCTGTGTCCAAAGTTGTGTAATTCTCAGTACCACCAATATCCTGATGCTTGCCAAGGACACACCACCTGGTTTATACTAATAAGACCCTCTCTGCATGCTCAGAATCGAAGTCCCCTGTCAGCACAACATCAGGGTAGATGGAGTCGGGGATTCTAGGGAGGAAGATAAGGAGACCTAAAGAACACTGGGATGTTCAGTGTAGGCCCTAGTGTGTGGCTGGAGTGAGAGGTGGAGACTCCATTGTTAATAACCTGTCAGTGAGGTATTTACACATCAGTGTGACAGGGAGGCCCTGGCATCATTTGAGAGACCTATTGTCCAGAGTTTCTTGTGGTGGTGCTTTAGTGTCTAACCAGGTTATAATTGTTCAGTGGCATTGACACTAGTTTTCTTAGTAGTTTTTGAACTTAGCAATGTCAAACAATTTTTGATCAAATGTGCTAGGCTATGATTTTTGCTTGCCTAGCTGTCATCTTCACTCTGTCATACAAATCACCTCAGATAAGGGTCATCTCATCTCTACCTTCTTTTTTGGTTTTTGTTTTTACTTGTCTACATTCTTATATTGCTATCATACTCTGGCTTTGGGGAAAAAAATGAAATATTCATTTCTGACAGAAACATTACTGCCAGTATTTTCCCAGTGTTAACAGAGCTAAAATCCACATGATAATGATGGTGGAGTGGGACGATGGTATGAATCCATTTTCCACCTGCCTAAAAACCCTGAACTACTATTAAGATTGTGACATGCCAGACTCCTTAAGAAATGTATTGTTTTAATACTTAGTTTCATGTTGTGATACATTATAGCATTAAAGTAAATGGCAGTTTGGTGGTAACTGTCTGTAATCACAGCATTTGGGATGCTTTACCAGGTCAAGATCAGCCTGTGCTTCCTACTGAATACCAGGTCAGCCTGTGCTACTGTGTCAGCTAAAGAAACACCATTTTATGCTGGGCATCCATGTTGCTCTCTATCAGCCCTTTGTCTCTGACTCCAGTCCCTGGAAGATAAGTTGCCAGTAACCATGACTCAGAGACGCCCCCACTCCAAAATATACAATCATGACAATGTACTTGCTATGCTATGACTACTTGCCTTTTTTTTTTTTAATTTGTAAGTTGCTTGTGCAAATACCCAAAGCATGTTTTGAGTAGCCTTAACCACTTAAACTTGGCAGACCAGGTCAGGTTTTACTTGCATGGGAAGACATTGAGGGCCTTCCAGTGATTTCCCCCTTTAAAAAAACCTTCCCCATATCCCTCCTTGATGACATGCCTGCGATTTGGGTTTAAGGTTGTCATCCTGCTAGCAGATAATCAATAAATTTTAAAATTATAATTGGATTGAGTTTATGTTCTTTTCCCAGAAGTCAAAAACTTCATGACACTTGGAGGCCCCAGTGAAATCTCTGGAAGATCCCTAGACTCAGGAACATAGGTCCAGGAAGAGCCCTAGGGAGTCAAGACTTCAACTCCCAAACTTTGCAAATTGCAAGCAAAACAAAAATAAGAGTTTCTGGCCAATGTGCTTCTAAATTTGGACTGATTGATGAGTTCTGTTCTGTTCTGGTTTAGTGTACAGATATTTGGAACGACAAAAGGCAAGATCAGACTTGATCATAAGTCCAGTCTCTGGGGCAGGTGGGTCACCCACCCTATTGTCCTTTTGGCTTTGGTGTATGAATGAAGGTTGTCACCACATGCCCAAGTTCATCTGTTATTCCCTGATTGTGTCGTGGTACTGTCTTTTTTCATTGTTATTTGTTGTCTGTTGTACTTGTGTTTTCAAGCTTATTTGCATAGATTGGAGTTGGACTGACAGACAGCTACATCGTCCCTGAGTTGCATACTACAACATTTTCAGGGTTTTCATGAGAGAGACTTCTCTTGCCTGCTTCTAAGCTAGTTGCTAACTTGCTTCACCTCTGCCCCTCTCATTGGCTCACCGAATGCTGCTGAATCCTACAAGTACACCAGGCACTTTTTTTCCTTATGCCTTTCTGTTTGCAATACTTTCCCCTCACTCTGCTTCTGAAGGATTGATTTTTCATGCTTGTTCTGTTTCCCAGCTGGCTTCTGCCTCTGACTGTGGAGCTCTGTGTTCTGCTACTTTCCAGGCTGTTGTGCTGGGGCAAAGCAGGTCTCCCACTGCACAGTCATCTTGGACCATAAGCTCTCTGTTCCTCTGTCTGCTCCTTGCTGCAGCTCATCCACACCTGCAGTTTCCCATCGCTAAGCTTTCTCTGCGCTATGCATGCTCTGTTCTCTCCTCATCACTAGATTCCGTTTTTTAGGGATCAGATGTCTTTGGGGTATGGATCATATTACAGTATGGTTTTATGCTGTTCTAATTTATCAAAAAGCTGATTCTAGTGTTGGGTTATCAGTCTTCCCCTCTATGGACACAAGAAGGCTTCTTTAAAATTTTCCTGAAAAATCTCTGTTCTAGGTCAGAAGGCCATCTGATTCCAGGAAAAAGAAAAGAAACAAAAACTGCCCAAGAAATGATGTGATGTACTTTAAAACAGCTGTCATAGGAGTTTTCTGTACCTTAAGATTTATAAGCTTATTAAATATACTTAAAATCTACAAAAATTATGTGTAAAGGCTGAAAACTAAGAATAGAAAGGGGGTCCATCTGTGTAATAATGAGAAAGCTGTTATATAGGTCAGGAAAAGGCTCCAGATATATCAGACACCCTTAGGAAAACTTTGTTACAACAAACAGTAAATTTATTTGTTACTGTTATGTCACATGTTATTTAATTTTTTTTAATGAAAAAGGGATCTACATAGGAATAAAAAAATTAGGACGACTAAATGCATTTACAGATGTCTAGCTCTTTGACTTCTCCCCCCTTTCTTGGTTCTTGTTTACAAAATAGGTTCCCCTAGTAAAGGTCATAGATATTGGAAACTGTTGCTGAAATGTAAACCTCCTTTCTCTCAGGATCTGTAAGACCACTCTGTGTGTGTGTGTGTGTGTGTGTGTGTGTGTGTGTGTGTGTGTGTGTGTGTGATGGGTGTGGGTGATTGGGGGACCTATAAAATTCCAAGCAAAACTGTTATCTTAAAACTTGTAACAAAGATTAATAATTAAAAATCTCTATATAGGTAATTTTAATTTGCTACTGCATGCTTACGTGTAACTTAAAATCAACTCTTGTCATCTCCTTTTTGAACTAAAGGACAACAGTTCTCTAAAATATTTTGGATTAGAATAGTATTTTTCAAATAACATAATTATTTATTGATTCTTTGGGAATTTCACATCATGTACCCTGATCCTGCTCACCTCCCCATCCCTCTGCATTCTCCCCTCACCCTTACACCCCCCCCAATCAATTAATAAGAAAACAAAGCAAAAACTACCTCACTTCTCCATCTTTCCAACACCCTTCGTTCATCCCAGGAGCATTGAAAGTTGCAGTGTGTCTCACAGTATACCCTTCTGTCCACTTAGCCCCACCCACAAAAGGTTCATTGCAATGAGGCATTGGTCTGATTCTAGGCCTCTGGCACACCATAATCACTAGACTCTCACTGAAACTCATCTCAGGTATCTGGCTGTTAACCTGAGTCATGGGATTCCTCTGATTAGGATAGATTTCCTTTTCCTTCTTTCTTTCTTTTTTGTTTCTTTCTTCCTCCTCCTCCTTCTTTTTTTTTTTTTGGTTTTTAGAGACAGGGTTTTTCTGTATTGCTCTGGAGCCTGTTCTGGAGCTGGCCTCAGACTTACAGAGATCTGCCTGCCTCTGCCTCCTGAGTCCTGGGATTAAAGGTGTGTGCCACCAACACCCAGTCAGAATAGATTTTTATATGATGATTTTTTTCTCCTAAAAATTTTAGAATAAGCAGGTGGATCTCTGTGAATTCGAGTCCAGCCTATTCTAAAGAGCTAGTTTCAGGACAGGTTCTAAGCAATACAGAGAAACCATGTCTCCAAAAACAAAACAGAAACTCTCCAAAACAAAACAAAACAAAAAAACCCATTTAATAAATAAAATATATTTGATAGATAAAATTGATAATTCCTATGGTTTACTCAAGTTAACAACAACTGACTTAAAGATACATGTAGTTTCTTTGTCTTTCTAACTTATTAAACTTTAGCAATTTGGATGAATTAAGTCATACAAGAAACTATGATATTTTGCAATGGTATACAATGAAAGGACTAAAAAAATAAGGTTCCCATCTCTCTATGGACTATGTTTATGGTTTTATAAAGTTCTATAGAATACATTTATTATTTAAAGTTTTATGTAGTACCAAAAGAGCTTCAATTAAAAAAAGATTGTAATTTTGAGGCTAGAACTTAACAGTGATAAAACTATAAAATCCTAATTTTACTGAAGCTACTAGCATGTTATAAACTATTACAGATAATTAGGATGTGCAAATTAATGTTCCATCACCTTATAAATGATCCAATTCTTTAATGTGCTCAAAACTGTGCTAAACACAAATGTAATTTATTTTCAGGAACAAGCTTTATTTAGGCTTCTATGTATGTATGTTTTCAAGTTTAAGCCTGAAGCCAATAACTAAAAACAAATAAAATTTGTTGAAAATTGTGTGTACCTCATAAAAATCTGGTATAAATAAATATGTTAAATAACGGCCCTCAGATATCTGCTGAATATGGATTTTAAAAAGTTTAGCTGAAAAAGCTTCCCATGATAGACAAAGCTGCCAAATCCTAAAGGCAGTCCTAAGGCCTCCTCTACAGAAGACTATGGGCACAATCCATGCCCCCTGAATTATGGTAATGCTAACCAATGGGAAAGAACTGCTCCATGCCTGGCCTGCTGCCAGGACTGTGCCCAAACTATGGACAAGCAGAATATTGGAGAACTGACTGCCCCCTTTGCCTCCAAGGATTGGGCAGTCGTCTCTCAGTGTATGGCAATAAAAGAATAAATGCTGCCCTTTGTGACTGCTGAAGACTGAAGATGATCTTTGTCCCCAAGAACCCCATGACAGAACCTACAGTAACTGTCTAGGTACACTTCGGCCATTTTAATTGATATAGAAGCCACTTGGATTATACTTCCTGCTCAAATTTATCCTCAGATCTCTGATGATTGCTAACTGTAACTTTATTAGTTTAACAACAGCAAGCACCTAGCTACTCTGACCCTGGTTGATCCATTTTATATGTAAAATTCAGACCTTGATATTTCTAGAGCTACTAGGGTTTTCTGGGCAGCGGTGTGTGTGTGTGTGTGTGTGTGTGTGTGTGTGTGTGTGTGTGTGTGTGTGTGTGTGTAGCAGGTTCACACAGTTTATCTTGCTGACAAGCTTCATACTAAAAGAGATTTAGAGTTTCTAGGTTATGAGGGTATAGGACAGTGGTTCTCAATCTTCCTGAGACCCTTTAGTAAAGTTCCTCATGTTGTGGTGACCCCAAACTATAAAATTATTTTCACTGCTACTTCGTAACTATAATTTTGCTACTGATATAAATTGTAATGTAAATATTTTTGGTGATAGAGGTTTGCCAAAGTGGTCATGACACAGGTTGAGAACCACTGGTCTAGGAAAATGAGCTAAAAATCATGTAAAAATCTAAAGATATAATCATTGAATATAAAATTGTACAATTGTTAGCTGCAGGAGTTTTTCTTTTTACTTTTTCTTATTTTTTCTTCTTTTACATATCAATCTCAGTTCCTTCTCTCTCCCTCCCTCCCTTTCTCCCTCCCTCCCTCCCTCTCTCCCTCCCTCTCTCTAGTTTTTCATCTAGTTTCATCTAGACCACTGATCAGCTCTGTCTTGCCAGCTGCTCCCCAAATAATCACACAGAGACTTATTTCTAATTATAGATGTTTGGCCAATAGTTCAGCTTTATTACTAGCTAGCTCTTACATTTCAAATTAACCCATATTTCTTATCTATGCTCTGCCACATGGCTCAGTGCCTTTTTTCAGTATGGCAAGTTCATCTCCTGATTCCTCTTCATTTCTTGAAATTCCAGAGACTCCTCCTCTTCTTCACGCTCTCTTTTTGTCTGCCATTCCCACAAAACCTCTACCTATCCATCTATTGGCCAGTCAGCTTGCTTATTAAACCAACCACAGTGACACACACACACACACACACACACACACACACACACACACACACACACAGAGTGTAAGGGAATATTCCACATTATAGGCAGGTTTGTACCTTCATTGAGGAAATGGATGTGCCACATCTGACATCCTTCATTTAAATTAGTGTAGAATCAGATCCTCTGCAGCTCTTTGGTGGCAAACAGCTGGCCAATGTTGTGCAGGGCACCTGGGCATTATAAAGGGCAGCTGCAACCAAGCTTCAGTCTCTTTTATTTTCCTTTTTTTTAGGGGTGACCCATTATTGAAAACTTTAAATACTCTTCAGATAGACCATCATGTCTTAAATCAAGGCTCTTAGAGTAGCCTGCACAGAAAACTAAGCTAGTCAGCAGGGAGTATCAATCTCCTTCCAATTACACTTATTTATTAATTTTGGAAAAGGCAAATCCACAATATATTACTCAGCATAGAAACTATAGACAGATATAAAACAAAAACTTTACTGGATATTTGTTAGTTTGTCTTATATATACAGTGTTTACTCCTGCAGAAATGTTCACAAATAAAACATCAGTGAACTGTTTCAGTGCATTTAACTGTTGTGATTGGTGCATTGTGCATCTAGTAACTGACTGTACAGTACATGTCATTCTTTCACAATTCTGTACAATTTTTCTATGGATGGAAACTTATAGACACTTTGAAGAGTTCCAAAATGGACTGTGGTACTAACATTTAGCAAGTACAGCACTAGGTAAAATATAAGGAATTTCTTGGACTAAAAGGATTAAATCACTATGAATTTTGATAAAGTTTACCAAATTCATCTTCATGCTTCCAGCCATGGTAGCAGTAAACCATTTTTACAAATCCTACTTAGAGCCATTTTCCCAGTGCTTGAGAGATGGTTCACTTCAGAGCACTAGCTGGATTTGCTGACCATCCAGGTTTAATTCCTAGCAACCATGTTTTGGTTCAGAACTATAAGTCTTACTCCATTCTCTAATGGGGCATTAGATGGCCTCTTCCTCTAGAGGCACCAGGCATGAACAAGTTATGTAAACATAATGCAGGCAAACTATACATCCACAAGGAATGAATACAAATATTAAAAAGTTAGACAAAATAAACTCCTTTCCAAAGAGTAGCAATTTCTTTGCTACTCTATATCACTATAGAGTATATAGAGGTTTCTATATGACTATAATTTGCTAAGGTCTCCCTCTCTCTCTGCTCAAGGCTTGAGTCACCAAGAACATAATCTGAGAATAAACACATGTTTAAACTGCTTTGTGGGATTATGTCTTACTCACAAAGTTGTAGAACTGAGACTTTTTTCACACTCATTGAACAGAAAAATGAGAGAGATAGTTTTCACAATTTCTCTCATTGAGCATGCCAACACTCAGCCAGAAGTCCATCCCTGTGAATCAACACAAGGGGACTAAAAGTTGCATAACCAAGGGTCATAAATTCTTGAATATTTATCATCAAGGATTTGTATCCGAAAGAGAAACTTAAAAATAGAGAGAAAGCACAATCTGTCCAATAGAAGAAAAGAAAACAGAGCATCAGCAGGAGGACACTCTGAGCAGCTCTCAGCTCAGGGGGAGTTCTGTAGAGAAGCTTGGAGTTCTGAAGGTAGAGGACATGCTGGTGATGCTTGTGGAGAAGAAGGACCATGTAGCCACTGGCCCCTCCCATGGCACCCTGAAACACTGCATCTCTCAGGACCATGAGAGGGAGAACAATCCACTTTGTTTTCTGACTTTCTTGCATAAAATAACAATAGTTGTCTTCACTCTTAAGCTGTGATGTATTCAGGCTTCTACTTGTGATGGAATGGATTAAGTTCATACTTACTAAAGCACTGAGCATCCAAAAGAGTGAAAAGATTGGAAGGATGTGCCATGCAGACTTTGGTTTGAACCTCCTCCACCCAGATGCTCTGGGACTGATGATGATGGCCTGGACCACAGTGAGGAGACTGCTGGTGCAGATGGAGACTCCACGGGCCACCCTATCTAGGTAAATGATGATCTTACAGCCTCTGTCATCTAGGAAGTTTCGCAAACCCAAAGCTGCCATTGTCTTTGGCAATCCTTTTGCAAAAAGGATTATAATGTTTGCAAAGGCCAAGTGGATGAGAATAAGGTGTATGGGTTTCTTCCCAGGGCCTCCCCACCAACTGAACATACAATTCATAGAAACTGAAATATTCCCCAGAAAACCAACCATAATCATGAAGAGGAAAATTATTTCCTTAATAAACTTCAAAACCATTTTTTCCTTCCTAGGTAGAAAAATTTTGTGTCCAGGATGCAAAATCCTTTTCAAGAAAGCATCAGTAATGACAGACATTGATCTGAAAAGCATATTGTGCACAATAGCATTTCCTGGTGTGCAAGAGACAGTGAGAGACATATGTAATATTGCAGGTTAGGACCTTGAAATTTCCCCAAGTGTGGACCCTGGGATATTGTGTGTGCTCTGACAGGAGAGTTAGATAACTACTACTCAAAGTCTAAAGTTTTAAAGGGAATTTTTATTTTTTTATTTTTGAGCTCTATACTAGCAAAATTGACTTGTTCAAGGTGTGTGTCTGTCTCTCTCTCTCTCTCTCTCTGTGTGTGTGTGTGTGTGCGTGCATGGATTATCCTTGTTAATTCTCAACATAACTGAATTGAACTCTAATTTCTCCAATCAACATTTCTTCCTTTGTTTCTCATTCTATTGTATCATATTTCCCCACTCAATTCCCAAAGCTCATGCTGAACCCGTGTGGCTTCCCCATATCATGCTCACAGATACTGGGATTTCCTCCTTGGTCAACACGTGTAACACCTCTCAGGTCTAGTAACTTTTACTTCCACACTGCCTCCTCCTTTGTTTGATAATCTTTTCTTATCTGCATTTTCGCTAATATAATGATTTTTAGATTTGCCTTTGGGTTCAAAGCTTTATAAGTTCTCTTCTATGTCTTAATATTTTACAAGTTTCTATACTGACTGACTATTCTGTGACTTCACTCCAAATAAATGCTTACTAGTTATTTTTTTATGGTAGTCCTCAATGTGAAGTCTAATTGCACAACTTTTTCCAGATAGGTCCTGACATTTACATCTGAGTCATAAAAAGATATACTGAAAAATTCATACCCGCCAGGTTGCAGCTAGGGAGCATGTATAGCAGAACCCTGTAGTGCTTCTGATGAGATGGCTTAACAGATAACTGTGAATCCAGTGGGTGACTTCAGGGCATTTGTGACTCCAGTGATTGACCTGTCAGGACATCTAGGGAGCATGGATCGCGTCTCCACCAGGGGAGAATTAGGTAGATAGAAGAAGGGGATTGATGAGGTGTTAGTTGCCGCTATGAGATAAGTGCAGTTCATGACTTATGGCTCCTCAAGTTTGGCTACGTACAGTACATACTGGTGTGAGTAGGAATTCTCCCATCAAAGAAGTCATGGTGGCGTCTGTCTCTGTGGGGCCTTGTGAGCAACAGTTATGTCAGTTTGCTTTGCATCCTGCTTCCCCTGTTTTTTTCTAACCTGTTTTTTCAGGCAGGCTGTGTTGTTCTACATCAGTCTGAGCTGATTACAGAACTTTAGATCTCAGCAGGATGCTATTCTTCATGTTCAGGAACTCCGTTCTCATTTCTCAGGGATTTATGGTAAACATTGGGTGCCTTTTCTAGAACGAGAGGATTCTGGATATTTCATGAGTTTGTGTGTTCTGAGTACTTTGAATGACTCTGTTCCCTTGTCCCTGTGAAACTTACAGGATTATTTTAAATGTCTATCTTGATGATATCACCTTTGACTTGCATAAACTGAGCCATGTTCCCATGTTTGTGTTTGTCTTGCCTTATGACTCTAGAAATGTCAGTTACTGCCTTTCAACTGCTCCTGTGATGGAGGGGTAATTACTTCCTGCATTTCCAGTGAATCCTAGAAATCACTACACCATCCCAAATATCTGTGCATAATGAAATATGCTCCAGACATTAATAGCAAGCACATCAGCATTCATTAACAATTTAGAGTAAAAATTAAGTGTTTAGTCAGAGATTGGAATCTGTTTTAAAAAATCCCATCAATAATTCACCTCAAATCCTGATGGAAAATGTTAACATTTTTCTGTTTGTTTAATGTTTGATTTCCTGGCGGGGGGTTTCGTGCTTTTCTGGTCTTCTCTGTTTCCTCCCAAATTTTCAGTATTATTTCAGAACAGATTCTGTTCTAGTAAGCGATTCCTCTACTGGAGTGGACTGTCAGAGGAGGGAGAGGCGACTCATCTTCCACATTATAATGGGAATGCTGTAGGACATTAATATAAAAGACAGGATGGACTTACGTTTAGAAATATGGATGATCCCTCGTCTGGAAAGAAACACCAAGAACCTGATGTAGGTTCTACTCATCCATTTTAGTTTTCTAAAAAGTAGTAAATGACAAAAACAGATTATTTCTTTTTGCTGCTTAGCACAGGAATAAAACTGCAATGAGCTATTTCAGAATGTCCTTGATCACAGCTTCAATCATTTATAGCAGGATTTCTCAAGATGGTAATAACTGTTACACTCAGTGGTTTATATTTCTCCACACAAGGCAGTCATGCAAACACTGTAGCTGATATAAATATGTACAATAGTATGCCATAGATTGCAGTGACTAAGGATGGATACATAAGGAAAACTTTCTGTAAATTAGGGTTAACGATGTTATTGTAAAAGAAAACACATGCCAATATTTGAGAAGTGGAAATGCACCCAAAGTGTAGAGTACCAGTGTTAACAAACACCAAGGATGCTGTTGGAGTCATAGTGTTGGCAAACACAGCAGGTTAAAAGAAAAAGATGCACATTCATACAGCAGGGACATGTGTTCAACTATGTTCATAGCAGCATTATTTGTAATAGCTAGAATGTAGAAGCAAACTAAATGCCCCTCAACTGAAGAATGGATGGAGAAAATGTGGCACATTTACACAATGGAGTACTACTCAGCAGAAAAAAAAATGGAATCCTGAAATTTGCAGGCAAATGGATGGAACTAGAAGAAATCATCCTGAGTGAGGTATCAAGTCACAAAAGACAAACACAGTATGTATTCACTCGTATGTGGTTTTAGACACAGAGCAAAGGATTACCAGCCTATAATCTACACTGCTAGAAAAGCTAGGAAACAAGGGGGACTCTAAGAGAGACATACATGGTCCCCTGGAGAAGACAAAAGGGACAAGAGCTCCTGAGCAAATTGGGAGCATGGGGGGAGGGGAGAGGGAATTAGGGGGAAGAGGAGGAAAGAGGTGGGCATGAGGAAACAGGAAGATGGAGTCAGGGAAACAATAGAGGAGAGCAAGAAAAGAGATACCATAATAGAGGGAGCCATTATAGGTTTTAAGAGAACTCTGGCACTAGAGAAAACGTCCAGAGATGTACAAGAATGACCCCAACTAACAATCTAAGCAATAGTGGAGAGGCTACCTTAAATGCCCTTCCCAGATAATGAGATTAAGGACAACCTTATATGCCATCCTAGAACCTTCATCCAATAGCTGATGGAAGCAGAAGCAGACTCCCACAGCTAAACACTGGGCTGAATACCTGGAATCCAATTACAGAGAGGGAGGAGTGATGAGCAAAGGATTCAAGACCAGGCTGCATAAACCCACAGAAAGAGCTGACCTCAACAAGGGGGAGCACATGGACTCCAGTCTGATAGCTGGGAAACCAGCATAGGATTGACCCAGATTCCCTGAATATGGGTGTTTGTTAGGAGAACTAGGCAGTCTATGGGGCCTCTGGTAGTGGATCAGTATTTATTAATAGTATACAAACGGACTTTGGGAGCCCATTCCACATAGAGGGATACTCTCTCAACCTAGACACACAGGGGAGGGCCTAGGCCCTGCTCCAAATGATATGACAGACTTTGAAGACTCCCCATGGAAGGCCTCACCGTCTCTGGGGATGGGATGAGGGTTAGTGGAGAGAACAGGGGAGGATTGGTGGGTGCAGGAACTGGGATTGACATGTAAAACAAGCTTGTTTCAAATTAAAAAAAATATTTTTCTTTTCTCTTGTAATTTTTGAAACCAAATCTCCCCACCTAAACCAGAATATCCTTGAACAACAATTACCTTGCTCAGTCTCTCTAGTGCTGACCTTACAGGAGTGTATCATGTATCTCCAGGGTTTGAGGAACATGTGAAAACATTTTAAATTCTATTGATTCCTTAAAAAGAAAAGAAAAGACAAAAAGAAAGAAACCTTACTCAAAGTCCCACCCAGAGCCCTGTCATGTATTCCATCCTGAGGATGGATAGCAATGCCTCAGCATTTCTGTTCCATTTCTCTGTCTCCAGGAGTGAGTCTCCTCAGATCTTTCTAGAGCCAGGGACCGGCTGTGTTAGGGAGAGAAGGAAAGTGGAGGTCCTGAGTCTCACAGAGCTGAGAGAGAGGAAGAGAGAGAGAGAGAGAGAGAGAGAGAGAGAGAGAGAGAGAGAGAGAGAGAGAGAGAGACTACTGCTGTTATGACACTCTCCACGGCACAGCTGAGGGAATGGGAGATCTTACCTCCATGGACTCACCTGGACCTCTGTGGTGCAGACAGGCTCTGGAGCAGCTCTGGGAAGGTGACACTTGCCAGGTCATATTTGTACTGTCAGGATCTTTGGGGCTCTTGGCTGCCATCAGGTATTGCAGACTTCAAGTTTCATGTTGTCACAGTGTCAGGGGGAAGGGAGGCCTCTGCAGAGCCCCAGTCCCTGAAGCACAGCTTCCCCTCTCTCCACAGTTACTACATCTGTTTTGCTCAGAAGTTATTTCAAGCTAATTATGGTTTAATTACTTTGACAGGAAGGATGTGAGGTGAGAAAACGAACAGGTAACTAAGTTTCTGTGTACAGAGCTCCCTGCATCTCCTGACTGGTTTTCATCTTCCCAAAGTGCCAAGCTATGGGCTGGCAGGGACCAACTTCTGACACACAATGAAGTCACTTGCTCTTCTTTCTTCAATCCCTCCTTATACAGAATTAGAACAAATGATGCTCAACACTGCGATTCATGTGGGAGTCTTAAACGCGGGCTAGAACAAATTTAGAGTCCTTTTTTCTACCTGTGTCTGTGGTAGTGAAGGTCTTTGATGTAAGTGACTGTGATATCCTGCACATTATATACGGGGTTTGAAATGAATGCCTTCTTGACCTTATTCCAAAAACAATATTTACTCATCATAAAAATTCAATGACATTTCTAAAACTCCAAGACTGGACCTTCCATATACATTTATTCTAGTTCCTAGGAGGCCCTACCTATGCCAGATGGAAAATGATGTAAATGAATGTACAGGGCTAGGATCAGAAGTGATGACATTATGATCTTGTTCTTGAAGAGAAAGCCCCATTGGGTTGACATAGGAGATGAGCTGCAGGTCACGGCTCTTACTTTGTGCCCTGCATGATGGTATCTCCATATAATAGGTGCACCTGACATATACTAGAAGCTCAAAATGCTTCTTCTGTAAATGAAATGACAGCTTCTGAGGAAACCAGAATTTATATCCTCTCTATTGAATGCGGAATCCAGGAACATGGAAACTAGGTTGTGCATTATGTATGTCACCATGGGCAGAAAAATAAGGGTTGTTGGCCAAAAGGTCCCATGGATTCACCAAACAATCCAGGTCATTGCCAAGACTATAGGTTGCTTCCCTAAAAACTGACACCAAGGCTCCAATGCTTAATATATCACCTACACTATTCACTGAACTTGGAGATGTCAAATCTATGCCTACATAGAAGTTTCTTTGTTCCAGCATCTTTGTTACAGGGAGGTACTCTGCATGCTCTCAAAAAGGAAACATAAACACCAACTCAGCCACAAACCATTCATCTACAATGGTGTACTTCCAGCAAGATAAGCTAGGATAATGGTAGCACAAAGCTTGAGGCAGTGACTCACTCCATAAGATGAAACCCATGCTTCACACTGCTTGGCTAACCAAGAACATAAGAAAAAATATCCCAGGGACCTAGGGTAAAGCCAAATAATACTTGTTGGAAAAAGGGGAAAATGTAGTGATAAAATGATTCCTAATAACATTGTGGTATATTCATAGAACAGAGTCTTGTTCAGCCATTATCAGAGAAGCTTCCTCCTGCAGAAGATGGAACCAAATACAGAGACCCACAGTCAGACATTACCCAGACAGCAAGAGACCTTGGAACCCACACCCCTAAATGTGATGCCTCTATCAAATCCCTGATCCCAGAGCTCAGGGAACCCCACAGAAGAGAATGTTTAAAAAGCTTTAGAGCAAGAGGGGATGGAAGACACCAAGAAAACATGTAAATCAACACGGGCAAAGCTCATAAGATCTCACGGAGAGTCAGGCAGCATACACAGGGCCTGGAAGAGTCTGTACCAGGTCCTCTGTGTTTTTCCAGTTTTTATGGGATCCCTGGGTGTGTGAATGAGTGGGCCTCTGATTCTTGTTCCATCCTTTAGGTTCCTTCCTTCTGCTTGTTGGTCTTTTCTAACTTCAATGTGATAAGTCTTTTTTATCACACACACACACACACACACACACCTATAGACTCACAAACATACATGCACCCATACAAAATGGAAAATGAAAAACAAAACAAAAAACCCACACCACAGGAGGCCACTATTTCTTTAAGTAAAATAGGAAACAAACTCTCAAAACAAGTGGCTTTACTGAAGGTTTGGATAAACCAGGAAGAAAGACTCCTCCTTTCTCCCCCCTTTCTCTGTAGCAACATCACAGTTTATAACAAAGAAGGAAATGCAGGAAAGGTGCCTGTGTCATAACAACTGTGTGAAGCCTTGGTGAGGGGCAAGTTCTTCCTCTGACAGTGCCAGGGCTTTAGCCTTTCTCCTTCCCAAGGGTGGGACTCACACCTGGGCAAATGCCAAATCTTTGCATTTACAATGCAAAGGAGGGAACACATTTTTCCTTTTAGAGTATCTGCTTTCCTGCCAGGACCATTACATGCTGACCGCTCTTTTTCTGTTGGTCTCATGCTGTTGGCAGCTGGAAGAGTATGAGAAATAGGTAATGCCAGGGTATTTTCCTGACGTGATAACCATGGAAACATTGAGAGGATATTATGTGGATGAGCATTAGTTCTTCCTGTTTTGTTTGTAGCTGTAGATTCTTGGCAGTAGGGTCTCCTTCAGTTTCTTCCAAGTAAGCTAGAGATCCAATGTAACATGATGATCACAGTGAAGGGGGAGACACATAAGAATCTGTCCAACATCCATGCAGGGAAATGTTTCTGCCAACTGGAATATCCATTTGGATGATTTAGCAATCTATTTTGTGTTGCTATATAAATTTGAGATTAAAAACTTCATGAAAATGTCTGTTTGGATCACAAGTCTTATAACTGAAGGTTGACATAGCATAGCACTGTCATGGTGAGGGCCTCCTGGATGCTTCTCCATGTAGTTAAGAAACAAAACCAGAAATGACTACACACAGAAGGGGCCAAGTGTGTGATGTGGTCTTTCCATATAATCCACTCCCATAAGAATGACTTAATCCTAGACATCTCTATTAAGTGCTAATGAAGAGTCACCAATGAGCTGATTCCATTCCAAATAAGGTTCTACCTCCTCAGTATTACCAATGGGTGTCACATGTCTAGCCTATAGATCTCTGGGAGACCATTAAATAATATTGAAACTACAAAAGTTGCTTGATATGAAAATAAAATTTAACATATCTAATATCTGTCTTCTTAATCTGAACATACAATCCAGCCCTCCAAATCATTTCCATTTAATGCATTATCATAGATATTTACCCAGGATTTCAAGTCAAAAATCTCTCACACTTCACATCCTAATCTTCAGTTCTTTATTAAATTATTAGGAATCTAGCTAAATCATACTATCTCTATAACTACTACCCCCAAATCCAAAGTTCTCACACCTTCACATCTACAGAGATTTCTTGGTCACATACCACAGGAAGACATCGTGCTCTTGCACCTTTCTGTTCAAGAGAACCTGCTCTTGCACAGGGATTTTGAGGTTGAGCTGCCACATTTTTCCATGTACCAAGCCACCCTTTCCCCAGGCTCATCCCAGATGACTAGGCATAGGGAGTGCAGGAATAGAACTGGTCCTCCCTGATGTAAGGTTGCTCTAACAAGCACCTTCTCCTCAGGGCCTCTCATTGGCCTTGCTAATCCATGTAGCCCTTTTGTTGGCTTTCCTTTCCTGTGACATTTGTACCACTCTCTGAAGGCTCTCCTGGCCTGACTCTGCTCATAGTCAACTTGGATCTTGCACACTTAGTCTTATTTTGCATTAGCACATTTCTCTCACACTTTTCTGTGTTATACCTTTCTCCTGCCAATTGTGGCAGGCATGGCACCAAGAGGTGGCTTTTAAAATGTGCCATAATCTTCCATTCTTATACTGAAAGTTCTTCAGTGGCCTCCTATTGTTCTCATAACCAAACCTGCACATTGTGTCTATTACTAGGATTTCTGTAGCACAGACCTGATCCACATCTCATCATTTGCATGTCTTCCTTCTGTGAGACGTTAAGAATGTTCTTCATTGATGTCCACAGGCAAAGTATTACATTTCTGCTTCATTTTTGCTTTTGTGAGGGGATTGTGTCCTTGGTCACAATTCTATGTAAAGCAAGAAGGATTTTCCATAGATATCACTTCAAAATAAATCAAATGTTTTGAGTGTTTAAATACAAAAAGATATTTTCAATCAAAGAACCCTTGAATATATTCCAAATAATTGACAATTTAGTTTGAAGAACTACGTATTTTTATTTTATTGCTAAGTTGTTTTTAATTTTAAATAAAAATATAACCACATAATTTCCTCCTCCCCTTTTCTCCCTCCAACCTCTTTCATGTACCCAGTCCCTTGCCTTCTTGCAAATTCACCATCTTTCTGTCCTTTTTCTTTGATTGGTGTGTGCATGTACATGTGTGTGTATGTGTGCTCCTAATTACATAGCTACAAGGGTCTCAGATCATATGTTACTTGAATGTATATGATTGCCAGCTGACCACATGGTATTGGAAATATTAAGTATTAAGAGAATCTGAGATAACTGATGTGTATACTGTTGCACGCCTTTAATCCCTGAACAGAGAGAAAGGCAGAGGCTGGCAAATCTCTGTGAATTTGAGCCTAGCCTGGTCTACATAGTGAGTTTAAGGATAGACAGTCTTATATAGTACTACCTTGTTTTAAGAAAAAAAGCAACACAAAATGAAAATGAGTTAAATTATGAAAATAAAGATGTTCTAAGAAATATTTCCTTTTGAGATTAAAGCTGATTTTCCTGTTCCTTCAAAAGATGACAGATTGGTTATCTTTTCCTGTAATATGTCTATTTAGTTATTGGCAAAATAAAATAAAACCCATTGCACAAATGGATGCAAAGGAACATGAAAAAGAAAAGAATCTGTCCAGTTTTCTAGACTTCTGAGTAGGTCTTAGATTGCCTAGTACAGGTTTTATATAAAATAATACAAACCTATTTTTAAAACCCTAAATTAACGTAATAATCCTACATGTTAGTGCATTGGGGCAAAGCTAATTCCCACCAGAGCAGCTGAGAACTCAGTATTTCACTATGTCCTTGAGGCTGGGTGCCTCACCAGTCAGAGTAGTCTCACCAGTCAGAGTAGTCTCACCAGAGCTGTCTCTCACCAGAGCTGCCTATCACTGGGCCCATAACTGGCAGTTAGTCCATGAGGCAGACACCTCAGTTGTTCCACTTAGGCTCTAGAAGCCTGGAAGTTTGCTAGACAGCCACTGGTTCTGCTCTCAGCAAAGGAATCAGCCCCAGCAGCAGCAACAGAGCAAATCAACTCAGAGTCAGAGGGAAGGCCAAGCAAGCATAAGGCAGGAAGATCTTCCCTTAGACACACCTTTTCAATGGGCAGTAGCCACTAGGGAACACCCACAATCAGGATGGGGCTTCCCATGTCAATCAAGACAGAACAATTCTTCTGTTGGCCTCCCCACACAGATGATTCTGATTTGTGACACATTGACATAGAAAATAACCATAACAGTGGACTTTAATCTATGTTATCAAAACATCAAGAACCTAGTTTACCTCAGCAAAGAGCACTGTTTCAGAGACCCACTGCCTGGCCTATCCCTTGCTTTAGCTGGGAGTTTCAACTCTTAGACCAGGAAGTAGTGCAGCAGCCTTAGCTTCTCCCCAGGCTCAGTTCTAAGCTACACAGAGAACAGTGAAAGCCTATTCTCTGTAAGATCTGTTTGGGTTTTTCCATTTTTCCTTGGCAGGAACTGCAGTGAGCTGATGGACAGCTTTGGTGAACAGTCAGTCCTTCAGAGTCCTGGATCCCTTCAGGAGCCACACCCACACAGCCCAGAGCAGACAGAAAGAAGCCTTCCTGGGATGTCTGCAGTGCTATGTGTTTAGGAGTGAGTTGTCCAGGTGGGTTTTGGACCCTCTGGGTTTCCTGGGCCTGAGGCTGTGGAGTTCCCTAGGTCCTCTGTCCTGCCAATTGTCAAGGCTGTGCCAACTGGCTTCCACCAGACAGATTCTCTCTACATGCTCAGTACTGCAGTCCCGTTGTCTGAAGCTCAACAGGGTGCATTTTGCAGCATCAGGGAAGAGGAGTCTGGCATTCAGGGAGGAGAGAAATTTAGACCTAAAGAACACTGGAGTATTTAATACAGGTCATAGTGAGTGACTGGAAGTGAGGTGGAAACTCCAGTGTAGACATTCTGTCAGTAAAGTATTTACCCATCAGTGTGCCAATGAGGCCCTGGCCTTGAGCACCATCTCCAGACATGCAGCAGAGAGAGAGAGAGAGAGAGAGAGAGAGAGAGAGAGAGAGAGAGAGAGAGAGAGAGAGAGAGACCCCATTGGCCAGAGACTTTTGTGGTGGTACCTTAAGGTCCAACCTGATTATAATTGTTCCATAGCATCTATACTGGCCTCTCATATTTTGGGATTTAGCAACATCAAACAATTGTTGATCCAAATTGCTGGGCTGTGGTGACTTGATTTGTCTCACTGTCATCTTCCCGTTGCCCTGCATGCTTAGCTCAGATAAGGATCACCCACACTATTTTACTCTTTTGCTCTGGCTTTGGAGAAAAATGAAGCGTTGTAGTATCTTTTTTTTTTTTTTTACGGTGCTATTGAGAGAGTCCAACAGTCACATGGCAGTGGTGATGGAATGGGAAGTAGTAAGATTCCACTTTCCACCTAAATAGAAACCCTGAACTAGTCTTAAGATTGCACAATGCCAGACTTCTTAAAAACAAGAAATCTATTATTATAATATTTAATTTAATGTTGTGATAGAACATTAAGACAAAAGGCAATTGGGTGGGGAATGATGTAATTCCAGCATTTGGGATTCTGAGTCAGCTTGTGTTATGTCCTAACTGCCTGGTCAGCCTTGGGCACATAGCAAACATTATATCCCCCAGTTCTAAAATTCATCATGGGAAATCAGCTTACACTATGCATACCCTTGGCTCACGGAGAGTAGAGGTAGAATATAATTTCTACACTTCTCCATGTGCAAGACATTAGGAACACAGATGTCCCTGCTAATCAGAACATTGGGGGTTGAAACCAGCATAACCAGGTTCTAAACATGTTTTAATATTTAGTGAAATACAGTCAAACCTGGAGCTGTGAAGGTAGAGGACATGCTTGGGATGCTTATAAAGGTAGAAAGCCATGGACCCACTGCTCCAGCCCATCAGACTCTGAAAGATGACATCCCAAAGAGCCATGAGAGACAGGAATAGCCACTTGATTATATGTCTTGATTGCATCATATAGCAGTGGCCAATGAATGTTCCAGGTACAGATGTGTTCAAGCCACCCCTTGCTTTGATGTAGCAGAGCAAGCTGGAACTTATGAGAACATTAACCATCCAAAAGATGAGGAGAAAGGGAAGAACTTGCTGTGAGGTCTGTGGTTTTAGCTTTGTCTAAAGAGTGGTCCTGGGACTGATGGTGACAGCTTGGACCACACTGAGGAGACAGGTGGTGCAGATGGAGAGGCCCTGTGACATCCTTGCCAGATAAACCACAGCTTTAAAACCAATATCTCTTAGAAAGTTTTTGAAATAAAATACTGTGGTTTTGTCTTTGATTTCCAATCATTTCTGATTGGAAAATGCCAAGTAGATGAGGATAAGGTCCAAAGTCCCCAAGGAAGAAATGGAAAGATGTCTCACAAATATTGGAACAGCTTTTATCTTCAAGGTACTTTTTAACCTAGGTGGACACAAAAACTTAGCTAAGAGTCACCATTGTTTGAGAAACCCACAAGCAGGGCTGTTGCACAAGTTCCTTTGAAAAGTTTCAACTCCTGTCCAGGGAAGGAGAGTGACCTCTGTGCCCCTGCTAGTGAAGTTTAGTGCCCCTGCAGTGACTGTTGAGGTTTTCCATTTCTTGCAAGGAGCTGATAACAGGTTTGTGAACAGCCCCTTGCAGGGAGCAGATGGACAGGTTTGGTGAGCAGCCCTTTGCTACACTGCAGAAAAGCCAGGTGATGCAGACAGGGCACTGACAGAAGCCTCCCCTGGAAGCCTGCAGCACAGGTAGACTGGATAAGGTGGGGACAGGGTGAAATCTGGACCCTGTGTATTCTCTTGGCTGGGAGGTTGTAGAGTCCCCAGAGCCCCAATGTCCTGTTGCCACACAATGCCAGACTATGTGAGCTTTTGCAACTAGCTGAATGAGTTGTGGGAACTCATTCAGTCAATAGCCTTTGGGGTACTGGCCCTTTAAGGCATTGTCTTAGGTGCTATAAGAGGCAGAAGAATCATGTTCTCTCTCTCTCTCTCATGTGGTGGTCGGAGATCTGATTGCAGTATCCTGCTCCCCTAGGCCGGAAGACTGCAGTGTCTCTCTACCTTTTTTTTTTTATTTGTGAATGTTACCCAAATAAATATTTGATATCCTTTTATTTGGGCTCCTTTGGACTCTCTTATTCTGGTGTCCAACATGGGGCATGAACCCATGACCCTGAGTTTATGAGTCTCATGCTCTACTGAGTGAACTAGCTGTACTTGGATGCCCTATGAGGTCAGGCTCCTGCTACTGCAGGGTAGCAGACTGATCTAAGATGGAGGTGTCTGCCTCCAGAGTGGATGCTGCTTAAGTTACATAGACCCATGGTGATAGCTGAATGATCCAACAATCAGCTTTCCATGTTATGGAGACTGCAAGAATGGAAGCGGGCTGAGCAGAAGACAGTAAGTTCAGGTCCAGAGTAGCAGCAAGATACTGCCTTCTCCAATCACAAAACTCCAGGTATTTGTGTTGCTGATGTCCTCGTTTGGTGCCCTGAGCTGGGTGCAGGAAAAATTCTTCGCCTCTATTGGGCACATGGTTGACCTGATTTATTCACAGAAGGACCTAGTACAATCTCTGAAAGGGTACATCCTTGTGGAAGATCCAAACTCTCCAAAATTAAGAGCTGGGCCAGTAAAATGGAAGCCCTTGACCAGCAAGTAGTTGCTGACTCTGAGGGCAGCCTAGCTCATCCTGTAAATGCCTTTAAGCTGGTTAATCAGTTGAACACAGACTGACCTGCACTGCAGGAGTTTGTTCTGTAGGACTCAGATGCAGGTTTTATCACCAACCTCTCAGTGCAGCAGCTGATGAGGACTTCCCCCACTAATGAGGATGAGTCTGGAGCTGCCAGAGTGCTAATGAGACTTCAGGACATCTACACACTGGACCCAGACACGATTTCTAGAGGGGAAGTTCCAGGAACAAAGTATCAAGCCATGTTCAGTTACGTTGGGATGGACCCTACAATGAAGGAGATTATTATCCTACTGTGCTCTGGATGAAACAGGTGCTGAAACAGGGTGATGCTGTGGAGGAGGCCACCATAACAAAATTCCTGGTGCTGGACTGCCTCCCAGAGAGGGATGTTTATGAGACCCAGTGTTGTGGGAAGGGCATCAAATTGATGCCCCAGAAGCAGAATAAGCTTTCTGTAGTTACCATCATGGCAACAGGGTACCACACAGCTCCTCATTGTTCCCTTTAAAGAGGAAGATGAGTGGGACAGCCTACATATCGTCAGATACTATAGTGTGATGTTGGATGAAGAAATCGAGAGGATCAGGGCAATCATGAAACCCGAAATTGCACAAGGCACTGCTAATGATCCCAAGACAGGTGCCCTCACTGTTGCCAGCTACAGAGTTCCCTAAAGCTCTTGGCTAGAAGAGGATGATAGCCATGCTGTGGTCTGAGTGAACAGTTGGATACAGCATATCACAGTGTTGACAACGAAGACTGTAGAACTATTGCAGGTCACAGACTGTGGATTAGGAGGGCAGTACAAACCACAATTTGGCTTCTCTAGGAGACCTTCATACTATATGAGTGATGTAGAAGCTGGAGGTGCCAGTGTCTTCCCTGGGAGCTGCAATTGACCTAAGAAGGGCACAGCTGTATTCTTGTACAACCTTTCCCACAGTGAGGAAGGTGATTATCATACAAGACATGTAGCCTGCCCTGTGCTTGTAGGCTGCAAGTGGGTCTCCAATAAGTGGTCCATTGGATGAATGAGGACAAGAGCTCTTGAGGCCATGTGGAACAACAGAAGTTGTTTGAAATCCTTTTCTGCTCGGTTGTTTCCTGGCCCCACAGTCCAAGTCATCTCTAAGTTTAGCATGACAGATTTCCTTTCTCATTAGCATTAGCCACCAACACCCGTGGCTCCCAGTCCCCCTGGCTCATGTGTTCTCCCTGTGTATACCCACTGCACAGCTAGCTGTCCTGACCAGCACTGGCAAACCTTCAGTGCACACAGGTTGCTTCTTTTTCCCTTTACCAAATATCCATTCAATTTCTTTTTCTTTTTCCTTTCTTTCTTTCTTTTTTTTTTTTTTTTTTTTTTTTTTTTTTTTTTTTTTTTTTTTGAGCATTTGCTTAGAATCCACAGGTTGGGTAACATCTGGACAAGTCAGACTGGAGCCTGTCTCTCAACTTGATTTGGAGGTACACATGTGACACCTGCTGGCCAAATATCGTCATTGCAATATAAAGTCAATTGAACAAACCAGCAAGCATCCACATCTCTCCTGACTGGTTACTTAAGACACTAAGACAAAAGGACGATCTTCCAAGGGATTATTTAAGGTATATTACTTTTTTTTTCATTTTAAGCTGACATTTTTAACCAATTTTAAACTACAAATTGGAATTCTAGAAGAGGTATGCGACCTACCTAGGACTATACATTTTTAGCCATAGCTGCTATTAGTTTGATAATTCATATTATATCCTTAAAGAAATGGTTTGATAACAGACCACAAAAGAGAAACTTATAGAAATGATACAGACTTTACAGACTGGTAATGAGAGGTTAGATGAAAGAATTCATACCATTGAAAATGAGAATCAAAATTTGACAGGCAAAATTCACTCAGTAGAACATGGAAATAAATCATTATCAGAAAAAGTCTTTCCTTGTCAAAGTGTTATGACACTTTATAGAATGATAATGAGAGGTTAGTTAAAAGGATTCATACCATTGAAAACGACAATCATAATTTGACAAACAAAATTCACTCAATGAAACATGGAAATAAATTATTAACAAAAAATTCTTTCCATCTCAAAGAGTCATGACAAGCTAACAGATAGAACATTGCTTTTGGAAGGCAATCTTCATGCCATCCAAATAATATCTAAGGATGAGAAAATATCATTGATGAAAGAAAATTTAAAACTTATAATCATACACAAATGGTTATGATTCAGAGGCTGATTGATTTAATAAAATTGTTAGAAATATTTACAGGTCAAGAAATTCAAACACTACAAAAAATGATACATTTCAAACTTTAGAACTTGTTAAAACTGATAAACAAGGAGATGAGGTACAAACAAAAGAGAATAGAAAAGACTTAACATCACCAGTACCTCTCAGAGTCAGAGATGACTTACCAAGAGTTTTAGCTACTCTCCCTGCTTTGATCTATCCTGTTACTGTTTCTAAAAAGCCGGCAAATATTAAATATCCAAAAGGATATACCAAATGTAAATGCAAGCATATATATATGTATATATGATATTAAGGAAGCAGTAGTTTCTTTGTCATGCATTTACTGAATGTGAGGCAGTTAGTAAGGACATGGGCTTCAAGAAACAAGACTATGCCACATGATTGGCTTTAATTAGTCTCAGTAGTGTTAGAATATGGTCCACAGCTAAAATGAAAAAGTTATTGGAGAGAGGAAGTTAAGGCCCTTGAACATCAAGGTAGAGTCAAAGGTTTTGAGGCTTCCCAAGATCAAGTTTTTGCCATTATGCTGATGTAAATGATCAGGCTACATAAAATGAACACATCTTGTTCTTATCCCATACAGCAGCTTTGAATGCTTGAGACAAGACTCAGGAACCAGGGAAAAGAATTGAGTAGTATACTGGGTTATACAAGCCCCAAAATAACCCTTTGGTGACTTTTTGCAAAGATTGACTCAGAAGTACAAATAGGGGTAGAAGATGCAGAAGCTAGATGAGAACTCATTGAATCTCTGATTTTTGAAAATGCTAATTTAGAATGCAAAAAGGTACTTGGACCCTTAAAGATTGGATCAGCACCAACGAACAAATGGATCCTGCACACAGCTAATGTTGAGTCATTTGTCTATAACTGAGGCTTGGGTAGGAGAAGAAATTTCCAAAAAGGGGGGGTGACAAAACAAAAACAAACAAACAAACAAACAAAAACCCCACTAAAATACCAAATGTTTTAATTGTGGCAGAATAGGCCATCTGAGAAGAAATTGTTGACATGCCACTCCTAGAAATAATGTTCCTTTTGGGAACGACCCAAACAGAAGGCCCCAACATTCTAGATTATGGAGATGATGTGGCAAATGCCAACATTAGATCAATGGTTGTAGATCAACAAAAGACAAACAAGGCAACACCAAGAAAAAGATAGGGAAAAATGTACCTATGTGTAATAATTCTTAACAGGTCAAGAGATATCAATGGAAGGTCCTCCTACAAGGAATGTTAAATATCCACCTTGTTCCACTATTTTGTACAAAAACTTTGGGAAATAATTCATGTACAGTTTCCACAGTCTATAATTTATCATTATATGGATGATATTTTATTGGCAGATTCAAAGGCAGACACTTTGGAAAAAATGTTCAAAGAAGTAAAAGTTTTGGCTCACTGGGGATTACAAATTGCTCCTGAAAAAAAATACAGAGAGGAGATTTTATTGATTATGTAGGCTATAAAAATTAGACCCCAAAAGTACAGATCAGAAGAGATTGATTGTGGACTCCTAATGATCTTCAAAAATTACTAGAAGAGATTTCGCATCTATAGACCACTATTAGAATAAAAAGACATGAACTGAAAAATTTGAACAAGACCCTAAAAGGGGACAAGGACTTAAATAGTTCAAGAGAATTATCAGCTGAAGTGTAAAAAGAATTGACTTTGATGGAAAAGAAGATATAAGAGATATGGATTATGTGGATCCAAAACTTAACTGCATTCTGGTTATATTACAGGGATTTTGATGCAGAGGGAACATATTATATTGAAATGCTTATTTCTATCACATAAGCAGAAAGAAAAATTAAAGACATATGTAGCAAAGATTTCTGATTTGATTTTAAACGGACCGTTATGACTTCATCAATGGACCCAGTTAAAATTATAATACCTTTAATTAATGAGAAAATTTCCTCTTTATGGAACAGTAGTAGAAATTGACAAAGAACACGACTCTTCTTCCTCTTATTGGTCCACCCTTAGCACCTGAGACCATGCCTTAATGGATCAGTATGCCAAAGGCTATTGGCTGAATGAGTTCCCACAATACCTCTGTACCTTTAGGGCCAGAGTCTCTATGTCCACAGCTGAACCCCACATTCCTGAGCAGCAATAGGGAGGATGTAACCCTAAACTCTGACTGTGTGGTTGATGGGCAGGGTGACCTAAAAAAATGTCACATGTTCTATGAAAGAATGGAAGTAATAGCAGCTTGGTTGCATTGTTCTTGAGGTATCTTTACACAGCACTGTGCACAGCAGTGAGGTTCACAAGTAGTTTTTTTTTTCTTCAAACCATGATGGCATTCTTTAAAAGATGACATTTCCCCTGAGCTTTCCTATATGTTTTGTGAATACACATTGGTGTCAAGGGTGTGTTTGGAGTTGCTGTACAGTGTTTATTGTTACCAGTTCTTTAATGCTTGGTGCCCAGAAATACCAAACATTCACTAGCTTGCTGTCAATTAACTTCTCTCCTGGTCATCTCCACTTTGAAGGGACCTTCAGATAAAGGATGCTTCTGACATCCTTCTCCTTTTCTTGCTCTCCTGCTCATTAGATTTAGAATAGACTCTGGCACATAATAAGTGCTTTGTAGATAAGTAGAGGGGTAGATAAGTAAGTAAGTACAAGAAGACAGGAGCAAAATAAAATTCTAATTTCAGGTGCCTGTATGTCCTTCTGCATTTCCTGATGAAGAATGCAGCAAGATGAACTGCATGATGAGAATGGTGGGGCAGTATGGTAGTGAGAATCAATGCCAACTCCCTAGAGCCGGAACCAGTCCTCATTATCTAACACCAGCTATCTGAAAAAGATTAATGTATTATCTCAATTTATTGTTGTGCTGCATTAGAATGAAAGAGAAAAGCTATCCCAGTATATGTAGCTTTAGTTCATAAAGAACTGGGTGTGAAAAGGGATTTTTTACTTCTCAGAACACAGCAATGCTTAGCAACATGGACATACCTGATGATCAGGACAAAGGGACTGAGGCCAGCATAACTAAGCACTAAAAATGCCTTAATATTGAGTATTGTGGAATCATGTGTCACTATGGAGCCTATGTAGAAGGAGAAAAGGAAATCTGCCCAATAAAAGAAAAGAAAACAGGTCATGAGAGTGAGAACGCTATGGGCAGCTCTGATTTCTGGTCTGGAATTATTTGTGAACCTGGAGCTGCGTAGGTGCAGGACACGTATGTGATGTTTGTACAGATGGAGAGCCATAGACCCACTGCTCCAGCCCATGAGACTCTGAAAAACGATATCACGAAGAGCCATGAGAGAGAGGAACAACCACTTAAATGTGTACTTGGACGGCAACATATAGCAATACCCAGTATACATCCCAACTTCAGACCTGTTCATGCTCCTGGTTGATGTAATATAGTGGAGCAAGTTGGAGCTTATCAGGGAATTAAAGATCCAAAAGAGGAGGAGAAAGGGGAGAACTTGCCATGCAGTCTGTGGTTTGACCTTTCTGCAAAGGGTGGTCCTGTGACTGATGGTGACAGCCTGGACCACACTGAGGAGACAGGTGGTGCAGATGGAGAGACCACGAGCCACCCTTTCTAGATAAATTATAGTTTTACAACCAAAGTCACCTAGGAAGTTTCTAAAATAAAAAATTTTGGCTATGTCTCTGACCCCTATGCAATGAATAATGATTGTGTTAACAAAAGCCAGGTGGATGAGAATAACGTCTATATTTTTTTTCTCAGGACTCATAATAAAAGTATACATATGTCTCACAAATAAAATGATGTTACCTAAAATTCCAAGTCCAGTAAGTGAAATGAAAGTTAATCTCTGGATGAAGTCTCTCCAAATCATCTTCATGATATTTCCACAGCTAGGAAAACCCTTTTGAGAAGCATAAGGAGGTCAACATGATATGGTTCGTGCCTGTGGGCGTTCTCCAGTGAAAAGAACAGTGTATTATGAAAATGCACAGAGTTTTTTGCTCATAGATGCCTGATTTCATTCTTGCCCCTTCTGTTCTTGCTTTTATTGATGCTGATGACAACTGGACATAAACACCATGCTGATGCATTAGCTGCTTTACAGAAGGTTGTTCTTTATCTCCTCCATCTCTAAACTTTTTCCCCATGAGAACATCCAAAGAAAGGGCAACATCATTCAATTTCTAAGCCACGATATTGAGCATCAACTTAGGTGCCTCTCTTCCCAGGTCATTTTTTGCTATCCTTGCAGCAATGTCAAAAGAGTGTATTATTTGTTCAAGTGGTATTGCTTTTCAGGGAAATTCATGTGGCTTTTTTCTTTCTCCAACTCTGAATTGACCTGGGCAATAAATAAAACATAAATTAATTGTGTGGGGCAGTAGCTATCCCATTCACTCACCTTTGATGGGATGGTGTGATTAATTTTTGTTCCCTTTCATCTCCCTCCTGGTATTATATTAAAGGAAACTACCCCCCCTCTTGTGTGTGTTTACTGACCATTCCCTAAGTACGTTCTCCCAAAGAAACATTATGTCTCAATCTCAGTTTGGGCATAGTTTCTTTGGACTTTAAACAAAGACACATTCCATCATTTGGGTTTTTAAGGCTGACCAAATCAGTGACTTTATCAATCAGTAATGTTCTGCCCTATAAATGACAATCAACCTAATACCACATACTAACATGAGTAATCTTACACATGACATCCATTTTTCTGTTTTCTCATTCTGTTCACAGTTAGAATGAGGATTAAGATGTATTCACTTTGCTGCCACTTTTACAAATCATAAGTAGTTTTATGTGGGAAACTCAAGTCTATTTTCTTTGACTCTTTAGTATTCTCTGCTCTTTACCAAATTTATCTCCAGATTGTTTTCAGCTTATTCTAAGGACATGTGACCTGGAATTCACCCTGTGACAAGGGTACAGGTGAAGTTCTCTTTCTGATCCCATTTCAGCCATGATCCTTCATAACTAAGTACTATCCACAGGTCACAAATGTGTCTCCTACAGTTTCCCTGAACCATCCTGACTGCTGTCCATTAGTCTGCTTATATCATCCCCTCTGTGCTTAGAAGATCTGAGAGGTGCTTTAGTACAACAGTTACTTTGGTAAACCATGTTATGGAATGCTCAAAAACAGCCTCTGAATAAATGAATAACCAAGTGTTGTGGTTGTAATATTCTATATAAACCACAGACATGAACTGAAAGAAAAGATGTTCTGTTTTTTTTTTTTTCTTTCCTTAAAGTACTGGGGAGGTCAGCCTAGTTTGGAATACACATCCAGGAATGTTTACTGTACTTTCTTACATACATGGGGGGGGGTAAATTTCCAAGCTCCCAAATATCCAGTGGATATCATAGACTATCTTTAAACACATTCATCAATGTGGATACTTTTTTAGTTGCATTACCTCTGTAATGATCTTTTTATGACTGTCTGTTTTTAAGGGTTTACCTCTGGGTTCTTTGAGATACCAACAATGCACACTGAAATAAGGAAGCTATGACTGTCTCCTGAATAGTCTCACTGCTGCACTGCAAAAATGATATATTTACACCTATTCAAAGAACTGCCAGAGAGACATTTATATGGACATTTCATTCATTTATTGTCTAGTTTTTATGTACACAAATATATTTCCGGGCACCACTTGTGTCCCTGGTGCCTGCAGAGCCCAGAATAAGGCACTGGATCCCCTGAAAATGGAGTTGCAGATGGTTGTTAGCTTTGATGTGGGTGCTGTGAATTGCAAGAGCAGCAAGTGATCTTAACCACTGAGCATATTCTTCAAACATATATGTCAATTTAATAAGCGTCCACAGGCTCCTTACCTCCACCATGCTGCAATCAATCATGCCAGTCTGTGTGCATCCAGGTAAATGAGGGCTTTTTGCTGCAGTGATGTGGTGGAGGGTCATGAATATTCTAGGACATTGGAGGAATATCAAATCTTTAGAAATAGACAGGTCAGGATTTATGAGAACCTGCTTTATGACCACCCACTGTGAACTAAAATTCTGGCTTGCCCAATTCATATATTCATCATGTGGAGCATATTATCTGGCTTCTTTAAAAAGTATTTTTCATATGTAAATTACATTTTGTGCAACATAGATGTATTTTAGGGAGTCCATGAACTGACATGCATAGTGGCTAGGGATGTGCCCAGCATGCTTTAAATATCCATTTTTTAAAATCTGTTGTCAGTGTTAGCTTGTAGCCTCATGTCTGCTTTGTTCACAATTCTTGTATCCTGTGGTTTACATTGGATCTAGGGAATGCAAAATTCACAGTAAATTATGTCATGGTAAAGATAGAAAGAGCGCTCTTTCTACAGGCAAAAGCCTGTAGTCAGTAGAAGTTATACAGCTCAGATCAGAGTTCCCAATCCTTGGACGGAAAAACACACGAAAGTTGTGCAGAAGCTGTGGGAACAAGAACTTCCTATCCCAGGCTGCAAAGCAGGTGCCCCTGTCTCCTGCCCCTGCCTGTCCTGTAATGAGCAGTGCTGGTCCAGTGACCACACACACTGTCCACATGGGTACTGAAGCCCTTCCGGATTGCAGGTAGGAAATGATAGACCATCTCCCTGAATCCTGCCACTTTCCTCTTCCAGAGTGACAGGGAGCCCACATCCTAGTCTCCTACATCTCAGCCTCCCAAAGATTTTTTTCAGTACCAAAGGCAGCTCCAACCCATGGTGTGGCAGCACTCACCCATGCAGTCTGTGCAGCAGCTCAGGGTGGATGTCCTCACAGCACCAGCCAGGCCCTGTTTATCAACCTGAGACTTTAACTCAAACAAGATGTCAGGATGTCATCATTGGGAATTTGGCTTCATCAGGGGAAAAAGCTCCTTCCGAGTCTCCATCCCTAAGAACAGCTGCCATGCCATCTCCCTGGTGCTCTATGATTTGCTGAACCCAGAAACTTTTTGATTATAATTATGGTCTCTGTGCATAAGGAGAAATAGGGATCCGGGCTTTTGAACTTAATTCCTATCTGTTCCCTTGCCTCAGTTTACCCCCTTAACCAAGAACTGCTTTGGAAGAAATATCTGATAATCCAAAGTGGCCACTCTATGAATACTTTTCAAGCATATTCTTTATTAATAATAAAAGATGATTGAGTACTGCAGGCAAGGGCTCTCTTCAGTATCATGTTTAGGACACAGGAGACTGTGGGAACTGCTGTGCTCACAGTATGAGTTTGAATGCCTGCTGCATGCTTCACAGACAGTTCTGAGTGTTTTTTTTTTCTTTTGTGTGTGTGCTATTCTCTTTTTATCACTTAAAAATTTCATATATTTTGCTCATGTCATTCCATTCTCCCAACTTTCTGCATTCTTCACACTTCACTATGCATCTCACTTTATCTTTGCTCTCTCCCACAAAAAGAATAAAACAAAACAAAACCCCAAAGAAAATGGAAAGGATCAAACAAAAAACTAAAAGAAAACAACATGACAACATGAAACAAAAATCCCACAAAACAAAAATATGGAGTTCATTTTGTCTTAGATAACTATTTCAAGGCATAGGGCATAGGGCCTATCCTGGATTATGACTGTGTCAGTGACTTTTCAGCGGAGTAAACTGATTGTACATTTTACAAGCAGGTATTAAGTCCAAATACCTTACTGGGTAGGACAGGACCTGTGTCCACTTTATCTCAGCCCTGGGACCCTGTCCAACTTGAACCTGTGCTGGTCTTTGGTCTGCTGTTGCAGCCTCTGTGAGCTTATGTGCATCGATTCTGTTGTGTCTGATGACACTGCTGCCCTGACTTGTCAATCATCACCTCTGGCTCTCTCAGTCTTTCTGATTTCACTTCTGAATAAATCCCTGAGCCTTGAGGGAAGGGAGTTGATGAAAGCATCCCATTTAGACCAAGTGTCCCACTCTCTGCATGTTGTCTACTTGTGAGTCTGTGTTAATTCTCATCAATTGAAACAAGGTTCTCTGATGAGGGTTAAGCAACACACTGACCTATGGGTATAGTAATATCTCATTAGGAGACAATTTATTACTATGTTCCTTTAGCAGAATAGTGGTAGATTTTCCCATAGGCACGTGACCCATCTAGTCTCAAGTTCTTGGCCTCTTTAGCAGTGTCAGGTGTGGGCTCCATCTCATGCGATGGACCTTAAACTCAAATGGAACACGGTCAATTCCTCCCATAACATTCTTGGCACTATTGCACCACTATATATTGCAAGCCAGGCCTTGTTGTAGGGGTATAGGGGTGGCGACTCCATTTAAATTACCTTTATATAAGTATATGTTTTAGGAAGCTTCTGTTGTAGTAGGTTTTTAAACAGCTTTTCAGAATGTCTTTAGTGTTAATATTCAGGCAACTGTACTAGCCTGTCCTTAGGGTTCTGACAGGATATGTCCTCAGCTGAAGCCACTAAGAGCAACACCTGTGCGTATTCACTTCCTTCTCTTTTAAAAGGGCCATGCCCTCCTCCCACTTCCCATCTCTCTCTGTCTCTTTCCTTGTTTCTCTTTTGGCTTCTCTGACTGTGTCCTTGTGTCCCCTTTTCTCTCTGCCTTTCTTCTCTTCTGCTGCTTCTGTCCCTAGAGGCTGGTCTCTTCTTCCACCTTTTTTTCCCCTCATTCTCTTTCCCCTAATTAAAAAACCTTCCATGTGAGATTTGCCACAGGGATTAAGGCAGGGCAGGGTAGGACAGGGCAGAGTAGAGCAGAGGTGTAAGAGCTTCCCCCTGAGCAGGAGCAGAGCTGCTACATTCCTGCAGGGAATCCATCTCCCACTGGAACATCAGGCTTCTGACTGCCAGGACACCATTTCCTTCAAAGCTGCAACACTTACATAGGCTCCTTCTCCAGCACGGTGTCTGCCTGCATATTGCCATGCTACTCGCTATAATGATAATGGACCAAACCTGAACATGTAAGCTAGCCCCAATTACATCGTCACTAGCTTCTGTTTTTTGATGGTTACCTTTACTGCCTAAGCTTGGCTGTCCTGGAACTTGCTCTGCAGACCAGACTGGCCTCAAATTCAGACATCTGCCTCCCTCTACCTCCCAAGTGATGGGATTAAAGGTGTGGTCATCGCCACCCTGCTCTAAACTTTTCTTTAATTCCTTTTCACAAGTTGTAAAGTTAGCTGGGTGGGAAGTTGCCCCAAGGTCACCACTTCCCTTATATTCCATTTCTTAATCCATTCATCTCCTTGAAGACAGCATTCAGCTCTGTTCCACTTCGTGGTGCCCCCCTTCTCAAGTGTTTAGTTTGTAGTTTACTCTGCTTGGCTTCCTCTTTCTCATTACAAATCAGAGTTACTGTTAATAACCACAGGACAGAGTGTATACTAGGCTGCTTTGAATTTTTTTCTGCCAGTGGAATTAATCAGGTTCCTGTGATTGCTCAGAAAACACTTGAACATGTAAGCCAACTCCCCTGATCTTCCTTGTAGTTTTGCCTTGAATTTCCGAGTAGGATCTGCTTTGATCACCTGTTTATATGTCTGATGGCCATTTGCAGGTCTTCTTTAGTAAACACATCTTTCAGGCTTCTTCACCAGTAGGAACCAGGTCATTTGATCTTTAGGCAATAGAATTATGTACTTGCTCATATGCTTTGATAATAAGTGCTTACTATGATCCATTTGGACTTGAGTTGTGTGCATGGTGACAGACATGGGTCTATCTGCAGTCTTCTACACACCCTCATCCAATTGTGCCAGCACCATTTGTTGAAGATGCTGTCCTTGCCCCGTTGTATAATTTTAGCTGTTTTGTCGAAAATCAGGTGTTCATAGGTGCGTGGATTAATATCAGGATTTTCAATTCAATTCCATTGGTCTACCTGTCTATTTTTTTATGCCAGTACCAGGCTGTTTCAGAACTATAGCTCTGTAGTAGAGCTTAAAGTCAGGAATGGTGATGCCTCCTGAAGTTCTTTTATTGTATAGGGTTGTTTTGACTATCCTGGGTCTTTTGTTTTTCCATATAAAGTTGATTATTATCCTTTCAAGGTCGGTGAAGAATTGTGGTGGGATTTTAATGGGGATTGCATTGAATCTGTAGATTGCTTTTGGTAAGATTGCCATTTTTACTATGTTAATCCTACCTAACCAAGAGCATGGGAGATCTTTCCATTTTCTGGTATCTTCTTTAATTTCTTTCTTTAGAGTCACAAAGTTCTTATTATATAGGTCTTTTACTTGTTTGGTAAGTATTACACCAAGATACTTTATGTTGCTTGTGGCTATTGTAAAGGGTGATGTTTCTCTGATTTCTTTCTCTGCCTCTTTGTCGTCTGAAAAAAGTAGGGCTACTGATTTTTTTGAGTTTATCTTGTATCCTGCTAGTTTGCTGAAGGTGTTTATCAGCTGTAGGAGTTCCCTGGTAGAGTTTATTGGGTCGCTTATGTAAACTATCATATCATCTGCAAATAGAGACAGTTTGACTTCTTCCTTTCCAATTTGGATCCCCTTGATCTCCTTTTGTTGTCTTATAGCATTAGCTAGAACTTCTAGTACTATATTGAAGAGATATGGAGAGAGAGGACAGCCTTGTCTTGTTCCTGATTTTAGAGGAATTGGCTTACGTTTCTCTCCATTCAGTTTGATGTTGGCAGTCGGTTTGCTGTATATTGCTCTTATTATGTTTAGGTATGTTCCTGTTATCCCTGACCTCTCCAATACCTTTATCATGGAAGGGTGTTGAATTTTGTTGAAGGCTTTTTCCGCATCTAGGGAGATAATCATATGGTTTTTCCTTTTCTGTTTGTTTATATGGTGGATCACGTTGATAGATTTTCGTATGTTAAACCATCCCTGCAATCCAGGTATGAAGCCTACTTGATCATGGTGGATGATTTCTCTGATGTATTCTTGAATTCGGTTTGCCAGTATTTTATTGAGTATTTTTGCATCAATGTTCATCAGGGATATTGGTCTGTAGTTTTCTTTCTTAGTTGTGTCTTTGTGAGGTTTGGGTACCAAAGTTATTGTGGCCTCATAAAAAGAGTTTGGCAATGAACCTTCTGTTTCTATCTTGTGGAACAGTTTGAGGAGTAGTGGTTTTAGTTCTTCCTTGAATGTCTGGTAGAATTCTGCGCTGAATCCATCTGGCCCTGGACTTTTTTTGGTTGGAAGGCTTTCGATGACTGCTTCTATTTCATTGCGGGTTATAGGCCTATTTAAGTTGTCTGTTCTTGATTTAATTTTGGTAAGTGATAGTTATCCAGAAACTTGTCCATTTCCTTTGAATTTTCAATTTTTGTGGAATACAGATTTTCAAAGTATGACCTGAAAATTGTCTGGATTTCCTCTTTGTCTGTTGTTATGTTCCCCATTTCGTTTCTGATTTTGTTAATTTGCATCTTCTGTTTCTGCTTTTTCGTTAATTTGGATAAAGGTTTGTCTATCTTGTTGATTTTCTCAAAAAAACAACTCTTTGTTGCTCAACATCAATCCAGCAACATTGAACCTCTTAGAAGAGAAAGTAGGAGGTACCCTTGAACAAATTGGTATAGGAGACCGCTTCTTGAACATAACTCCAGGGGCACAGACACTGAAAGAAACAATTAATAAATGGGACCTCTTCAAACTTAGAAGCTTCTGTAAGGCAAAGGACACAGTGGACAAGACCAAACGGCAGCCCACAGACTGGGAAAAGATTTTCACCAACCCTATATCCGACAAAGGGCTGATCTCCAAAATACACAAAGAACTCAAGAAACTAGTCAACAAAACACCAAATAACCCTATTAAAAAATGGGGTACAGAACTGAAGAAAGAATTCTCAATGGAGGAAATCAAAAAGGCTGAAAGACACTTAAGAAAATGCTCCACATCCTTAGCTATCAGGGAAATGCAAATTAAAACAACTTTGAGATACCATCTTACCCCTGCCAGAATAGCTAAAATTAGAAACACCAGTGATGACTTACGTTGGAGAGGATGTGGAGAAAGTGGAACACTCCTCCACTGCTGGTGGGAGTGCAAACTCATACAGCCATTTTGGAGATCAGTATGGCTGTTCCTCAGGAAAATGGGAATTAGTTTACCACAGGACCCGGCAATCCCCCTCTTAGGCATATACCCAAAGGATTCACATCCATGCAACAAAGACATCTGTTCAACTATGTTCATAGCAGCACTATTTGTAATAGCAAGAATCTGGAAGCAACCTCAATTGAAGAATGGTTAATGAAGGTATGGCACATCTACAAAATGGAATACTACTCTGCTAAAAAAAAAAATAATGGTATCTTGAAATTCGCAGGCAAGTGGATGGCACTTGAAGAAACCATCCTGAATGAGGTAACCCAGTCACAAAAAGAGGAACGCAGTATGTACTCACTCATATATGGATTTTAGACCTAGATCAAATGATCACCAGCCTATAATTCACATCACCAGATGAACTAGGATACAAGGTGTATTCTAAGAGATGCATATAAAGTCCCTCACAGAACTGAGAAGGGACAAGTCCCCCAGAGCTCAGGTGAAGTGGGGGGGGGCAGCAAATGGAGAGAGAAGTAGGAGAAAATGAGGGGGAGGAAAGGAAAACATGTGCGACCAGGAAGATTGAGCCTGGTTAGGAATAGAAGATAGGAAAGAGAGAGAGAGAGAGAGACAGAGAGAGAGAACATAAAAGAGGGAGCCAATATTGGTTTGAAGATAAAATTGAACACAAAGAAAGGTCGAGAGAACTACAAGACTGCTCCCAACTAACAATCTCAGCTTCCGTGGAAAGGCTATCATAAATGCCCTTCCCGGAGAGTGAGATCAACAACTAACTTCTCCATGGAGCCCTCAACTAATGCCTGTTGAAAATAGGAGCAAACACCCATACATAAACACTGAGTCGAACTGGAACCCAGAAGCAGATGGAGAGGACAAGACCATGAGGCAGAAGCACATAGAGACAGCTTACCTGAACAAGGAGGAGCCAAGGGCCACTAGACTGATAGCTGGGAAGCCAGCATGGGACTGACTCAGGCCCCCCTGAATATGGGTCTCAGCTAGAAGGACTGAGCAGTCTAAGAGACCTCAGACAGTGGAGCCAGGATGTATCCCTGGTGCAGAAAAGGACTTAGGAACATATCCCCCATGGAGGGATAACTGCCTTAATCTAGAGACAGGAGAGAAGCCCTAGTCCCTACTTCACATGACCTGTCAGATCTACATGACCCCAACTGGATGGCATTTCCCTACACATGGAATTGTGGTGGGGGGATGGGAGGGGAGGGTGGTTAGAGTGCATGTGAGAGGGCAGAGAGGGCAAAAGGGAGGGAAGGAGGGAGGGAGGGCTGGGGGGAGGGAGGGAGAGAGGGAGAGGGAACTGGGATTGACATGTAAAATAATAAATTAAATTAAAAAAAAATGCTTTGACTCCAAAATTTAAGTTGAAGGACAAGTTACTGGGGAAAAGGATTTCTATTTTTGTTTCCACAGAAAATGAAAAGATGTGGATTCCTTCCAGACTAATGTGGTTTGATCACGCCAGACCGCCTGAAACAGAGTACAAGCTAATCCTACATTCAAAACAGCTGGACAAAACAGCCCTACAGACTACAACCAGGATATCTGAATCTTCTTCGAATCCCCCCAAGACAGCGCCCCTTACAAGCAGGAAGTAGCTTGGAAAGAACGATGCCCAAATTCCCAAATATTGTGTATAAATGTTTGTTTTCATTTAATTGGACTTTGTTATATAAAATTAAATAAAATAAAAAAATGAAAAAAAAGCCATCAATATAATACCAGTAACCTAAAAAAAAAAAAATAAGTGCTTACTAGACATGTAGTTTTCAAATACTGACTTCATCCCAGGGCTGATTTGTCTCTGTGTTATTATTATTATTATTATTATTATTATTATTGTTAATGTAACTTTTTTGGTGCATTGAGTTAGTGTCATGGGCAATTTTATATTGCTCTCTTACTTTTGATGTCCAATTTAAACACTATTAACAAGAATAGTATCAAGGAAAATTTTTCCCCTAGTTCTACTGAAAGGATAAAAATACAGCTTAACTCTCTAATGACCACTAAAAGTTAAAAACTTAGAAAAAGTCCATCAGTATGTATTTAAAAATCACCCTAGCTGCATGCAATGCTCAGGAAAAAAGAAAAACACATGAAATAGCTTGATCACGATGACTGGTTTCTGAATATTATTATTATTATTATTCATAATCACCTAGCTTCTGAAGAATGTTGGTATCCACAACAACAGTCTGGTAACTGTTGTGGGTCATCCTGTTCACAATGAAAATTAGTAACTAAAAGATGGAACTCATAGCAAAAAGGGAAAGACATAGAAAACAAGAGCCTCTGCCAATAGATATAGATAACTCCCTGACTGGAAAGTACATTCTCCTGGCCACTCAAGGACAAGGCTACTGAGCCCACTGGTTCTTGAGAAAGAAACCCCCCTAACCTTGCAGGTGTGCTAAATCTCTGTAACCTAGAAAACCTTACTAACCATTCCAAGTTTTGAACTATTCCATGACCTTGCTTTTAGGCCTAATGAGAATAACAGGCTGGCTTTGAAACTGGCGTTGTTAGTTTTGATGTAAATCCTATAAAAGCTGTCTCAATTCTGCTCTCGAGATCCTCAGACCTCTACACCTGTGTGCTGTATGACTGTGGACCCCAGTGCACTTGGAATAAAAACTCCTCATGCTATTTGCATCAAGACCACTTCTCGTGAGTGATTTGGGGTGTTGCCTTTCCTGAGTGGGAGCGTGAAGGTCCATGCTCTGCAGATCTTACACTACCACTAAAATTTAACCCATGTTTTCATTGAGTTTGGAGTGAAATTTAAGGTCAGAGTTCAATCCTGTTGTATAAGGCGATCTAGTTGTGCCTATACCACTTATTGTAGAATTTCATGAGGAGAATTCACCATACTGAAATCTTTTACAGTTTTGTCTTCAATTAACCACTACTCTTGTTGAATTAGAATCCCTACTAGAAATGGAAATGACCTCATGTGCCACATGGAGAGGGATAATTGGCCGAAAAGGGAACTAGTCAGATTTTATGACTGGGGATATTTTCTATTAACTAATTTTCATTGTGTTTATAGAAAAAAAATATATGTCTGCCAACATCTTCCTATAATGAATAAAGTTGTATGTCTTAGGAATAGAAGGCTGACCTGGAACACTAGAGTAGATAATCATAGCTTCACATCCATTCTTACAATTCAGTTAGGTTTCAGACCCAGAGCATCATGAATGATGGGGAATGTGTACACTCAGGTAGTCCTTATATGCTGCCAAAAATGTGTTCTGCTTCCATGCACTCATCCCAAATGTATCTGTAGTCATTTACCAGGGAGCTTGAGGGGAGAAGGGTAAAATCAGACACTACAAATTTGCAACACCCCCCAAAACTCCCCAAATTAATTAAAAACAAAACAAAGAAACGAAACCTTGCTACTCCATTTTTTTCCCACCTCTCCAACACCTCTTCATTGGTCCTAGTGATACTGGGAGCTCAGTGCGTTATGCTGTGGAATAATCCTTCTGCACACTGTGAAGATGTGTTGCTCTCATTGTTGGTAAAAAAGTTAATTGACCAGTGGCTAGGCAGGTATTTGGGGCAGAGAGAAAGATGGGGAGTGTAATAAGTAAGGTTTTCCCGCTGGTCTGTACCCACCACGGCACCAGCCCCAATTAACACCCAGAGACAGTGTAACAGATATAATTCTGTTGGCCAGGTACTAGTTTCTTATTGCCTAGCTCTGTCTTAATTATTAACCCATTTCTATTAATCTAAGTATTTCCAGTGGTCTCATCTTACCGGGGAGTGGGGCAGGCGTCTGGTCTCCCCAGTCTCTCCATGTTGACTCCTCCCTACTGCTTCCTCTTTCCTCCTTGTCTCCTAGTCCCGCCTATCTTGCTTTTTCTATTGGCCAACAGTGCTTTATTCATTAACCAGTATGAGAAACATATTTACAGAATGACATCTCCCATCATCTCCTCTTTTCTGTCTAAATAAAAAGAATGGTTTTAACCTTAACATAGCAAAATATATCACACAACAGTTATCAAATAAGAATCAGAGTTAACAATATTTAGTCCATTAACATTTAGTAAGATTTAAGAAAACAGTTCATCATCTAGTCTATCTTTGTGAGTCTAAAGTCTTATATGTAATTTATCTTTAATCCTAACTAAGGAAAACTATAACTATAACTATCTGTCTTCAATTCCTTCAAAGATCACAGAAAGATAATATATAAACTCTAGAAATGACAGAGACAACTCACTGCCTGGTCAGTCACCCGAAGTTCTTCTGAAATCTTCCATCTTCAGCCCATAGGCCACAGTGTGTCTGGCACACTCTTCAGCAAAGCAGGAAACTTTAAGCTGTCTTCTTGTATTGGCAGTTTGTCAGTCATTTTTCTCTGTGTTCTGCAGACTGTCTGGCAGACTCTTCCATGAAGCAGGAACTCTGTATCAATGTCCATCTTGAATCAGCAGTCACTTTTCTGTGGGTCCTGCATGTCCAGTTTATACAGCATAAAGTCAAACAGTCCAGACAAGAGCAGTATCTTGTCCAAATGGCTAGTCTTACCATATCAGAAGCAAACTCCATACATGTTTCTTCGATATCCATCTTCCTTTCTGATGCGGGTGGTGTTGCCAGGAGCATTTATGTCTCACTGTCAAGAAAAACCCTAAACCATTTTAAATGCCATATTCTGTAGGTCTTTGAAAGGTTTGAAGAATGCCTATCTATCTCAAATACATCTCTGCATATCTAGAAAACCTAACTCACCTAGCTATAAGTTTTGACTATTATAGGTAACTATCTAAAATCTGTACTAAATTATACATCTACATTTCTAAATGAGCTATGTAAACACAATACCTAAACAAGAGGAGAAATATACTTATGACAAGATTGACCTTAAATTTGTACCAATAAATGAAAATCCAACTCAAAACAAAGTATTCATATCTATACCATAATCCTCTTTTTACCTTTAAAAAATTGGTTGTGGTCATTAACCATTTAAACCAAGCCTATTTAAATGAAAACAAACATTTATAGACAATATTTGGGAATTTGGGCGTCATTCTTTCCTGACTGCTTCTTGCTGGTAGGGGACACTGTCATGGGGATCCTAAGAAGACACAGAAATCCTGGCTGTTGTCTGCAAGGCTGCTTTGTCCAAGCTGTTTTGAATGTTAGATCACTAGGAACTCTGTTTCAGGGGGTCTGGCTTGATCAAACCATGTTTGTCTGGAAGGAATCCACAGCTTTTCATTTTCTGTGGAAACAAAAATAGAAATCCTTTTCCCCAGTAACTTTTCCTTAGACTTAAATTTTGGAGTCAAAGCATTTTTCAAATATATAAATTGAATTAATCCAGTAGTATTTCTTTTATCAGTTGTTATTTCTTCTGTTTGACAACAGAAGAGCATGTAGTATACACAGTTTTTTTGTGCTTTCCATCTTTAAGTGGCTTTTTTATTACTTTGGGTTTTTTTTTTTTTTTTTTTTTTTTTTTACTTTTCATTTTTTCATTTTTTTGAGACAGGGTTTCTCTGTGTAACTTTTATCTGTCCTGGAATTCACTCTGCATACCAGGTTTACTTTTCAATCACAGAGATCTGCTTGCCTCTGTCTCCTGAGTGCTGGGATTAAAGGCGTGTGCCACCACACCCAGCTCCTTGCTGTATTTTAAAAACTATTTTATTCCTTTTCTCTCCTAAGCCTACATATTTTTTAGAACACACTGTAAACCTTTAGCGATTTTTCTTAATGTGAATCTGTCTTTACTGTAAATCTTTATCTTTTTCTGGCTACGAGTCTTTTATCTGGTAAACAACAACATTGCTAAAATGAAAGTATAGCTGTGTTAGCTGTGGTCTAACCAAGATGGCGGCAGCTATTTTACCACCAGCACTGAGAGCTGTGGTCACTGTCTTGGTCTATGCTGCTCCCAGCAGCATGTTGCTGGCTTGGAGATGTGGTTACTGCCATTGCCAGCTCTCGTATGCACCAATAAATTGTTAGCAGTGCTTTTTTAAAGCCGTGCCTTTTTTTTTGCCGCTTATGCTGAGTCAGGAAACCTCCCTTAAAGGAGCCGGGGAAATCTTTGCTTGAATCTAGCAAAACAGAATCCAACCTAGAAAAATGCTGCTACCAAGAAACCTTGCTTGTCTCTGCTCTTTTGTTTCTAAAACACTTTGTTAAGCTTTTGTTAATTTTTAAGTGGAAGTTCCTTTTAGCTACATTGTGGCACCATATGTACCATATGTACCTAGTAGGTTTTTCTACATGCAGTTGGTCTTGTCCCGCCACTGTGCCAGCCCCAAATAATGCACAGAGATGCTGTATTAGTCCCATCAGGGGAGAAGAAGGTCAAGAGTCAGAGGAGAAACCATGATATGCAGAGCAAGCAGGATGGGAAATATGCAGATGAGACAAGTGAGCCTCAGGGCATAGATGAATAGAAATTGGATAATTTAAGTTATAAGAGCTATCTTAAAAGACAAGCCAGAGTTATTGGCTGTCATTAATATTAATTTTCTGTATGGTTATTTAGGGAGTGGCTGGCAGAACAGAGCTGATCAAAATTCTAGACAAAAAACTCCACCTATACAGGCTAGCCTGTGGGGTGTCTTCCACTGGCCTGGGAGGAGATAGTGAGAACCCAGGATGGCCTGTAGATCTGTTTTTCAAAGCTAAATGTAATGCATTTATTTTCATTGGAATCATTAACAAGGTAATTGTATAATTCAATGGGAGTCACTGTAATATTTACACAATGACTTTATCATGTATTAATGGTGTTCATCCATGATTCTTTCTATTACCAGAAGTGGTGATCATGGATGATCCCTTATTGACATAATAGAATATCAACTATTTCATGAAGGAAGGCGAGATGGAAAAAGAGACAGTTGTGGCTTTGAGCTTTCTTCAGCCTCATGATTAGTTAACCACTGTCACAATTTGGTGGGTGAGGATCAATCTGTACATGCTGAAATAGTCTTAGTTGATCTGGTATTAATGTGCACCAAAACAAAACTATCAAGTTTTCTATTTTGTATGCTGAAAGGATCAATGGACATTTCTCAATGCCTGATCTCTCTTACTGAGTATGACAACATTTAGTCAGATGTTCATCTCTGTGAATAAGTATGAAAGGGCTGATAACTGCATAACCAAGGGTTAAAAACTCTGGAACATTAAGAATTTTGGAATAATTCTCTATGAAGAAAGTAAAAATTAAAGAAATAAAGCAATCTGCCCAGTAGAAGAAAAGAAAACAGAGCATCAGCAGGAGGACACTCTGAGCAGCTCTCAGCTCAGGGGAAGTTCTGTAGAGAAGCTTGGAGTTCTGAAGGTAAAGGACATGCTGGTGGTGCTTGTGCAGAAGAAGTACCATGTAGCCACTGGCCCCTCCCATGGCACCCTGAAACACTGCATCTCTCAGGACCATGAGGGTGAGAAAAATCCATCTTGTTGTCTGGCTTTCTGGCACAAAATAGCAATAGTCGCCCCCCTTTTTTATCTGTGTTATGTTCATACTGTTGATACTCTTAATGCAATATGGTAAGTTCATGCTTATCAAGGAATTGAGTATCCAAAAGAAGAGAATCAAGGAAAGAATGTGCTGTGGAGTCTTTAGTTTGAGCCTCTGCCACCTAGAGTGTCCGGGACTGATGGTGATGGCTTGGACTATGGTGAGAAGACTACTGGTGCAGATAGAGAGGCCCCGGGATATTCTTGCCAGGTAGACAACAACTTTACAACTGGTGTCATCTAAGAAGTTTTCAAAATTAAAGGCTTCCATTGTCTTTGGCATCCCTTTTGAAAGAAGCATTCCGATATTCGTGAGAGCCAAGTGAGCAAGAATGAGGTGTATAGGTTTCTTCTCAGTGCTTTGGAACATGTGCATGTAACTCACAAAAACGAAGATGTTCCCCATGGTGCCCATCCCAGTGAGACAGAGGAAAACTGTGCCCTTGACAGGGTCCAAAAGCATCCTTAAATCTAAGGCAGAAATGCTTGATCCAGCAAACTCCCTTTTTAAGAAAGCATCAGTAAATCATGATTAGTATCAGCAAAAAATCCTTTCAATCTCCCCACTTTCCTGGAGGATAAGGGAATGATATACATTATTGTTCAGATTTATTGACACAGAACTTCTTTGAAGACTTGTTTTCAAAAATCTCAATTGCCAAGTTATATATTTAACTTATAGTATAAAATCTTATCTACTTGTCCAAATATTGATATGTCTCACCTATGTTCTGTCTAAGCATGGCTGAAATAGCACCAATGGCCCCAACCAGAATATCTCCAAGCATTTTATATTTCATTCTATCACATTCCTGAAATCCAGTTCTGTAAATCATGCTAACCTGTCTGCCTGTGCCTCATGGCATATAAAACATCTGTGAAGTCCTGTTGTTTTAACATATTGAACACCTCTCAAATTTAATCACATTTTTGTTTCTACAGAACCTACTTACTCAGGATTCTATTATGTCTTTCAGTTGATGAGTGTAGCATTTCCTATTTCTTCCCTCTTACCATATATTAGCTGCTTAGGCCCTAGCATTTCGAGATACATATTGAAAACCAAAACTGCTTCTATGATTATATAATGAGCCATATACATTAAGATTTTAAAATTACCTTTCCCAGGCTAGGTTTTTACTAGAACTATCATACTGGGAGTGGATGTGGTCAACCCCCAAAGCCCTGGACCCTGGTATTAGCTCTGGAAACTGAGAACCATAGCTACAAATGTCTATGTATTACCTAACGTTTGTTCCATAATTTCTTTAAGTTTAGGACCACTATGGGGCAATCTGAAGACAGACTGAAAGTGACTCTCCCCAGTTTTAGCCCAAATTATAAATAAACATCTCCATTGGCACATATAAATTTTATTTTCTCTTAATGCTAGTAAGAGTCTGTCTCAGAAATAAACCACATAGCTAGATCCAGTGGTAATAATTTTACTACTTAGAAATATCCACTGGTCTTCCATAGTTCCTTAATATTGAGTCAAAATGTGTGCCCTACTAGATAAGATACACTAGTTACAGCAGAATCAGCAAAGGTATTAAGGATGAATTTGTTGCTTTCCACATTCATAAACTGTACCAAACAATAGGAGCTACTGTGGTGTTTTCACACAAACATACCTTGTATTCTCCTCATAGCTACTTTTAGTGCCTTACCTTGACCTTTTCCTTTCTAGTGCTTGACTTCTTAGCCAGATAACATGGCAAGAGAAAGACACAGAAGGGAAACAAAGAAGAAATACAGATGTTTTTATTTACAGATGGCAACAACCTATACTTAAAAGACCACAAAGGCTATACTGGAATACTCTTGAAGATGTGATTAATTATTTCAGAAAGCCACAGAATATATAATCAGCATATAGAAACCAACAATAAAAATCACAATATTTACATAAAATAAACCAAACAGAAACACCAAAAAAACACCAAATGTATAATAGACCATGGTAAGCTGTTATATTTGCTTTTCCTCTGAATCTTTCCCCTAACCCTCTCCCCATTTTTTTTTTATTTCTTCTTCCTTTTCACTATTCTAAATTCTAAAGCATGGTTTATATAAAATGTCTTCTCTCTTCATCCCCAGTGAATTAAGTTGGAGATTATTAGTGTGTTTGCCTAAAAGGAAAATGCAAAATGCCATTAAGTGTTAATTCTGAAATTCCCCAGAAAAAAATAGTTCCACCATTTTGATTGAATTTAAGAAAGCTTTTACTAAAATTTTAAGTATCAACCAAGATGGAATTTGGTCAAGAACACCACCTGGAAACTTCTCAGCTGTGTGATTTGGAGACATGTGTTGGTGGGACTTCTATGAGCAAAATCCATAGGCCACTGTATATTCCCATGAGGTTTTGTTGTTATTTTCCAGGAACTACAACTCCCAGAATTCCAGGATGTTACCTGGTCTTTGGGCAGGTGGGGCTTACAAGTTAACTTCAGGTTTAACAGTTAAGTTCCTATCTGAGGTCTTGATCTTCTTGTTTTGTTTTTGTTTCTTACAACAGGATCTTAGTCACTCAGATTGGCCTTCAGCTCAGAGCAATCCTCTCTCAGCTTCAGAGTGCTGGGAGTAAAGACATGACCCATCCTCATCCACTTTTGAAGAAGAGGAAATTGAATTCTAGAAAGAAAAACATACACATGGGTGCAGGGTTTTTTTTTCCTGCTCAGTGTCTTACTGTAGCAATTTTACATCATCTAAAACTCCTTCATTGGTTTGGAGAAACTGCTCAGACTTTTAGAGCATTGGATCCTCTTCCAGAGGTCCTGAGTTCAATTCCCAGAAACCACATGATGGCTCACAACTATCTATAATGAGATCTGGTGCCCTCTTCTGGAGTGCAGGTGTACATTCAGGCAGAAAACTATATATGGTGAATAAAAGCTTTAAAATTATTTTTCAAAATAAGTTAATTAATAAATAAGTAAAAGTCTTTCATAGCCCTTGAGGACAAAAAGGTGGAGCTATGAGAAAGTCTTCTCTGTTTCCTACAGGGCCAGTATTGTATGAATGCATTCCTTTCAACAAATCATTTCTTCTGGTTCTAGAGACAGCAGTAAGCCATGGAAACCTTAGATCCAGATAATAAACCCAAGTCACCCCAATCAAGAAGGCAGAAGACCTCTACTATGAAACCTAAGAAGATAGGAAAATTTCCCAAAGTTTATGGTGCATCAGGGTCGATGTCACTGCAATAGTCACTCTCTCTATCTAATGAAGCCCCCATCAAAGTATCAAAGACATAGCCAGGTGTGGGAGGAACACTTGTACTTCTAGCACTCAAGAAACTGGGGCCAGAATCTTGTGAGTTTATGAGGCTGCTTTATGATTCATAACATTACTTGCAAAGCTAAAAATATCCTAAAATTCATATGGAGAAAAAAAAAAAAAAAAACAACTCACAGGCACAGCAATGGTGAGCATCAATGAGCCAAGATTGAAGTATCTAATTACCTAACTTTAAATGATACTAGCAACAAAAACAAGCTATTGACACAAAAACCAGATGCAGATCAAGGGAATAAAGCAGAGAATATAAATATAAACCAATGCAGCCTCAGCCAGTACACACTGAGGAAAATGTAGCCTCATATAGAAGACAGAAACCAGATTCATACTTCTTATACTTCACCAAGAATAAAGAAAGAAAAAATGTGTTAAAAGCCTTGATGTACAAACTGAAGCACTGGAGATACACACACACACACACACACACACACACACACACACACACACACACACACACACAGAGCGCAGGGGAAACAACTCAGGACATGGAGTAAGATCCTATCCCAGCCTGAAAGGAAAACAGCTGCACCAGGCACAGCCTTGCCACTCTCCTGTTACCGGTGTTGGGGAAAGGCAGGGATAAAACAGCTACAAAGCCCACCTGAAAACATTGCTGGTCCTGATGTCATGTTGTCACATAGCAAGTGCAACAAAGTGTCACCTTGAATATACAATTCAGTCAATACACAAGCAAACCAACCCAACACTTTCTGTAAGAAGCAGCAAAAATGTGTTCTAGTTTTAGCTACTGTGATCAAGTCTTTTGAAAAAAAAAATCACATCAATAGGAGAGGCTGCCCCCAGGGAGGGTGCCATGTAGGAACCCTGGGATGCTGCCATGGAGGGTGTCCAGTGAGTGGCTTTGGGACCTTTAAGGGAGCCTGAAGCTGTTCTAGATATGTTGAAGTTTATCATGCAGATCAGAAAATTAATCACGCATGGCGTTATAAAACAAAGATGTGTATAAGTTAGGGACCCTATAAAGCTTTGTTAAAAAAAAATAAAGGATCTGGTGCCCTCTTTTTGTCTCTACAGGCCCAAGTCATGAAAGCAGGGCACTTACTGGTGGGCAAAGCACACACAGAGACTTTAAAAAAATAAAATAAATATTTTACAAATAAGTGGTTGGCAAGTCCCTGGTATGACTGAGTGTTCACAGGGAGGGCCGCCCTGGAAAGGAGAATAGGGAATTCTTGCAAAGAATAGGGGAAAAGCCTCAGGAACACACATAGTGCCAACTCTTGAGAGTAAGTTCCCTGGGCACCAATCATACAGAATAAACATTAGGAACAGGTACCCTCAAAGAGGAAAAACGCAGTGCAAAATGTGGGATGGACAGATCCATCTTTACCACACATATGAGATTGTATCAGAAGAAGTATGGTATAGTGGGATGGGAAAAGAGTGCCTTATCTAAGACTGCCTTTTACAGAGAGATTGAGACATGGGACCCTCTTGTAAAAGAACTGTATAAAACCATATCTTACAGACATGAAAGAATTGTCTGGGTTTGAATATTGTTGTCTTAAAGCAATGTATCTATGTCTTTTACTTTTTAACTTTGTGACTGCAAATATCAGTGCTCCAAGAGAAGGATGGGTCTGGCTAGATATTTAGTTAAGTCTGCAAAATATGCTGAACTCTGTGTCTAGAATAAGGTTAGGTAAGGAGTGGGAAAGTGTATTTGGGGACGCATGAAGGGGAAAATGGGGCTTTTATAATGATTAGAACCCCACCACAGCCCCTGTTCTGCAATGTTCCCTGAGCTCTAATGTTTGGCTATGGGTCTCTACAGTAGAGCCTTTGACTCCAGTAAAGTAGTTTTAAAAATAGACTTTGCAAGGAAGACCAGTGGGAGGGGGGAAAAAAGAAGAAAAAGTAGTAAGGACAAATACAGAAAATACAATGACATATGGATGAAAATGTTACAATGGTACCCATTGTTTCATACAATAACAAAAGAAAAACAGCAGCAGCAACAAAAGAAAAAAACAAAAAACAAAACAAAACAAAAAAACCAGGGTGGCTTTGCATTCTGATAGATGGATAAAGTGCCATCCAGATTAGCTTCCAAATCAGCTGGGGCAGGGAAATGAATCTATCAGGCCCAGCTTTCTCAAATTAAAACAAGGTTATTGCTCCTTGATTCGTTATACTCAGGTGAGATCATCTTGGGTTACAGCAACTCAAATCTGGCAAGGTTTTTAAATCTCTTGATGTTCTTGCTATTATGAGATGCCTGGGTCTCCCTACACTGGTCTTGACCTCATACAGGTCCACCTGCCTCTGCCTGCCTAGCACTGGGATTAATTGTGCCACCATGCCATCTTTAGTCTTCTCAATAGTCCTCACCACAGTCTGGGAATGCAATGAGGATACAGACTTACAAAGTCAATACAATGTCATGTGACAGGATACAGACTTTAAGGATGGATTCACAAAGAAAACCTTCTTATTAAACAGTACCAGGGCTGGGGAGTTAGCAGGCAAACTAGAACAGACAAAGTTGCTGGCACAGGAAATGTAGAAATTCACCAAAGATGAAAAGGACGAAACTGACATCCTTCTACATATGGCAAGTGAACTATGAGGTTAGAGAAAATGGTCACTTTCCATAGAAATTTGAAAAGTTTCTATTTATTTTTAGGTGTTTGAAGAAAGGAGTGAACGTTAGACAAAGATTCACCCCAAAACTCTCATGACAGCAGGCCCTGAGCACAGGGAACTAAGCACCTGTGCGTCCCTGGTGTCATATCTCCTGGAATTGCCCCAGGTGTTTTAAGTGACCAGGATCACCCTCTCTCCTCCGCATAGTCAAAGACAGACTGATGTGTATCTTTAAGCAAATGTTGCATGGCACACATGATTAAAGAAACTGGGAAGTCTACTCACCAAGGGGATGAGGGGCAGACAAGCTCCAGGTCCTTCTGGCAAGTAAGCCTTCCCAGGTCATATTTGTACCTTTAGTGTTTGTAGAGCACATGTCACCATAAAGTGTCCTCAGGACATCAACTCATCACTGTGTGAGGGAAAAGGAAACCCTCTGTAGAACCCCAGTCCCTAAAGGACACCTTTCCCTCTCCCTCCTCAATTACTACATGTGTTTGCCTCAAAAGTTACCTCTGGATTAATTAGGTTTTCCTTGTACTATATATAAAAACATGTGGAAAGAGAAAAAAATGAACAACAAGCAACTTCCTATGTCTAGAGTTGCCCATGTTCCTGATCCCTTCTTTATCTTTCTAAACCAAACCTACAAATCAGAATAGATACCTGCTTCTGATACAGGAAGAAGTCAGTTTCTTTTGTAAGTCCTTTGTTGAATGGAGGACATAATAAATAACATCCAACACTTTACACTCTTTGTTCTGAACATATCCCAACCACACACCTGAGCAGAACAAGATGTCCTTGCTTCATATGGAAACATTGTAGGTCACAGTCAGCCATAGGGATGGTTTTACTTCTTCTTCATTAAATAAATGGTATTCCCAACCCAATGCACTGTCCTTTTCCAAATTGAATTCTTTGAGTTGTTTACAAAATTTTGGTTTCACCAAGACAATAGCCCTCCATTCTCTTTATGAACCTGGAATCAATCCTAGGGAAAATCTAGTGTTTGTAAGATATACATATGCTTTTGTTTGGCAGAAAGAAAAAAAATACAGACTTTACTCTCTCCCTCTAGATTTTCTGATGATGCATTTTTTTTTATCATGGAGAGATTGACTGCAGAGAGAGACAGGTTTTTTATGTCTTAATTTTTGACCAGGGGACAAGGGTATTCACTGGGACTTGGAGATACAAAATGCAAGCCTGAGCTTCTGCTCTGGATTGTCAAAACATGTGATTGCAAGGCTTCTTTTAGGGTGCACTGGACAGCCAAGAACTGCTGGGAACCCATTTTTCTGTGTCTGCCTTGGGGATCAGGATCTCCTGGATTAAACTATACTTTGCACAGTGCCATAACTCACCATCTGGAGACTCTAATGTTTTCTTCGTGCTTGAAACCTGCAGGAGGGAGAAGACTCTTTCTTTACAGGACATTTAGCCTTGCAAGGATGCTAGAGTCCATGTTATGTTACTACAGATCTAAAACTGAGTCTTTCTGAATTCCACCTGACCTCTCATCTACTCTTGACTACACCACAGCAGTGCATTTTCCTACCACACACTTCTCCGTTCAGTAAGAGCATCTGATATTTTTTTTCAACCTTGTGGAGATCTGCACAACAGCTGGGTGTTTCTACTTTGCCATCTTTACCCACATCCCTGTTGCTATTCATCATAACCAGCAGAGCATTTGCTAGCATAGTATCTCAGGGAGATGACATTCCATACAACACTCTGAAAAACAATGGAAATAAAGGTAGTGTTTTCTTGAAAATCCCAGTTACTTTTCTACTATACTTTCCTAGCATTGGCATTTAGAAAAAAAAATCATTATTTGGTGTTACTTCAGTGTTATCTGTCTTCGTTAGGATTCCTATTGATTCTACAAAACAACATGACAAAAAGCAAGTTGGGAAGGAAAGGGTTTATTAGGCTTATACTTCAGCAGGGCTGTTCATCACTGAAGAAAGTCATGGCAGAATGCATACAGGGCCCAGACCCCCTGGACACAGGAGGTGATACAGAGGCCATGCAGGGCAGCTTCTTATTGGCTTCCTTCCCATGACTTCTCAGCCAACCTCCTTATAGAAACCAGGACCACCTGCCCATGAATGGCATCATCCAGTATGGACTGAGCCCTCCCACATTGATCACTAAATGAGAAAATGTCTTACAGCTGGCTCTCATTGAAGAATGTCATCGACTGAATTGGGTCACAAACTCTCTCTTTGTACCCTACTTGCTGGTCATGATTTCAGGTACTACTCCAACTCCATACTTGCCTCCATGTCATCATATAACCTGCCATGATGGTCATGGACATAGTCTATGAAACTAGTCCCCAGGTAAATACCTTCCATTATAAGTTGCCTGAGTGTCATCACAGCAACAGAATACCAATGAAGAAACCTTGTAACTGCTTTCTTCACAAAACTGATGCAGGCTTTGGATTCCTTGCCATTTTAAACTAAGAGAACCTAACAAGAGATAGATTAAGTGATTAATAAAATAACCCTCATGCAGGAGTCAGAGGCTGATAGTCTTCTATTGTCAGTGTTACTATACTTTGAAAACATTCAGAAATTGACCCCTTGGGATCATCAATGTTTCTTTCAAATCATTTCCTGGCTTTAGTGTAAAAGGAGGGGGGAACGAAACTGGAACAAATTCTGAGAAACCAACATCCTCAGGACACTGCTCACCCACACTTACCACCTCATCACCCAAGACTCTGTAATTACAATAGTAATGGTTTTCAATCAGCAAATGACAGAGGACCAGGGAGCGGGCTGGCCTCAGGGATGGAGATGTGCAGAGGAGCCCTTTCCCCTGGTGAGGCCAAACCCCTGACAGCAGTGAGAGTGGCTGCCAACACAGGGACTAGGGAGAGATAAACAGGGCCTGCCTAGCGCACTGACACCCATCCTGAGCCTGCACAGACTGCACAGGTGAGTGTAGCTGTGTCACTCAAGACTGAGGCTGCCTTTGACTTAAGGGGAATTGTAAGGCAGGGTGACTTAATGTGCAGAAAAGGAGGGTCTCAGGTCCTCTGTCACTGTGCAAAAGGAGATGGCAGGACCCAGGGAGAAGACGTTTTATCGTTTTCCAGCTCTCCCCCAGAACCTTGTTAGGGAGTGTTTGCAGCAGTTTGTGGTGCCCTGTGCCAAAGCTGCTCATCACATAGGCAGGGACACAGGGGCCTGGTGGCACTTCAGTCTGGATGTGAGGAAGTACTGACTCTTTGCACAGCCTTATTCTTTACCCAACCCCAAAGAACCAAAGATTTTATTTGATCTGTGTGTCTTATCTCTCCCGTTCTTTTGAAGATAGGGCTTTCTTGCCTTCTGACTCTGATTTCATTTTCTGAACTTTCCAAACTATAACACAGGGTAAAGCTACACAGAATCAAGGAAAGTGGACATGAAGACACATGACAAGAGCAAAAATGATTTCTGTAGAAAAATGATTCTGTTTCTGGTACTTCACTCCTCACAGTATGCATGCATGGACAAAACAGCATCCTCGGGTTACAGGTGAGGACAATGGATGTGAGAAAGCTAAATAAGATGATCAATGTGACACATGCAGAGATTGAGAGTTGGATTTGAGTCTGCAGTGGTTGATTGTAAAGAATACTCTTGTGCATACTGAACTCTCCCCCCCCTCTCTCTCTGTGTGTGTGTACCATAGAGCAACCTCGGGTGTGTGAAGCTCACTACTTCTCCTAGACTGGACAGCTAGAGACTCCCCGAGATCTTTCTCTCCAACCCTAGCACTTGAATTAAAAGCATGATACCGCAGAATTTTTTTTGTGGGGTTCTGGTTATCTAACTCAGGTTCTCATGCCTCTATTTTAAGCATTTAATCAACAGAAGCACCTTCTCAGTACCCCAAGCTTTATACTTCTAAATTTGTGGCATTTCTTAAGCATTTGGAATTATTTGTAAGCCTTTACCCCACCACTTGCTACAGAAAACCTTGTCTTCATTAGATTCACACAGGCTATTTTACTGTTACATGCTTTAGGCGAGAAGTATGTGAAAGCTTCCTAAAATATGCAAATAGCAGCCTGGATTAGACATCTATGCACTTGTAGTCATTAGACTTGGAGCTCTTCAGTCCAGATGCAGCACTGTTAAGGAAAGGAATGGTTATTTCATTATTACAAATTCTTTTTTTTTGATGGCTCCAAGAACCTAGAAGTGATCTAAAAATTTCACCAAATCACAAAACAATTAATACAAAAATATTGGAAGTAAATTTAAATCACTATACTTTTCTTAACAAATAATCCATGTCTTTCGCTATGTTGGTAGAATTCAACAAAATCATGTAACAAATGTGTCATCCAAAGGAAGTTGACTTCTTTAGGCCATTCAGGTATTAGATATCATGAGAAAGATACAGATTCAAGTGTCTCTCTAAGTGGGCTGCCAGCTTTCTTCTGTATTTAGTGTGCAGTTTTAAAAAGAAGAGCCTCATTTAATAACTTATTCATCAACTAGTTTTGAATATGAATAAGCAGCAATACTAAATCCCTGAGATTGTCCAAACAAAAGCAGTGTCTCTGAGGCATGCTCCTTATCCAGGGCAGGAAGGAAGCAGATACACAGGGAAAGCACAGGAGATTAATTTCTGAGATGATATGTGTAAGATAGAGAGTAGCTAGCCATGAAGCATGATGACTTGACAAATAACTCCCAGGGTATATCAATCATAGTCCTGTGGCAAGGAAAAATGACAGTTACATTTGAGGGGTCAGGAGTGAAGGAAATTCAGAAGTAATTTTAATAAGGAAAGGATGCTAAATAGTGACAATTAAGTTTGACTTGTATTCTGAGTGTTTTGTAAGAGGTGAGGCAAATAGCTTAGTTGTCAGCTTCAAAAGCATTGTGTATTATGTGCACTTTTTTGGGGGGGTGGGCTTATGTGTGCCCTGTTAATCTTGTACAAGTGTGTGTACAAGCACAGGTCAGAGATCAGCATTGTCTTTCTGCTTCAATATCTCTCCAACATTATTTTTCAATCTGGGCCCTCCCTGAATATAGAGCTCATTGATTCTGCAAGGTTAGCTGGCCAGTCAACTTCAAGGATATGCCTTTTTCTGTATCAAACCCCTTCCCACCAGCACAGGGACTACAAATCTTTGCTTCTTTTGCCAGTTTTTATTCGGTTGCTAAGGATCAGAACTTGGGTCCTCATACTTGTACAGCAAGCCTTTTGCAGACTGTGCCACATCCCCAGCTCCCAAAGGAATATTTTGACGAGTACGTAAGGAGAAATATAAGAGAAGATACCATTCATACAGAACTTATGCATTTGCATGGAATAGCAGGGAGATACGATTTTTCTTTTAGAAGAATTCTCAGGAGAAAAAGACAGTAGGAGCAAGGTGGGTTGGAGGAGAAAAATCACCTTTGATAAGGTTTGACTTACATAGAATGTTAGGAACACAAATTGTATCAGACTGATCCCCACCTTGATGTAAAAGGACAGGACTTTTGTCCCTGTCTTCCTACAAAATATTAACTTTGTGCCTCTCATGGCAAAGGGATATGAGATACAGAGTATACATTATAATCTCCCATGAGAAACTGATCCTTTTGGCCAAGAATAATTTTCTGGAGGAGCTGCAAGTGTTTTATTACTTCCACTGTCATTTGAGTGATGGTTGATTGGGGGATTGAAGAGGATCAGGATGAGGTCATACTGGGTGTGATGACGACAAAGGAAGGAGGACTGTCAGCTAATAATTAGGACTGTGTTGCTTAGAAAACTGACAAAGTGATGCCATGCAGTTAGCTTTTGTCTGGAAAGAGCATGGTCATACGAACTAGAAGGGAGAAGGAAAGCAGGATATATGCCCTGATTGTAGCTATATAATTTCCATGGGAATTGGAAAAACAGAAACCAAAGGCAAACAAAAGAAAACAAACAAACAAAAAAGGATATGTTTGGGCATCATTAAGGAAAGAACAGTCTCTGTTTACAGACTTGAAACCATTCTTTTCATTGGAAGAAGGAGAGAAAATCTTACACTTGTTTCTCAAATGATTTTTCCTAGTGCTATTAATGAAGTCAGAAGATGACATGGAATAACATTATCCAGACAATAATCTTCCTTTGTCTTATTGGACCTGGAATTGTGGGGAATATCCTAATGTTTGTGAGACGTGTATACACTTCTGCCTCGGAGACTGAGAAAAAGCCTGTGGACCTTATCCTCATCCACTTGGCACTTTCTAATATGATCATTATTTGTACCACTGGGATCAGAGATATCGGTACAGTGTTTTATTTCAGAAACTTCCTTGGAGATATTGGCTGTAAAGCTGTGGTTTATCTGGCAAGGATGGCACGGGGCCTCTCCATCTGTACCACCTGTCTCCTCAGCATGGTCCAGGCTGTCACCATCAGTCCCAGAGCCACCATTTGGAGCAAACTCAAGCCACAGACACCACAGCAAGTTCTTACCTATGTCTTGCTCTTTTGGATCTTTAATGTTATCGCAAGTTCCAACCTGTTGTACTATATAAGCGCAGGCAGTGGCAACAACAGATCTGGAGTTGCAGGGTATATTGGGTATTGCTATATGCTTCCATCCAGGTACACAGTTAAGTGGCTTTTCCTCTCGCTCATGGCTGTCCGTGACCTGATCTTTCAGAGTCTCATGGGCTGGAGCAGTGGATACATTTCTTTTTACCTGTATAGACATCACAAGCAAGTCCTCTACCTTCACAGCTGCAGGTTTGTAAGTAGTTTCAGTCCAGAGATCAGAGCTGCACAGAGTGTTCTCCTTCTCATGGCCTGTTTTCTTTTCTTCTATTGGAAGACTTCATTTTCTCCTTTTACACAGGTGTCATGGTGACTCATGATTCCATTATACTAAATATTAAAACATGTCTAGTACTTGGTTATGCTGTTCTTAGCCCCTTTGTTCTGAGGAGCAGAGATGTCCCTGTTGCTAAATCTCCCTGGTTCTCACTGTGAAATGCTAGGATTATATTCCTCCATAAACACAAGATACAAACTGTCATTTATTTGCCTTAATATTTTGGAATGTATGTGGTGAGCATGTAGCTTTGCTATGTATCACAAGCTGTCCTGGAAGCCACTTTTTAGCCCAGGCCTTGACCTTGTAATCCACCTGCCTGGTCATTACAAACATTTACCATCACACCACATTTGCCCTAGTATTCTAATATATCCAAACATTAAATCAGGTAAGCTTATAGTGACTTCCTAAAAAACAAAAAACAAACAAACAAAAAACCAAGACTAGTGTGGTAGTTTGAATATAATTGGCCCCCATAAGCTCATCAGGAGTGGTACTAAAAGAAGATGCGGCCTTTTTGGAGTAAGTGTGGCCTTGTTGGATGAAGTTCATCAAAATGGGGCCAGGCTTTGAGGCCTCCTATGCTCAAGCTATTCCCAGTGTGGACACACACTCCTTTACTGACTGTGGATTAAGAATCAGAACTCTAGTCTCCTTCTCCAGCACCGTGCCCACCTCCACACCACCGTGACCCACCATGATGATAATGAACTAAACCTCTAAAACTGTAAGCCACCACAATTAAATGTTTCCTTTATAAGAGTTGCCATGGTCATGGTGTCTCTTCACAGCAATACAAACCATAACTAAGACAACTAGGACAAGGCCACTTAAGAGTAATCCAGGGTTTCTAGCAGGTGGAAAGTGGATTCTTCCCATCTTCTCATCCACTGTCCCTGCCTTGCGACTTTAACTTCTCATTTGCACTGGGAAAACACTGGAGGCAACACTTCTGTCAGAAATCAGCCATTTCCCCCCTCAAAGCCACAGGATGAGAGCAAGATAGTGCAGGTGGAGATGAGGAGGTGTCCCTTTTGTGGGGTGGGTTTGTACAGCAGAGTGAAGATGACAGTGTGACAAGTGAAGTTATCACAAGCCAGCAGATTTGGTCTCCAGTTGTTTGGTGTTTGATTTTGTCAGGTTCTAAACTGGCCAGGAAACCAGCGATAACAATGTGGGACAACTCTAACTAGAACTCTAATTAGAACTCAGATCATCCCATGAGAATCTCTGGCAAGCAGGCTCTCTCAATGATGCCATCATGGTTCTATAGACCATGCTCCAGGCTGGAGCCTTCCTGCCATGCTGTGGTGTAAATACCTCACCAGCAGCTTGTTAACACTGCAGTTTCCACCTCTGGCTCCTTGTCACTCATGGTAGGAGACACTGTACATCTGGCTGTGCTAAACTACTTTGCCTGTGATTCCAGGCTCCTTTGTCCCTGATGCTCCAACAGATGCAGACACATGCTTCTGAGCTGTGGAGTAGGAGACCAGGGAACTGGGGATGCATTGGAAATCTGCTTGGTAAAGGCCAAAGGGTACATCCTTGTCAACCAGAAGGACATCTGAGAACTCCACAGCCTCTGGTCCAAGAGGAAATGGAGGGTCCAGAAGTACCCAGACCTGATGTCATCCAGGCTCCATGTGCTATATACATATATTTTGCTTGGTTGCACTCTATATACAAATCATTTAAGTAAGTGATGTGAATTATATTGTGCTATAGATTATTAAAAGCTTGTTTTTCTAATGTAAAGATTTATTTTCATGTATGTGTCTGTGAGAGTATATGCCACATTTTTACAGGTACCTATACAGACCAGAAGAGGACAATTAATCCCAGGGAACTAGTTATAGGTTGTCATGAGTCCTATAATGTGGGTGTTGGGTAAGGAACCAGGATCCTCTGCAAGAGGAGCAGGTCTCTTAATCATCCCTCCAGCTCCTTTTCTCCTTTCTCATGTAAATGTGACTTGTTTGTAGTTAACATCTATGGCTTCTCTTAGTCTTACAGTTCTGTTATGACCGATTTCTAGCAATTTACTTAAAGGGCCAAACCAATGAACATTTACTCTGTGTAATCTGACTCAAAATGAAGTGTTATAAGAACATAGAGAAGGAGTGAAGAGAGATCTCTTTTATCTGAATGATGAAAAAAAATGTTCAACATGAAGAATAGAGAGGGATCTGTAGAGATGCCTGGGTGGATAAAATCATATGATGACAAGTTAGATATGTAGTGATATATTACTAATGATCTTGACTGAGTTTTCAGAAAAGAAAAGTCTGCCCCAAGCTATAAAGATCAGACAGTGGCGATGATACACACCTTTTATCCCAGCAGCCAGAAGCTAAGTGGTACACACTTTAATATTAGGATTCAGGATTAAGAGGTAGATGGACCTCTGTGAGTCCAAGGTCATTCAGATCTACCCAAGATCAAATCAGCCTAAAATAGAATTATAGCTCACATTTTTAATCTCAGCACTAGAGGAGTATAAAAGACAAGAGCAAGGAAGGATTCAGTATGAGGCATTCGTTCTCCAGCCCCACTGAAGAGAGGCAGAAGTTTGAAACTTGGTGAAGAGCTCAAGCATGGATCAGTCCTTTTAACCCAAGCTAGAGGTGAGAGCTAGTGCCTGGCTGCTTTGCTTTCCTGATATTCAGCTTGAAGCTGGAACCCCAATATCTATCTCTGGGTCTTTTATTTATTCCTGTTAGACAGACAATCTGGTTTACCTCTGAAGGAGAAAACTAACTACCAAATGTTGTCCTCTGACCTCTATATTCATGCTGAGACATGCACACATGAGCACACACACATGCACACAAACCTTTGAAATAATTTAAAACTAAAAGAAAACAGATAGGAGGCACAGGATAAACAAATAGGCCGAATAGATGTTTATTCAGGGAGAAATAACTTACAACCTAGATAGATGAACACCAGGAAATTCAACCCGATGCTCTCCTGTCCCAGTCATGCCAGCAAGAGAGCTTTTCTGGGCTCTCTCTCTCTCTGCTCTCCTTCCACAGGTCACTTCCGCCCATGGCTCCACCCCCAAATGGGCGTGGTCAGTGCCACAGAAGGACTATCTCACTACACAGGATTGTTGACACAGCATGAACAAAGATGGTCAAGACTCTGAGTGGCATATTGAGTTGCTATTGTCAATTTTATATAAATGAAAGAGTAAATTAGGGAAAAATAAAACAACAGCTTTATCAGAACATAAATTAAAACTTTAATATATGATGAAAACTGTAAATAAGTAGAAGATAGTGAAGGCAACCTGGAAATGGGATTTGATTATGCCCTTCAGGTAAAGCATGAGATTTGACAGATGGATTAGTTTAAACAACTCCATCATTTCCTCATGTTGGACACATTGCTTGTCACTAAAATGGACCTGTGGTACATTATGATAAATGAAGTACGTCAGCTGGATATAGACAAATATTATATAATATTGCTAATATGTGGAGCCTAAGTATAAAAGAGAATAGAGCCTTCTGGGTGCAGCCTACAGCTCTCAAAAACTACCTCCATTTGTGAACCTGCTTGTGGAAGATTCCTCCATAGAATCAGAAATATGAAGCTGTGTATACTTAAGGCTTGACAACCTTCACCTTCAAATTCTTTCTGTCATGTGACTTTTTCTAGGAAGACAGTCAAGAAATTGCTCACCCCATATAAAAATATGCAAAGAATTGGTTCAATCCAGATTGAGTTGAGTGACCAGTTTTCTCCTTTCAGATAAAGCTAACTTGTGTCAAGTTGACAAAACTAGTCAGTTCACAGCCATTGGTTACCATAAAGCAGTAACTCTAATCCCATAGAATGACTTTGGCTACAGTTACAGCAATGAAATAAGGGGAATAGTAGCTAGAGTGGCAGCTTGCCCCATGGTACAGGTAATGGGACAGTTACAATCTGTGGTGACGTAGAACCTGTTTTCATAGGTTCACCTGATATTCCAGTCTCCATTTCTTCTTATTGCTTATTGACTTGAAAAACATCCATTGAAGAAATACCACCATAATGAAGATGTAGGGAAATTTCTTAATTAGAGGTTAGTGGGGGAGTTCCCAGTCTTTTGTGGGTGGTACCATCTTTGGGCAAATGTTCCTGAGTTCTATGCACAAGCAGGCTGAGGATCTGGAGCTTGCCCTCACCTGACCCTTGCCCCCCACCCAAGCCCTCTGCTTGAGCTGAGTCTGGGGTCAGCTCAGGTCCACTCCCCCATCCTTTCCTTGGAACTTCCTGGGTTGGCTCTGTATCTTGACACCCCCTAAACCCCCTGCTGGGGTGGTCCTGGACCATCTGGAGCCTATCTTCCTCTCAGCCTTGGCCCTGCTATGCCCTCTGCTTGAGATGAGTGTCAAGCCAGCTCAGGTCCAACACCCCCACCCTCTCCGTGGAATTTCCTGGGTCAATTCTGTGCATACTTGGAACCATCCAGACCTGCCCTCGCCTGACCCTTGGCCCCCTTACACCCTCTGCTTGAGACCTCCAAAAGAGCTTGGACCATCCAGAGTTACTGACATCAAGAAGTTCTGACCCACCTACATCTTCCTGGAGAGTAGAGAGAGAGAGACCCTACCTGCACCCACTGGAAGAAGGAATGGGGAGACGGCAGTAAAAGCCTATTCAACAATAGAATGACCAATGTTACACTACCAGAATCTAGTGATTCTACACCAACAAGACTGATCACACCAAAGCAGATGAAACAGAAGAGAATGACCTTAAAAACAACTTCCTGGCCCTGTAAGAGGATATGAGAAAATCCTTTAAAGTAATGGAAGAAAAGACAATTAAAAAATGGAAGAAAACAGGAAAAGACAAACCCCCCAAAAAAGCAAGAAATCAACAAAACTCTTAAAGAAAGCAAAGAAAGTCAAGAAACAAAACTATCAACAGATGAAGGAAATGATTCAAAAGTTCAAGACATGAAAACTGAAATAGAGACAAAAAAGAAAACACAAACTGAGGGAATGCTGGAAATGGAAATGCTGGGTAAATGATCAAGAACTACAGATGCAAGCATAACCAACAAAATATAAGAGATGGAAGAGAGAATCTCAGATGCTGAAGATAAACTAGAGAAAATAGAGTAATCGACCAAAGAAAATCTTAAATCCAACAAATCCTTAACACAAAATATCCAGGAAATGTGGGACACTGTGAAAAGACCAAACCTAAGAATAATAAATATAGAAGAAGGTAAAGAAGCCCAGATCAAAGGTACAGAAAACATATTCAACAAAATCATAGAAGAAAACTTCCCCAACATGAAGAAGGACATGCCTACGAAAGTATAAGAAGCATATCAAATGGACTGGACAAAAAAAAAAAAAAAAAAAGGAAAAGGCCTTCTCACCACATAATAATCAAAACACTAAACAAAGAGAATAAATGAAAAATAAAAATTAAAAATAAAAAATATTAATAGCAGTGAAGGAAACAGGCCAGGTAAAATATAACAATACATAGCCACAAATCCAGCCCTACAGAAAGTTCTGGAAGAAAACTCCAATCCAAGGAAGTTAACTACATTCACAAATACATAATAGATAATCCCACTTTACAGAACCCAAAAGAAAAGGCGAGCCAAATCTACTCACAATACTACCATCACCACCAAATCCAAAACAAACAAGAATTAACAAGCAATGGTCCTTAATTTCCCTCCATATTAATGGTCTTATCTTGAGTATAAAAAGACACAGGTTAGCAGAATGGATACGGAGACAGAACCCATCCTTCTGCTGTATACTACCTCAGAGTAAAGGGTTGAGAAAAGATTTTCAAATAAGTAGGTGTAGCTATCCTAATATCTAACAAATTAAACTTCAAACCAAAATATATCAAAAGAGATGAAGAAGGTAATTTCATATTCATCACAGGAAAGATCTTTGCCCCAATACAAAGGCACCACCCACATTCATAAAGAAAACATTACTAAAACTCAAATATAACATAAAACCTCACACACTTATAGTGAGAGACTTCAACACCCCACTCTCACCACTAGACAGGAGCACCATACAGAAACTTAACAAAGAAACAAAAGAACTAACAGAAGTTATGTCCCAATTGGGTTTAGCAGACATCTATAGAACATTCCATTCAAACACAAAAGAATATATATTCTTCTCTGCTCCACATAGAACCTTCTCTAAAATCGACCACATACTAGGTGACATAACAAACCTCGACAGATACAAAACATTGTAATAGTCCCCTGAATCTTATCAGACCACCATGCTTTAAAGTTAGAATTCAACAACAACACAAATTGTAGAAACCCTACACACTCATGGAAACTGAACAATGTGCAATTGCACCATTCCTGGGTCAAGGAAGAAAGAAATTATAGACTTCCTAGAATTCAATGAGAATGAAGACACAACATACCCAAACTTATGGGACACTCTGAAAGCAGTACTAAAAGTTCATTGCACTAAGTGCCCAAATGAAGAAAATGTAGGCTACTCCCATTAGAGAATTTACAGCACAACTGCAAGCTCTAGAACAAAAAGAAGCAAACTCACACTGGAGAAGTAGACTCCAGGAAATAAACTGAGGGCTGAAATTAATAAAGAAAAAAACAAAGAAAACAATACAAAGAATTAATGTAACAAAGAGTTGTTTCTTCAGGAAAATCACTAAGATAGACAAACCTTTATCCAAACTTACTAAAAAGCAGAGAGAAAACATGTAAACTATCAAAATCAGAAATGAAAAGGGGGTATAACAATGGACACCGAGGAAATCCAGAAACTCTTCAGGTAATTCTTTGAAAATTTGTACTCCACAAACTTCGAAAATTCAAAGTATATGGACAAATATCTGGATGGGTATCACTTACAAAATTAAATCAAGAACAGATATGCAATTAAAAAAGACGTATAACACTTAATGAAATAGAAGCAGTCATCAAAAGTCTACAAAAGGGGGGGCAGGTCCAGATGTTTTCAGTGCAGAATTTTACCAGAAATGCAAAGAAGGGCTAATACCAATACTCCTCAAATTGTTCCACACAATAGAAGCAGAAGGTTCATTACCAAACTCTTTTTACAAGGCCATATTTACTTTGGTACCCAAAGACACAATTAAGAAAGAGAACTACACACCAATATCCCTTATGAATATTGATGCAAAAATACTCAATAAAATACTGGCAAACCAAATCCAAGAAAACATCAGAGAAATCATCCACCATGATCAAGTAGGCTTCATCCCAGGGATGGTTCAACATACGAAAATCTATCAATGTAATCCACCATATAAACAAACTGAAAAAGAAAAACCATCTTATCATCTCACTAGATGCTGAAAAAGCCTTTGACAAAATCCAAAACCCCTTCATGATAAAGGTTTTGGAGCGATAAGGGATAACAGAAACATACCTAAACATAATAAAAGCAATATACGGTAAACCAATAGCGAACATCAAACTAAGTGGACAGAAACTCAATGTGATTCCTCTAAAATCAGGAACAAGACAAGGTTGTCTACTCTCTCCATATCTCTTCAATATTGTACATGAAGTTCTAGCTAGAGACATAAGACATCAAAGGTAGATCAAGTGGATACAAATTGGAAAGGAAGAAGTCAAACTTTCACTATTTGCAGATGATATGATAGTTTACATAAGTGACCTGAAAAACTCTACCAAGGAACTCCTATAGCTGATAAACACCTTCAGCAAAGTGACAGGATACAAGATTAACTTTAAAAAAAATGAGTAGCATTGCTAAATATAGATGATAAAGGGGTTGAAAAAGAAATAAAAGAAACCTCACCCTTTACAATAGCCATAAACAACAAAAAATGTCTTGGGTAAAACTAACCAAACAAGTGAATGACCTGTACAGCAAGAACGTTGAGTCTTTCAAGAATGAAATTAAAGAAGATACCAGAAAATGTAAAGATCTCTAATGCTCATGGATAGGTAGGCTCAATATAATAAAAATGGCAATCTTGCCAAAAGCAATCTACAGATTCTATGCAATCACAATCAAAATCCCAGCACAATTCTTCACAGGCCTTGAAAGAACAATGCTTAACTTTATATGTAAAAATAAAAGACCCAAGATAGACAGAACAACCCTGTACAATAAAGGAACTTCAGGATGCATCACCATCCCTGACTTCAAGCTCTATTATAGAGCATAGTCTCGAAAACAGCTTGGTATTGGTGCAAAAATAGACAGGTAGACCAATGGAATCCAATTGAAAACCATGATATTAACCCACACACCTACAAACATCTGATTTTTTGGCAAAGAAGCTAAAGTTATACCATGGAAAAAAGAAAGCAAATGGTGCTGGCACAACTGGATGATGCTGTGTAGAAAACTGCAGATATATCTATATCTATCACCATGCACAAAATTAAGTCCAAATGGATCAAAGACCTCAACATAACTAGGAGGTACCCTTGAACGAACTGGTACAGGAGACCGCTTCCTGAACATAACACCAGTAGCATAGATACTGAGATCAACAATTAATAAATGGGACCTCCTGACTTTGAAAAGCTTCTGTAAGGCAAAGGACACAGTCAACAAAACACCAGCTTACAGATTGGGAAAAGATCTTCAACAATCTCACATCTATCTGACAGAGAGCTGATCTCCAAAATATATAAAGAACTCAAGAAGCTACTTACCAAAACACCAAATAATCCAATTAAAAAGTGGGGTACAGAACTAAATAGAGAATTCTCAATAGAGGAATGTGTATCTGTCAATAACCAATTAAATGATTAAAAGTCCTTTATGTGCTTCTGTGAAAAAATGTTTTTGTCATGCTCAGCTTGTCTTTGTCGTTGTATACAGCTCGAATGCATATGAAGTTTTGCACCCTCAGAGTATAAACTGCTGCTCTGTATGAAGTTGGCTATCACATGAGACTTTAGTCCACCTCATTCTCTCAGGTCTAACTGACTCTGGAGTGGTGACACTCATGCCTGAAAAGGGATGTGAAGTTGGCCATGACACCAGAGAGTGGAGATCCTCACAAGAGCACATGAGTGAGACGAACAGGGCAGAAACTGGGATAGCTCTGTTCCCTCTTTCCCTCTTTCAAGAAAGGAGGAACACTAGTATCAAAATCCCAACTCTTCAGTTGCTTTCAAGTTGTTTGTGCTTATAATTCCTGGCTTCCAGAAGAAGGAAATTTAGATGGGGAAGAATGGGCAGATTCCACCCTCAAATATATATATATATATATATATATTATGTGATATATATATATATATGTGTGTGTGTGTGTGTGTGTGTGTGTGTGTGTGTGTGTGTACTGAAAAGGCATATATAAACAACGGGGGCAAGTTCACCTTCGGGGCATTTATCTGTTACAAAACACTTAGGGAATAGAAGGATGTTGTTAATCATAAGAAAGAGATGGATAATGCCTTTCGTGACTATAAGCTGGATGGTGAAAAGCATAGAATTGGTAAAAAGAGGTAAAAATGAAGATTTTTTTTTCCCCGTCCAGACAAAACAAAGTAAAAATGGCACCACTGACAAGTATGCTGGAGATGGCTCCCTCTGCTCCCGTACTGCAGCCACTTTCAAATGTAAACCCTCCCTTGTCTGCGGATCGTCCTGAAGCATGGGGTGAAGAATTTGATGATCAATGTCATCTTGACTTCTTGACATTTCTTAGTGAGGACTTAGGACAGCCTATGAAAAAGCTAAGTTTAGAGCCTAGGCAAGCTAGGGCACAGCAAGGAAAAGTAATGCATTCATTAAATCCTCCCTAGTCTCATGAGCTGTGCTTGGTATTTCCAGTGCAATTTTAACAAAGTCAAATGTTTCAGATGATATGCTGTTACTTAAATGACCCTAAAGATTCCCCTAGAATTTTCTTAGATCTGGTCAGTACAAAACTTTTTTTAAAAAAATAACAGGATATAAAACACTTCAAGATGTAGAATGTGCAAACATCTTCTGCACAAAACACTCCTGTACCAAATCATAAGGGGCACTGCTCAGATCTATATGTTTCATTCCCAATATCTAGCTGAAGCCAAAATGCAACAATATATCTGTAAAGAAATGTCAAACTTACATGAAAGCAATGAAATAAAAGTAAATAATTAAGCCTAGGATAACTTGAGAGTTAAATGAGGTAATTGTAGAAGGGTGGAGATGAAAATTGTATATCAGGCACTGAGATTCCACAGTGGATTTGTTTCTACCTGACATGGTGACAATTTTGGAAATGTCAGGTCTACTCAACGTTTCTTAGAACTCACTGTCCTTCAGCTTCTGCCCTGTCCTACTCTATGACACTGACTGCACCAATGTTGTTTAGAAAATTTATTCGACAGATTTTGATGCATTTCTGGGTTCCAATGGGTCACCTTCTAGGTTTTTTTTTCTTCTTTTTTTTTCTTTTTCTTTCTTTCTTTCTTTCTTTCTTCTTTTTTTCTTTACTATATTGTCTGTCCCATGTGGATTGGTTTTAAAAGACAATATTTTATGAATCCACCCTGCAGGTCTCCCTATCTTCACACATAGTACACTATACACGACGTAATGACATATTTGATATACTGAATAACAAAAAGTGTTTTTCTAATCATTAGTGACCTTAAAGAGGATTCAGAGAAGTGAAATGAAAGAACATTGCTGGTGACCTTGTCAGAGGAGCAGCAGGTGGCAATTGAAGTTCAAGGTCACAGTTCACCTGGACGAAACCCCTGATGGGCCAATCTCAGTTAGACAAGGTCCCAGACCTCAGATCCCAGGCCCCAGACCCCAGGCCCCAGACCCCAGGCCCCAGACCCCAGGCCCCAGACCCCAGGCCCCAGACCCCAGGCCCTAGACCCCAGGCCCCAGACCCCAGACCCCAGAGTGTCTTTTTCTTCTGCTGTGCCTTTACATGTTTGCTGCTCTGATCTTTCTCTGGTATCTGGCGTGGTGTGAATGGATCTGGGAGACCCCACTGCCTGTAGTGCAGTGTGTTTATCTAATGAAAACTTCCCATTCTACTGGTACCTGTGGATTGCCATTTAAGATGATTCCTCCATAAGCTGTGCTGTCTAATTGATAATAATTATGCTAGCTTATACAGAGTTTTAATGAATAAAAATAAATTCAAGGAAATGTTACATAGCCAGGGCCTGTGAGTTTCACCTAAAATGCTATATAGACCATAACTCAGGTTAATGATTAACAAAAATATTTGAGTGCCCAGGAGCCAGGCTGGCTCTCATTCTCCTAACGAAGAAAGACATGGTGACAGGTTTCAGTTGCATCATTAGCTGAAACAAAGATTCAAAATAACTTCATGTTTGATCCAATGTTTTGGTAATGGCTTTGAGATGGAAAAACCCTAGAAAACAATCTAAAGTTCACAAGAACACATAGCTGAGGTCAGAAGTACAAAGCAGCCCAATTGTTACTAGATGACATATTTTCCTTGTTAAGGTTGGTTGATGATCAATTCTTTATACCCATTTCTGCCTTCAAATTTCTGACATAAGAACTATTGATGAGTGGGTATGTACCCCAAAGATTTAAAATAGAGCTGGTAAGAATCCTTATAAGATTACCTTTCAAGGTAAGTAATAAAGTAATTGGCCCTTCCTTTGTAATTACAAAATGCAGCCTGTCAGTAAAAGACATGATAGAGAAGAATAGCTTGCTTGCCTACATGGCAACTTGTTAATTTATAACAAGTTGCTTGAGTATGAATATATGTGGGTTCTGGGAATATTTGTGTTTCACCTGTAGTACATAAAATATTTAATTATGTAAGGGATATGGAAACCATGCTGGTTTTTTTTTTTTTTTACTTCTATTCATTCACTTGAAAACCAGAATGTAATCACATTATAATTTTTATTCTGTCTGAAAGATCTTGCTGGACTATATAAACTATAAGGGAAAAATAGGATTAGAGTAAAAGAGAGTTAAAATGGGCCAGAAGGAAAACATCAAGGATGAGGGTTCGAAGGGAAACATCAAGAGTAAAGATAGAGTTAGAAGGAAAACAAGAATGAAAGAAGAAATAGAGAATGCAAAAGAAGAATAAAGAAAAGGTCTGCAGAAAACAATCAAGAGAGTATGTGAGTGCCTTCTTCCCTAACTCCCTCAGATGGAAAAGTCTGGTATATGCCTTCGCTGTGGACTTTCCTTCCAGCCCTGGGCTGCCTGGAGGCTACCCATGCCCTGCCCAGACAGAAACATTCAGTAAACTCAGGATGTAGATCAGAAAGTCAGCAGCACAGATTAGACATTCAGCAAGAAAATTCAAATTTTGAAGAAAATCAAACAGAAATATTAGAAATGGAAAACTCAATAAGCCAAGTAGAAAACAGTGAGAAGTATTCAAAAACAAAAAAACTGGATCAAGCAGAAAAACACTGTGATAACAATATAAAAATGAACATGACCACAACTTTCAAGGACTCTTTATGATTGAGAATGAAGACCTTGGAGGTCACAGGCTAGAAGAGTTTGTATTCTGCACATTGAAGGAAGATGCTACATATATGCACACACTATATAAAGAGATTTTTGTCTTACACACACACACACACACACACACACACACACACACACACACAGACAGAGAGAGAGAGAGAGAGAGAGAGAGAGAGGAAGAGAAAAAGAAAGAGAGAGAGAGCCTCTAAGTCACAGATAAGCCTAAGATTGAAAAAGAATAAAAGGAGAGAATGTGTGTCTGTACAGCAACCGCCTGCAGTCCAGGGCTGACACTAAAGTTTCAGTAAGACACAGGCTAATGCAAGAACTGCCAGAGCCTCCCTTTCAGGAGAGTGAAAGAGACCCAGGGCTTAGACAACACAGGGTGTCTCTGAGAAAGATTAAGAGCCCTCTTCTCTTCTACTCCCCATCTTCTCATATCTATCTTAGCACAGATGCCCCTGTGGGGGAGGGAGAAGTCTCCTGAAATTAGTTCTCCAATATGGCCACTCCAGTGCATTACCAGGATGGGCCCTGGGAAGGAAAAGGAGTGGCAGAGTTGGGGAAGTGTGAGCTGAGCCTCTCTACAGAGCTGGCTGTGTGGATGGTGAGTCCAGTGCGTTCTCCTTGGATCTCCTCTGTGTCTAAGGGCAAATGAGAACTAAAGACTTTATTTCTCAAGCTGGTGTTACACACCCAGACCTGATGTGTGGTTCTTAGAATTAATTATAAATAACCCTTCTCCATGTGATCGGGACAATGACTGAACAATCTGATCTTTAAAGACAGAAGTCCATTGTTTGACAGTGAACAATTAAAGAGAGTTACATACAAAGTAGAGGAGAAATGGAAAACTCAGCCAGGAGGGGAACTGACTCCTCTGAATAAAGTTAGCACTCAGAGCAAGGAACAGACAGACCTCCAAAAAGTTCCCTGCTGCTCCAGCCTGGACACTGCATCTGAAGACCAACCACCGACTTTTCATGGTGTCACTGAGCTTCTTTTTAATTTTGTTTAAACTTTTATTTTTTTTTTATTATTGATTCATTTTATTGAACCTATTTTTATTTACCATTTTATCTGTGTATACTAGATATTTAATTCCCAGGAGCCAGGAAACTCATAGTGCTGTTCATCCTCACAGCCCTCCTTGTCATCACACAGGGACTGTGACTAGGAACAGAAAGTTTTTGCCTCAACAAATGACAGGACTCCAGGGAGAGCACAGGGCTGGCATCCAGGATGGACAGGTGCATGAGGAAACCTTTTTCCCTGGAGAAGCCAAACTCCAATGGTGACATCCTAACAGCAATGACAGTTGCTGGGAGCACATGGCTTGAGGACGATAAACAGAGCTTGGCTGTGCTGAGAACACCCATCCTGAGCCCGCACAGACAGACTCCACAGGTAAGTGGTCCATCATGTCATAGTGGACTGCAGCCGCCTTTCACCTTGACAGAGATGCCATGAGGAAGGAATGGGGAGGGAAGGCGGTTGAAGAGAAGGGTCCGGGTTCCCTGGTCACTGAGCAATAGGAAGGGGAAGATCTCTCATTCCCACCTGCCATGCAGAATTGTTTCTATGTCCATGAGGGAACCATGTGCAGCTGCATGGGCTGCACTGGGCTGGAGATGCTCATGCCAGCCCAAGCAAGGTATAGGAGACATGGGCTGAGATTTCGGCTTGAGTGTGAGGAAGCATTTTTTCTCTGCAGTTTCTCCAATTGTGTGCTTGTCCTCACAGGAGTGAAAGGTTCTACTGTATAATATGTTAGATCTGGTGCCCTTTAGCCTCTGAGAAAGAGGGGGGAGGGAGTTTTGCCCTTCCTTGTTCTGGTGTTATCATTCCCACAGCTTCCCTGTCCAGACTCAAACATAACACTGTGCAAGAGCAGTGCTACTGGACGTGACACAAACATAGAGCAGTGCTACTGGAGCATGGGCAACACTTGCAGGCACTGTGGAAGCACTATGTGCCTTTGCTCCATTGAATCCTGACAACACACATGAATGGTAGCAAGCACCATCTCTACATAAGTGAGCCTTAAAGGTGCCAAGCTAAATGTTCAAAGTCAGGAGTAGAGCGGTTAGGGAAGGTGGGCTTTGACAGACAGGATAGCTGGTTGCAAAGCTTGAGGTTGTTTATTTTGCAATTTATTCTTCTTTAGTTTACTGATTTCTCTCTTATATATCTGGACCTTGCATCTACCCATGAGCCATTTCTGAAAGAAAACCTTGATTTGATTAATTTCACACAGATTGCTGTTTGCTATTTCTTACATGCTGGGAGAGTGATGGTTAAGAAAGTGTATCAAATATGTATATGAAGATGTTTGTAACCAAATCACCCTCGAATAGACATGAGAGAGAGAGAGAGAAAGAGAGAGAGAGAGAGAGAGAGAGAGAGAGAGAGAGAGAGAGAGAGAGAAGAAGCTTTTCCAACAAAGTTCTGGCACTGTAGGAAATCAAAGACAATTTCATGGTTATACATTTTGCAATTGGTATCTCAGAGATCACCTATGAACATATGAAAAGCTATCAAATCATAAGCAGTTCAGTACAGAAGGATTTGGAGAGAAAATAAAGCCTTGTTGGTAAGTTCTTAAAGGATGACTCAGCCCATCACTAAATTGTTTGAAGCCTGGAAGCTCACATCATTGCAGAAGTTATGAAGTGCTGAAACTTTCTAAATGTGTCATCCAAAGTGAACTGCCTTCTTGAGGATACTAATGTTTATCAGTTTTAATGAAGAGCCCAACTCAAATGCTTCTCAAAATTACTTTGTCAGTTCATCTCTATGATGAAAGTGCAGTTTTAAAACCAGCAGCTTCCTTGAGCAGCTATAAACTTTTGAGCAGGCATTATGCTAATACTTACACACTACATACAGAACCAGTGTCTCTGAGGCCTGCTCATTTCCCAGTGCAGGAAGGGAGCACATACGCAGGTGCCCTTCTTAGGGCAGGGAAAGCAGAAGAGATGAGACTCTAAGCAAGGTGCTACAAGCATGGTAGTAGGGCAAGCATCAGCTGTGGATATAGGACATATTTCTGTGGAAAGGTAAGGGCCAGGGTTACATTTGTAAGAGGAGGTTCAAGGTAAGTCAGAAGTAATTTCAATGAGGAACAGATGCCTAATTGTAGAGGACAAGAGAAATTAAGGTTGTTATGTGAAGCTCTGTGTTTGGTGAGGATGAAACAATGGAGTATCTGCTTCACAGGTCATTTCGACTTCAACAGAGAAAGTAAAAAAACAGGGGGAAGATACCATACATAAAATGATGCCAATCACAGTGTGAGATCCTGGGGAGGACTCATAGGCTTGGGAATTGTGATTGGGAACATAACTAACCTGAACCAACCTTAAAGCTATGAGCTAAACACACCTTTGTTAAGACTCCACAGGAACAGTTTCCCGGTGTTATAATGGGGGAAGTATTCCCAGGGGAAAGAGAGGCAACAGGAAGTAGAGCAAGCAGGAACTCACCTTCAGCATGATTCTATCCATGAATATTAGGAACACAATTTTTAATCACAGCTAGTCCCACCCTGAGGCCAGTGATCTAGACTTTCATACTCCCCACTGAGTCACTAACCTTTATATAATTTATGATCAAAGTGTTTGGGAAGAGGAGAATACCATATGATTTCCCAGAGAAACTGGACCACTTGACCAAGAACAACTTTCTGAGAAGCTGTGAGCTTTTTCTTAGCACAAGAATGGGGTGATGGTTGCATATGGGGCAATGAAGAGGATCAGGGTGAGGCATCAACATGGTCCAGGAGCCTGAGGTCACACTGGATGTGATGAGAGAAAAGGAAGCAGCCTGTCAGGCTAATATTCAGGACTGTGTTGTTTAGTTGTTCAGAAAACTGATGAAGTGATGCTGTGTATTTAGCTTTTGTCCAGGAAGAGCATGGTCATATGACTATAGATAAAAGATGAAGGAGACAAAGAAGGGTCATTGTGAAAGGCAGGAAAACTAAAGTTTATGCCCTGATTGTAGCTAGCAGCACTTCAGTGGGAATGGAAAATAAACAAACTGGGAAAATAAAGAATATAACCAGGCATCATTAAGGAAAGAACCATCTGTGTTTATATAATTGATACCATTATTTTTATCAGAATAAACAGAGAAAATCTTACATGTATTTCTCAAATGATTTTCCCTAGTGCTGTGCACAAAGTCAGAAGATGAAGTTGAATAAAATTGTCCACACGATAATTGTCCTTTCTCTATCTGGACCTGGAATTGTGGGAAATATCCTAATATTTGTGAGACACATATACATGTCTGTCTTGGGGACTGAGAAAAAGCCTGTGGACCTTATTCTCATCCACTTGGCATTTTCTAATATGATCATTATTTGTACAACAGGGATCAAAGACATAGCCACAATGTTTTATTTCAAAAATTTCTTAGGAGATATTGGCTGTAAAGCTGTGGTTTATCTGGCAAGGATGTCACGGGGCCTCTCCATCTGTACCACCTGTCTCCTCAGTGTGGTCCAAGCTGTCACCATCAATCCCAGGACCACTCTTTGGACAAAGCTAAAACCACAGACCTCACAGCAAGTTCTTCCCTTTCTCCTCCTCTTTTGGATGATTAATGTTCTCATAAGTTCCAACTTGCTCTGCTATATCAAAGCAGGTGGTGGCTTGAACACGTCTGTACCTGAAACATTCATTGGTCATTGCTATATGATGCAATCAAGACATATAATCAAGTGGCTATTCCTGTCTCTCATGACTCTTCGGGATGTCATCTTTCAGAGTCTGATGGGCTGGAGCAGTGGGTCCATGGCTCTTTATCTTTATAAGCATCACAAGCGTGTCCTCTACCTTCACAGCTCCAGGTTTGAAAACAATTCCCCTCCAGAAATCAGAGCTACCTGGAGTGTTCTCATTCTAATGTCCTGCTTCCTCTTCTTCTATTGGGTAGATTTCATTCTCTCCTTTTACACTGGTTTCACAGGGATACATGACTCTATCTCACTAAATATTAAAACATTTTTAGAACTTGGTTATGCTGGTTTTAGCCCCTATGTTCTGATCAACAGAGATGTTCGAGTTCCTAATGTCTTGCATGCTCACTGAGAAGTGTAGCAATTACATTCTACACATAAACTCTACAAGCTAAAGTTATGTACATTGTAAGCTGCTTTGTCAGGATGAATTTTAGAGCTGGGTGACATAATGTTTGCTATGTAGCATAGACTGACCTGGCAGGCAGTAGGTAGAACAGGCTCACATGGAAATGCCTCAGAATCCCAAATGCTGGTACTACAGGCATTTCCCACCAAACTGCTATCTGCCTACATGTTCTAATGCATCATGACATTAAATTAATATCATAATAATCTATTTTCTTTCCATAAAATGTCTAGCACTGCAAAATCTTAATAGAAAGCAGAGTCCTGCCATCCCTGTCATGTGGTGTTTTTTTTTTTTTTTTTTTTTGCCTCTCATTGTTGGAGGTAAGTGTGCTGTCAGAAAAAGTGCTGTGCATTTTTCCAAAGCCAGAAAATGAAGACAAAATGGGTTAAATGGAGGCGAGGAGATGGCCCTTATCTGAGGTGAGCTTGTAACTGCAGAGGGAAGATGACAGTGAGACAAGCAAAGTCACTGCAGCACAGTAGATTTGCTTACCATTGTTTGACATTGCTAGGTTCCAAAATGTCCCTCCCCAAAGTGTTGATGCTGCTGGCCAATTATAACTGGGTTAACACATAGTGTACCACTATAAGAAGCTCTAGCAAATGGGCTCTCTCTAACGATGCTGCGCTCCAGGTCAGGGCCTCACTGTCGCGTTGATATGTTAAAACCTCAGTGCTAGATTGTTAACACTGGAGTTTCGCCTCTCATTCCCAGTCATTCCCTAAAGCCTATATTGAACATCCCGGTGTTTATTAGGCCTCCCTGAATGTCAGACTACTTCTTCCCTGATGCTGCACAGGTATTGAGCTGAGAACCAGGAGACTAAGGTGGTGATGGTGCAGAGGGAATCTACCTGGGAAAACCCACGGGGCATGGCCATACCAAGTGGCAGAACATTGGGAGCCATGAGAACTCCACAGCTTCAGGCCCAAGAGGACCAGAAGAATCCCGAAATCATTTCGATCCTGGGTCCTCAAGACACTGCACTGTAGTCATCCCAAGGAGGCTCCTGTCTTCTGTATGAGTGCCATTCCTGAAGGGATGTAGGACCTCAAAGCACTGTTTATCAAAGCTGTCCATCATCTCACCGTGAAGGCCTGGGTGTAATGATTTCACTAGACCCAAAATAAATACTAAATATGTATTTTATTGGGGGAAGAACTTACACAGAACAATAAAAAACCACCGTAGCCTGTCTGCCCTGCGGATCTTGATCCGCGGTTGGGGAGAAGGCGCGCGAGAGAGACCAAGCCTCGCTTTCCTCTTTCCACTTCTGTCCATACCTGAAGCCATGCCCAAAGGTGTACCGCCACTGTTACAGGTTCACAGGCAAGTTGCCGCTACATCACTGCATTCTCTCCCCAGGATAAATAGAAAGACCCAAACAATTCTTGCAAGAAGTGGGCTTGAACTGCTGCTCCCTGTGTAGCCTAGTACTGTGCCTGGAGGGGAGTGAGGTTGCCTGCTCTGCGTCCCGGGTCCAAGAGATGAAACTCTTCAGACTAAAGCAAGAAATAGGCCAGGCTGTGGGACTCTGAAAGACTGCTCTTTGCTGAGATAAGCTAGGTTATTAATGTGTTGATAATATAGATTAAAGACCACTATTACGGTTAGTTTCTATGTCAACTTGTCACAAATCAGAATCATCTAAGTGGAGAGCTCCATATTAAAAGGGTGTGTCTGAGGAAAGATCATCCTGCCTTGTGCTAGCTTGACCTTCTCTCTGACTCTGAGTTGATTTGCTCTGTTGCTGCTGCTGGGGCTGATTCCTTTGCTGAGAGCAGACCCAGTGGCTCTCTAGGAAACTTCCAGGCTTCTGGAGCCAGAGTAGGAACTACTGAGGTGCCTACCTCATGGGCTGACTTCTAGTTATGGCCCCAGTGATAGGCAGCTCTGGTGAGAGTCAGCTCTGGTGAGAGAGAGCTATAGAGACAGATAGCTACGATTAGAGACCCGACTCACAGGCTCGAGGAGCTAGTGCATACCAGGTTCTTAGCTGCTCTGGTTGGCTTTACCTCTTGTTACTATTTTAAAGCTGATTTAATCAACTCTGTCATATACATAAATATTATATCACATATTATGTGGAATATCTTTTAGTCCTCTTGGTCCTGTTCCACTAGAACAACCACCTTTTCCAGTGCTCTGAGGGAGATGCACGGCTAAGGAGAAGGGCTGCCTCTCCAATGACCTTGTGAGTTTGCAAGGTATATCCATCCTCTTTCTTATGGAGTGGGCAATGTGGGTGGGAATGAGAGCTCAGTGCCCCACCTGACATTTCTATCCAAAACCATTTCATTTTATGGATTTTCTCTTGCATTATTAAAAATAAAACTGATAGATAATTAACCTTCAATAAATATAGTTTTGATACAAATCCGAAATCTCACATATAAGTTAAATTAACATATCCATCAGTTCTTTCATTATCATTTGGTGGTTAAAGTGAAAGCCCCTGAAATCTCTGTGGATTCCCAGTGTACACTGCAGTATCTGCTCCAGGCCTCATGCCTGCCACAGATGTATGGAATTACCCTCCCTGAGGGCAGCCTTGGCCCTGTGACCAACAGCTCACCCACTCCCCACTTCCGTGTCCAAAGAAACACAGTTCTGCTTTCCAATCTGTGTACTCTGTGGGTCAGAGATGTGACTACGGTTTTTCCTTCAGAAATTCCTAGATAATATTTGCAAAAGCTTGATTTACCTAGAAAAGGTGTCTCCCAACCTTTCTGTCTGCCCTCCCTGTCACCTCACTGTGGTCCAGGCTGTCACCAACAGTCCCAGGACCACCTGTTGGAAAAAGCTTCAACCTCAGACCACAAGACAAGTTCTTGCTTATTGTCTTTTGAATCTCTAACTTTCTGGTGAACTCCAGTTCTCTTCACTATACCATAGCAGTCATTAGCATGAACACATCTGGAGTTGCAATGGATTATGGATATTGCTATATGATACAGTTACTGTCTAGGGTCTTGATTGAGTTCAGTTTCTCTGTCAGTTAAAACATCAAGAGGCAGGGGAGGGGGAATCTCAGACACAGCAGAGAATCAGTAGACAGAATGAAGAAAGGCTTTGATTAGGGCTGAGGACACACACGCAGGCACACACACACACACACACACACACACACACACACACACACACAAAGACACACACAGGAAGGACCCTCTGGAAAGCAAAACGGAGACTTAAAAAACTGACACCCAATTTCTACTTGAGGGCTGGGTGTTCTAAGGGTCTTCAAGCTGGGTCAGTCTGAACAAAGATAGAGAGGCAGATAGGCCTACGACTCTGAGGCAAACATGTCCACCCACCACTATGTAGTGGTCTTTTCATCTCTACTCCACAAGTGATTTTCTCTGGAGTTAAACAAATTTTACAGAAGCCCAAATTTCTCTTAATTAATATGGTTTTGTCTTTAGCAAACAGAACTTGCTGTCTAAACAGATACTGGTGGTGGTCACTTCTCAAGAGGAAGGACAGATTGTATACTTTCCAGAGAAGAGGGAGGTTTAAGCAGCCTTAAAAAGCAGATGTCAGCATCTTAGTTTAACTATGCTGTCTTAGGTTAGAGTTCCTTAGTCTGTTTTTTTTTTATTCCTGTATAACCTAATATTCCCTAAGTAAGCTTCTTAGGAAATGCATTCTAGTACTATTTTGATGAAAAAACTTGTTGATATTTTTCCTCCTTACCAGTAATTATAGATAGTTATATGTGATATAAGTTCTGAAACTGAATTCTTTCTCCTGGCACATCACTGAAGTGTATACTAGAATTCAATGAATCTCTGACTACCATCTTTTAGCTAGTTTAGCCCAGGCTGGCTCACTACCCACACAGGCACATACATGCACATATGCATGTGTGCAACCACCTCCTGATGCATGCTTATTCTCTGCAGAGGATGGTATTGGCCATTAGGAAGGAAAAGGAAAGATCCTGGGAAGTTCAGGCATTTGGGAAAATGCTTTTTGTTACCCAAAACAGACTGGGTCCCTCTGGGATTTAAACATGGAATCATACTCCTAGACCAATGAGCTACCCATCAGATGTGCACCCCAATTGCGATGGGAGATGTTATTTTGTATATGTTTCTCTTACTTGTTAATGAATAAAGCACTGTGTGGCTAGTGGACAGGCAGGAAGGATAGGCGGGGCTACCAGATGAAGAGAATTTTGGGCAGCTGGACCCTGCAGGGAGGAAGAACCACTAGCAACAATGTGGATTGCATGATTTTTCACTTGAGACCTGACAAAAGCTTAAAAAGACAAAACAACAGAGACAAGCATGGCTTCTTGATAGCAGCATTTTCTCCAGTGGGCTCTGTTTTGCTAGAGATAAGCAGAGAGGTTTGCTGACTCAGCATATCGGCAAAACCAAACCAAACCAAACCAACCAACCAACCAAACAAACAAAAACAACAACAGCAGCAATAAAACTGCAGTGCTCTTTTAGGAGGCCCTGCTACCAAATAAAAATGGTGTGTATGAGAAGCTGGCAGCAGCAATGACCAGCATGTTGCATGGCAGATTTAGCCTTTACTCATAAAGGCTTAAGAGTCGGCGTAGTGAGCACAGCTCCCAGTGCTGGCAGTAAACTTATTCCTGCCATATTGGAAAGCCAGCAGCTAAAACATCCTCTTTAATTCTAGCAATGCTGTTTAGCAGATAAAAGACTCATGATCAGAAAAAGATAAAGATATACAGTAAAGATGGATTCAGAGGTAAAAAGAAAAACCTCTAGAGGGTTTACAGTGTGCTTAAAAATATACGAAGGCTTGGGAGAGAAAAGAAAAAGATAGAGAAAGTCCTTAAAAAAAAAAAAAAAGAAACAGAATAATGAAAAAGCCACATAAAGATGGAAAGAATACAAAGAGTCTGGATGCTGCATGTCATTGTGTTGTCTTTGAATTATTTGACTGTGGAGGAAAACAACAACTGCTAACAGACATTTGATTATAAATGCTTCTGAATGAATCCAATCTATATTTTAAAAATTCTTTGATTTCAATGTTTAAGTCTAAATAAAGGTTACTTTGGAAAAGAGGCTTTCTTTTTTGTTTCCACAGAAAATGAAAAGCTGTGGATTCTTTCCAGACTAATATGGTTTGATCAAGCAAGACCTCCTGAAGCAGTGGCCCAGGTGATCCAACCTCCGAAACAGCTGAGACGATGCAGCCTTGCAGATTACTACAGCCAGGATTTAACCAGGTTTCTGTGTTTTCTCATGACAGCACCCTCAAACAGCAGGAAACAATTTGGAGAGAACTACGCCCACATTCCTAAATATTGTTTATAAATGTTTGTTTTCATTTAAATGGGGTTGGTTATAAATGGTTAATGATCACAACCAATCTCTTTATTTAAAATGGGGGATATGATAGATATAGAAATGAATAAATTGATATAGATTTTGGTTTATTGATACAAATTTAAGGCCATTTTTGTTATATGTATATTTCTCCTCTTGTTTAGGTATTGTGTTTATACAGAGCTTTTAAAACTGTAGTGCATAATTAAATACAGATTATATGTAGCCACTATAATTAGTCAATAGTTAGGTTAGTTAGGTTTTCTAGATATACAAACATATATTTGATAGATAGTCTTCAAATCTTTCAAAGACCTTCAGAATATGGCATTTAAAATTATTTAGGGTTTTCCACGACAGTGAGACACAACTATTCCTGGCAACATCAATTACTTTGGAGTGGAAGGTGGGCATCAAAGAAACTTGTTATGGAGTTTGTCTTCAATATGGCAAGACCAGCCATTTAGGCAAGGAACTGCTCTTGCCTTGACTGTGCCTGTATGGTGTCCAAACTGGACCAACAGGAAAGTGACTGCTGAATTTGCCAAAACAAGATGGGTTCCTGCTTCATGGAAGAGTCTGCCAGACATTCTGTAGGACACACAGAAAAATGACTAACAAACTGCCAATACAGGTGGATAGTTTAAAATTTCCTGCTTCACTGAGAAGTCTGTCAGACACACTATGGCCTATGGGCTGAAGATTGATGCTTCAATGTTACAGAGGAACTTTGGATGACAGTCCAGGAAGCAAGATGTCTTTGTCAATTCTAGAGTTTGTATACTATCCTTCTGTGGTCTTTGATGGAGTTGAAGACAGTTATAGTTATGGTTTTCCTTTGTTATGATAAAAGATAAGTTACATATAAGACATTAGATGCACAAATAGTTGATAGACTATTTTCTTAAAATCTTACTAAATGTTAATGGACTAAATATTGTAATTATAGTTCTTACTTGACAACTGTTGTGGTATAAAACCTTTCTTTTTATTTAGACAAAAAAGAGGAGATGATGGGAGATGTTATTCTGTATATGTTTTTCCTATTGGTTAATGAATAAAGCACTGTATGGCTAGAGGCCAGGCAGGAAGGTTAGGTGGGACTAACAGCTGAAGAGAATTCTGGGAGGTGTAGGCAGAGAGAAGTCATTACACGAGCCCAGGAAGACAAGACTCAAGTCAGGCATTCTCCAGTAAGATATGACCATGAAGAAATACATAGGGTAGTACTTATGGGTTAATAATTAAGACAGAGCTAGCCAAATAGAAGTCCAAGCCACCGACCAACAGTTTCATAATTAATATAAGCTTCTGAGTGTTCATTTGTGGCAAGGCAGCTGTGGAACTGGGCATGAAATCCTGTAACACTATTGTTCAAATAGAATAGTCTTTAAGCAATAATATCCTTCTATATGGCAGCTTTCAGCCATCTCTAACTCCAGTTCCAGGGATACAATGCCCTCTTCTGACCTCTGTGGTCAGCGGTCAGCAGACAAGCACATGGAACAAACATACATGCTGGTAAAAAACAAACAAGACAAAACAAAACAAAAAAAACTTTATATATATATATATATATATATGCATATGCACATATATACACACGTATATGTATATATATATAGTACATCACTATGACTGATAGTAATAAGGTTGCTTTATTTGTCTCTTGAATGCATTACTCTTGTCTAACTAATTTTTTCCTTGTGCCTGAGTATGGATCCAGAACCTTAAGAATGCTAAGCAAGTACTGTGCTTCTGACCCTTTTGCAAAATCCTTTGACCAGTATCTCCACAAGACTGTGAGCTCCCAGTCTTGGTCCCATTATTATGCATTCTTAAGAATTTAAACCCTTCAAATCCATGACCTCTTTGCTTCTAGTTATTTATTTTGTAATGAGTTAGATTTTTGTTATACACTTATTACATATTGAACATGCAACAATTCACTTAATACTCATTGTTATCTTCTGATAAACATAGGAGACAGGAAGAATTAAATAACTACACAGAGTGCACATAGCTAATAAATCAAGGAGCCAGAACTTATACCCAAGTAGTATTCAAATTTCTATGTCCTGGTATCCAATTTTAATAAAAAAACAAAACAAAACAAAACGTCTATAATTATAAACCTGAAAGACACTGATGATGTCAATAATCATTGGGGTGTTATGTGAGACAAAATATTTATTTTTCTTGTCTTGGATATAGAAACAGTCCCAACAGTTAACTAGAGATTGTTCTTCTAATGCTAAGATGGGCTTATATTTGACTATGTACATGTTTGCCCTTAATGCCTTTCATTGGCATTAAGATATATATAGATAAGGTGGGTTAGTTTGAATGCAATTGAAACCAATAATATCATAAGTAACATGGCTTCTTAAATTTTACTGAGCATGCCAACATTCAGCCAGATGTCCATCCCTGTGAATCAGCATAAATGGGCTGAGAACTGCATAACCAAGGGTCAGAAATTCTTGAAAATGCATTGTTAAGGAGTCATTCTTCAATGAAAAGCTTAAATATAAAGAAACAAAACAGTCTGTCCAATAGAAGAAAAGAAAACAGAGCATCAGCAGGAGGACACTCTGAGCAGCTCTCAGCTCAGGAGGAGTTCTGTAGAGAAGTTTGGAGTTCTGAAGGTAGAGGACATGCTGGTGATGCTTGTGAAGAAGAAATACCATGTAGCCACTGGCCCCTCCCATGATGCCCTGAAACACAGCATCTCTCAGGACCATGAAGGTGAGAAACATGCTGTTTATTTTCTGACTTTCTTTTTTGAAATAACAATATTCATTATTTTTACTCAGTTGTAATGTGGATGTACCTCTGTTTCTGATGGAATGGAGGAGGTTGATGCTGATCAAGGAATTGAGAATCCAAAAGAAGAACAGTGAGAGAAGAACACGTCCTGTAGAATGCAGTCTTAGCCTCCACCACCAGGAAGCTCTGGGGTTCATGATGATGGCCTGGACCACTGTGAGGAGACTGCTGGTGCAGATGGAGAGGCCCCGAGCCACCCTTTCCAGGTAAACAATGATGTGACAGCCCACATCACCTAGGAAGTGTCTCAGACCTAAAGCTGCAATTGTTGTTGGCATGCCCTTAGAAAAAAGCAGTATAATATTTGTAAAAGCCAGGTGGATGAGAATAAGGTGTATAGATTTCTTCCTAGAACCCACAAAAGTGCATATGTAATTCACAAAAACAGAAGTATTTGCTACAGTGCCAAGCCCAGTTAGAAGAAGGAATATTGTCATTTCACTAATATTCAAAACCATTTCTAACTTCATAGGTAGAACATTTGGGATCTTCCAAGTAGAGTTTGAGGGAATGATATGTATCTATAAAATAAATTTTATGTCATAGTGTGTTTCTGGTATATAAAAGACAACCTTGACATGTGCAATAGAACAGATTATCTTTTTTAATGTGAGGAATTCTAATTTTTCTTGTTGTCTTTATAGGACATCTTGTACTGTGGCATCTTGTGGCAGAAGGTAAAAGATATTTGAATTACAAAACAATTTATTCCCCTGACTTCCATATTAACAAAATTAAATTACATGTTCAAATGTTTATATATCCCATATTTCGAACCTCAGTATGTGGTGAAATAAACACAAAGTTTCACCAGTCGGAATGTTTCCTTGTATTTTCTATTTAACTTTGTTGTCACCCTGTGAGTCAGTTCCCAACCTACACCTTCCCTTAACCTCCCCTCCTCACACCTAGGGAACAGACACTTCTTAAAATCATTGTGTCAAGCATGGTGGCTCACTTCTGTAATCCCAGCACTTGAAGAAGGGTGAGACTGGAGGATTGCTGTGGATTCATAACCAGCCTTGGCAACACAGACAGTTGCAGGTCAGTCACAATCACATAAGAAGACCCAATAGGAAACAAAGCAACCCCATTTTACTGCATCAACATTGACATCTTGCAGAGAGGGAGACCTTTCTTCCTCTGCAATGCCTTTTGTTTTGTTTCTATGTGATTTTTCTTTTGAAATGAATATAGCAAAGACCTGTTTTATATCCTGTCTCTAGTTACTGTATCTTTCATTGATTCACACATCTTTATATTCCAGAGATGACCTTTCAGAACTCAAACTGTTCTGTTAATTTCACTGCTCAGAGAGTTCCTGGGGGTATTTTATACCACCTGCACAGCACCTCACTATTGGAGTGCAGCTGATAATGCTTAAGCAAAGTCTCCAGGTGTGGGTCTGTGGTCTCAACAAAGCAGATACATTGACAGGAAGCAGCCAGACTGTGCCCTAAAGCAACAATGTTAAGCTGTCTAGAAGGGTTTAGGAGAGCATTGCCCTCCCAAGAAATGACCTCAAGGCCTCCGAGGGAAACTGCAACAGATATGGATGAGCTGCTGTTTGTCAAGAAGAGAAGTCTTCCCAGGTGTTGTGTGGTGCCATGGAATGAATACAGTTTATGAATTAGGAATCCCTAGTACTGCCCACTAAATGCATTGGGGCTACAAGGCTAAGTGAAAAGTTAACCAGCTGTTACAGTACTGCAGCTGTGATGTAGCCATATCCCCATTAGCATCACAGCTAGATTTACCCGTGTCTGTTCTCTCAGCCTGTTATACAACAGAGGCTGCTTTGATTTCTATGAGTCTGTGTTGTTTTCTCTTTTCTTATCTTTTTTGTTTAGTAGTAAAAATTCTTCAAATTTTTTAATTAATGTGCAATGATAATACATTTGTGGAGTACGGTACAAGTACAATGCTTACTAATCAAATTAATTACTGTTACAGGGTTTTGGATGAAGCTGGTCATCTAGAGGTACCCCCATCATTAGTATTTTAACCTTCTAAGTCTCATGGCTTCCCTCTTCAAGCTTTCACAAAGTGTATTCTGTTATTATGAATGGCTGTTTGTGTTGTGCTGAGGGACACTAGGTCTTACTTTCTGTGTTTGTCTTTGGGTGCCTGCTGATTTCCCTCCACTTACAGTTATAGCTCTTCCCTGCCTTCAGCATTCAGGGTACATTTGGGTAATCATTTCCACACTTTTAGACCTGGATAGGATTGTACTTTCACAGTTAACCTAGGACATATAGGACACATATCAAAGTGCACATGAATCGTGATTGGTTCTCATCGCTGGACTACACCACTGACAAGAAGCAGTTTAAGGGAGAAAGAAAGGCCTTATATGGCTCACAGTTTGTAGTCCAGCTGGACAGGGAGCATGGATGCAGGAGAGTGGGGTACTGGTCACATTTGTTAGTAGACAGGAAGCAGAGAGATTGCTGATGCTCAGCTCCTTTTTCTTATTTATTCTGGGTCCCAGCCCATAGAATGGCGCTACTCACATCCTCAGTAGGTCCTTCCACCTCAGTTCAAACCGGATAAAACTTCTCACTGAAACGCCCAGAGGTGTGTCTCTTTCATGATTCTAGATCAGTCAGATTGACAATGAAGGTTAACCCTCACACAATATCCAGAACCAAAGAAACCAGGGCCAGGCCTATTGTCTTTGGAATGCTTAATATCCCTCTTCCATTCCCCTACCTTTTGTCAATCACTACAGGGGCTTCTGAATTTACCATTACCCCCCCTTTTTTTTTCTTTTGTGTTTGTTTTGGAATGGGGTCTCACATAATCAAGGTCGGCCTCAAACTCTGTAATTGAGATTTCTCTGAGGCCCTGGTCCTCCAGCTTTTAATTCTGGAGCAAAACTATGGGGGGGGGTTCAAGTATATGCCACTATGCCTGTCTTTTTTCTTTTATCTTCAAGATCACTGGAAGAAAAAGCTGTATGAACATTGGCCTATACCCAAGTCTGGGATGATGCAGTCTCATGAGTAGAAACATTCACCAAGCACTGCCTTTCAGCCTCAGTTTGCTTGCCTGAAAAATGAGAGATTACAATCTGTAGTCATGAAATAAACAAAGCATGCTATGATTGGAAATCCACAGCTCACAGTGCAGTGAAACACCAGGCATACTAATAAGAACAGCTGTAATATTTATTATGTTTAAATAAGAACTGATCAAAGCGTTAGTTCAGAAAAATGTTAAAAAAATAATGTTCAGAATATTTCCCAATACCCTAATATTATTAACAAACACTTTTTGTTATTTTGATTTGGGTCTAGGGTTTCCCATCATCCTGAGATACCTATCTTAGTGTTAGTGAGGGCCTAATGCCTCAAATCAGATTTGGGGTAAGCTCTGAAACACCTATTATAATGCTTCCAGTAGTTTTTTGAATGAAGAATTTGAACAGTTGCAGGGGACAAAGTGGGGAATTACTAAATAGCTTTTGAATTATTATTGGAAACTTCTTAAAGGGCATGCTTTACAATGAGTTATGTAATAACTCAGGCAGGCAACTGTGCCCATTTCAGACATAGTTTTCTCAACTAAAAAATGACAGCAGCGCTTGATGATTCATAAAACTAGGTCTAATTTGCAATGGATTATACTAACTCATAACCTGGCCAAGATAAGGAACAATTATATTTTCAATACTAATTGTTAATCGTTTTTTCCATCATACTGGCATACAATGTACAATGATGAAGTTGACTCAGAATATAGTATGTTATCTAAGAGATTATGAGATACTTTAAGGATGAGTACAGAAACACACACACACACACACACACACACACACACACACACACACGGCAGGAGTTATATATAAGGTCTTAATGGGTAAAGACAAAGTCTGTCCATATGTAGGAGACAGATTGCTGTGAAGAAATTTTGGAAAGCTGGAAGAAATTTTGGAAAGCTGATAATAGTGTCAGTCATGGTACAGGTGAAAGGAGAGGCTGAGAGACAAGAAGCATTCTGGTTCGTTTCCCGCTAGGAACCTGAAAAGTCCTTGAATCATTCTTATTCTCCCTGAAAGGAAAGAGGCTAGACATGCCAAGACCCTCCCTGAGCTCCCCAAAGGCACTGGCTCCTAAGCCTGGCGCTTAACCATCTTCCCAGCCTGTGGTACATACCTGTGGTGATCAGGTTCATCAAGCTCTATGCCTCATAGTCAAAGAAAACTGAACAATGCGTAAGGGAATTCTTACAGCCCCAGGCAGGACCATCTAAGAGTGAACAGTCAGGTGTGCTCACAGCAGTGGCTGCACTGGAAGACAGGCTCTGGGTTAGTTCTCTGGCCAGGTGAGCCTTCCAGGGTTGTATTTGAATCTTCTGGGTTGGTAGAGTTCTTGTTTTCAATAACCTGTCACTGGGCTTCAGCTTTCAGTGTAGGGGAGAAAGGAGCCCTCTGCAGAATCTTGTCCCTCGGGTACAACTCTCTCTCTCCCTCCACAATTAACTAGCTCTGTACTAGAAGCTGTTTCAGACTTAATTAGAATTTAATTATGTTATGTAACAAACTATGGAAATGATTCCTGAAGTATTCGTCTTGAGTTTATTATTTTAATAGAAAGACATGCAGCGAGCAATGGAACAGCAGCTAGGTTCTGTGACTCAAGTTGCCTCTAGATCCAGTCCTTTCTTCACCTTTACAAAGTTCTGAAGCTGTGAAGTAGAAGGTGACTCTCTTTACAGGCACAGAAAATGGAAGATCCTGTTTCTTATTAATAAAGTGCAAGGGACTTACTTGTATCCCATGGCAGGAGAGAGTGACCAAGCAGGGGGACAGACATTCCAGGTAGACAGAGCTTAGTGAGTTTTATTAGAAAGAGAAAGGAAGATGGAAAGGAAAAAGAGATAAAGAGACACAGAGACAGAGAAAGGACAGAAGAGAAGAGGGAGGAAAAATCCTGCCTGCTCCAGGGGAACAGCACACAAGAGAGAGCTGAAATAGATAGTAAGTGGGCTGGGTCTTTCTTTTAAAGGGGTTCTTTGCCCCTGCCTGCAGATTAGTAGTTATGGACCCTGGGTTGACCAGAGTTCTGCCTGAATGCAGTCTGCCAGATGACAGGGGCAGGCCAGCATAATGCCTGAATCCTTATATTGTTATTTCCCTTGACCTGTTCTACACATGAGAATTTGACCAATGGCATTCATCTCTCGAAATTCCACTTCTGAGAAAGTCTCAGATACACAGTAGGGAGGAAGAGAGAGGTTCTCCTTGCTGTAGGTACCTTGATGTTTCAAGGTCTCCCTTGAGTGATTGGTTGCTTCTTTGTCCATTAAACAGCAACTGGGACCCCCCAAACCCAACTCCATGTGAAAGACTAATCCTGTTCTATAACAACTGTCAGTAAATATGAGAAGGCTATTGACTGACTTATGGATAGAGGCAATACATTTACACAAGGAGCCCAATTACCAGGTGAATTTAAGATAACTATGTTTTGCAAAATGATGAGCCCCTTATTTGATATTGAGTTACAGTTTTCCTTGGGAAGTACATTCCCACGAAGACTACCTGTCTTTCAAGCAGGGGTCAATACTGTCACTACTTGGTAAAGAAGAACAACTGGGTACAGTTGGTAATGAGAGACTCAGTCCAGATGGTGGTCTCCTTGCCTTCTATATGTTTCAAGGGAGTCCCATGCTGCATCATCAAAGGGAAGAGCAAGGTGGCTGGTCTATATGATATGTGTATCACAGCTAACTAAGAGGACAAAAGACCTCTGGTTAAGCTTGAAGAAGCCATCAGGGCCAATACCAGATGTGAAGAGATCCATGATCACTGGAGAGGTGGTGTCCTGGGTCCAAAATCCATAGTTCAAATTGCTATGCTAGAAAATATAAAGGCCCAAAACACACGACAAACTCAGTTGAATGTACACTGCTGAGTTTTCTATTTATAAATATAAGAAAAATTGTCCTATTACAAACATTGGCTTCCTTTCTTTCCCTTTAATTCTTATGTATGTGTGGTCTTTTGTGTTATAGGTTTACAGATTGAACCAAGGCCCCTACATTTGTTATGCAACTACTCTAGCACTGAGTTAAATCCCCAGCCCAACTTTAATGGGAATCTTTTGATTTATATTATTTTCTGATTTAATGTTTATCAATAAAAATCTGATGAGATAATTTTTCCTCTACTTATATAGAGAGGTTGTGGGCAAGCAAGACATTTTATTTTTAATTTTCTTTTTCTAAAACATACAGACAATAGCTAAATCAAGAATGTACACAATGATGTAAGTGACTAACCATTAACCAGAGCTCCAACTAAAGCTTTTTGTGTCCATCTAGACCAGTCTAATCTATCTTTTTATCATGGCATCAAATGTCACACAGTCTCAGTATATCTTAATACCTCTCAGAGGTTATATTCAATGGATAGGAGAATCACTTAGTCTGCCTTTTGCTATATTATGTCTTATTAGAAATGGCAAAGAATCCAGACATGCTACAGGGTTGTTGTGAAGGAAGTGGTTACATGTTGAGAGTCAAGAAAGGTTTGCTCTGGCCAAAACTGGTGGTATACACCTTTCATCCCAGCTCCTTGGATGTCTAAGGTAGGAAGATTGAAAGTTCAATGGCAGTCAGGCCTACAGAGAGAGTTCAAGGTCAGCCTAGGAACTTGTTAGTGTTATAACTCAATAGCCAAGGGCTTCCTAGGATGTTTGAGGCCCTGAGTTCAGTTCCCACCACTGACAAATAAGATAAGGAATAAAGACAAAGGAAGAAAATGAGGAATGAACAAATGAATGAATGATTATTTGTTGTGCCTGCTTAAGGTAAAGAGGAGACAGTGGCTCCTATAGAGGACCACATCCTTATTCTCTGAAGATGCAGCTGTATGACAGCATTCCTCATTGATTCCCAGAGCATACCTGGGTGGTAGTAACCTGTGTGGGTTCTCTGCAGCTGATAAACCTATGGAAGTTTTGCAGATGCTCTGAAAACTTAACCAGGCCTATGATTAAGTCAGAGGACAAATGTCTCGATATATGCTTTCCTTTCACTTGTGTGGAAAGGATGTTCAAGCAGGCCTTGACCACATTTTCTATCCCATTTTCTTTGAGCAAGTTTAAAATGAACAAGAGTCACTATTATAGAAAGGTTTTTGCTAATGGTTTTCCTGATAATTAATTAGCATGTAGTTTATGTTAAAAACTCCCCCAGGCCATCCTCAGGTCCTATTTGGAGACTCCTTCCTTGGGAAGAGCAGGCTGCATTGTGTGTATTCTCCTGCAGTGCTCTAAGACTGACTGCCCAGAATGGAACTGAGGTGTAGTAGGTTCAGGATTTGCTCCCAAGTTCATGATTTTCTTTGCAGCTCAGCTCCCACAAAGCATCCTGACTGAGGATCATTTGTTGGTGTAGCTCTGCAGGAAATTCTGCTCCATTCTTCTATAGTTTTCCTCCTTAGTGACACAGATCATTATTTCTGCTAAATTCAATGGCTCTCCAACCTCTATGTGTTGATATAAACAGCCAGCTCTACCTACTGCCTTGGCAGTAAGGACACTGGGCATGGCTCTAACATGAAAGTGACACCATGATTTTGGGTCCTGTTGCTTAGGAAGTTGTCTTTGATATTAGGTCATGAAAGGACATTCCCTGCTCCACACTAATCTACTGACCAGATCACAGTTCCCAGTGCCATTCTTTGGTGTGTTGAGCCAAAGGTCTTCAGATGTAGTCTAGGACTAGCACAGACTAGAGGAGCAAGCGAGGAGATGGTTAGTCTGTCAGATTCAGAGTGTGGGAGGATAGCCCTACCCCCCACCCCCACCCCAGACAGAGTCAGTACAGGACACATCCAGGTACCAAATTCTGAGCACAAAGTAGATTTGTTACCCCAGAGGAGCAAGTGGGATGTGCTGCAAAAGAAGTCAGAAAGCCAGCAAGGGATTTTGTAGGAGGGGCTATTTAACGAGAAAAAACAGGGAGTCTGTGCTAGATTGAGTTGGTAAATTCTGCTTAGACATAATATTGATTGTTGGACATTGGTGTTTTGTCTCAGGAATGAGTCAGTGGCCAAATCAGGTAATGGACCTTGGAGACTAGCTTTAGGGATGTAGTCTAATGGTGTTTAACAAGGGGGAGAAGCATAAAAGGCAAAAACCATTGGTACCATATGTGTCATGCTTGGGCCTGTGTTTGTCATGTTAAGTCCTTCTAGAACCCTTCACTCTGGACATTCCTAGAAAAGCACGAAGAGATAGCTGTATGGAGCTAGCCATTCCCCATAATGCTACCGCTTGGACAACTGTTGAGGCCCCAGTATGTTCTGTTGAGTGGATAGGAATATGGTAATTAATACTTAATTCCTTGCTGTTGCAACTGTATTGTGCTTATGTTTGAGGATATTTAATTCTTAGTAAGACAATACTGAAGGGTTCAGAAAGAAGAAATAAGCCAGTGCCTCTGAGGAAATTGTTCACGAACCACCTTAGACCAGTGGGGGCCCAGGGACCATTAAAGAATCTGAAGCAGCTAAGAGGAGAAAAAAGTTGAAGACTCTCCACAATGCAAAGATTGCTGGTAGGACGAGAATCTCTAAGAGGTCAAGAGATCGTGGGAATCAGTCTGGGAACAAGGAGGAAAGACAGGATTTCTGTAGTCACTAGGATCCACAGTGCCTACTCCACAGAAGAGAAAGGCACCTACGACATTGATGTAACCAGCACTCATTCCCACTGCGGACTCCAGACAGGGACATGGTTGCACATTTTTCCTGATAAGACTTTGCCCCTGGTGAGGGACTTCGGGAGAGGAACTGCTTCTATCCCAAAGCAGCCATGTTCTCAATCTGGAACCACCACTATCCAGGGCATCCGTGGTCTCCAGAGCTGGCTGTGTGGCTATACTGCGTCCACCAGGGGGACCCATGGTAGCATGAACCTTCACTTGTAGCCCTGGAGCCAAGCCCTGGCTGCATGTGTCTCATTCTGGGCCAGAGTCAGCGAAGAGCTAGTCTTTCCCGGCCGCCCCAGAGTTGCTTGAATTATCCACACCTGTGCTGCCACTTGGCTCCCTGCCTTTTCACTGTCATCCACGCCACACATGGTTACAAATGTGGCAGCAAAGGTTTGTTCTCTGGACACCAGTGTCATTACTGAATGGATCCCAGAGACTTTGCTCATCCACGTGTGCTTATGTTCAGTCCTCACCCCATGGTATCTCACTCATCAACACCAGTGCTGTGCAAGTGGCCCGAATGACAAACCCAGCATCAACATGGATCCTTCCCTGCTGGGAAAGATAAAGGCCAGGAAGACCCCACAAGTCACCCTGCATTGACTGCCTAGGTCCTTGTTATCTTCCTCTCTGCTGTTTGGGACTTGATTATTTGCAGAAGGAGTGCCTTAAGCATGCTGAGATTTTCCACAAAAAGGCCCTCCTTCAACCCATCCTATGGACACAGTAGTGCTTCTACTTTCTATGGAGACATCTTGTGAGTTTTGGCCTCCTATGTTGAAGGGTTTACACGTTCCCACTTTTACAACGGAATTTAGGTTTCAGTTCTCTGAGAGGAGCAAACAGACATCTCTCCCAACAAAGGACCATTTATCGACAAATTACATTCAGGGACAAAGGAAGAGAGCAAGAACTAACAAGGCCTGGGTCAGTCCCACAGTGTCTCAAGGACAGTCCTTGCAACTCCCTTGAAACTTACCTAGCTATGTCAGCCAATTAAAAATGTACTAATGTAACTGCTGCTTGCTTAACCACTTATGTTTGAGACAACCTAATTGTTCCTAAAATTCCTTAGCTGTGCTTAAAGGGAGATTGCATGCTCTTCTTGGGGTCGTTGCCATTTTGTACAGGTGAAGAACCCTGAATGCATGCTGGAATATTAATAAACGCTATTTGTTCTTACAATCTATTTGATGTGGGATCGTCCTTCAGTGTTTCCTCAGACCCTACAGTGTTTTATTTATTTATTTAAAAATGTTCATTTGTTTTAATTTTGAGTGTTTTGCCTTCATGTTTACATGTGCACAATATATGTGCCTGGTACCCAAAGAGGTCAGGAAAAGGTATCAGATTCCCTGGAATTAGACAATTGTGAGCTGCTATGTGTGTGCTGAGACTCAAATCCTGGTCCTGAGGAAGAGCATCCAGTGGTTTTATTCACTGAACCATCTCTCCAGGTCCCAGTTTCCAATATTTAGTAAAACTTTTCTTTCCTTTTATCATCATATATAATCATTTGGAGACTGACATTTAAACTCAATGGGTTCAATTTTCACTGTGCTTTTTATACAAATTACAGTCATGTTTATTGTGGTCAATGGACTGTTTGTTCTTTTACTTTCTCTTGTATTGACTAGACATTTGGAACAATCAGGAGTAGAAGGAAATCATAAACATCTCAGTTTCTAAACTAGAGCCGTTTTATAAGTCAAGACTGAATATAATCTTTGCTATGTAGCTTTTTTATCTGTAATTACTTCATATCAAGTTGTGAAAAATCCTCATTTGAATTTCTAAAAATTTTATTTTCTTAATGGCTGGACATTGAATGTCAAGTACATTTATGATTCTAGTGAAATAAATGACTTTTTTGACTATAAGAGAATAATCATATGACTAGGATTATTCAACAATAATCCATTTACTATAGTAATAAGGCACATTGGAATGTATTAGATTGTTACTATGTAGACCACTGGCTCTTACTTACTAACACCTATTTGTGTTACCTATATGTTCTTGAGTATTGTTTGCTGATCATCTTTGTTTTACAATGACTTTTTCTGGATTTTTGGACTGACATGGTGCTGGTTTTAACAAATAAGTCTGGAAGTGTTCATGTTTTCCATGCCACTGTGAAGCCTTTGTATAGTAGTGGCCCTGTTTCTGAATAAATGGAAGAATTCATTGGGGAATGTTCTTGGGTTTGGAATTTATTTTCATATCATGAAGTAATGTTTGTGTATAAATATCTAATTTGTTCACTAAAAAGAAGCTTCAGGTCCTTTAAATGTTCCTCGTTTTGTATTGTGTTTTCACCCATGTTGTAGGATCTGAACTCACAGAGATCCATGTCTGCCTCTTCCTCTAGAGCTGGGATAAAAATGTTGCCACTGTGCTTAGCCAGAGCTTCTGGTCTTTATGCTTTCTCTTCCTGCACTGCTTGCAAATTATGTTTTCCTTCAAATAATTAATCTGCCTTGCCTATGCTTTAAATTTTATCTTGCATATGTACGTACTATTCTGTCAGTATATTTTCAGTAACACTTCTTGATGTGTTGTCTTAGGATTTCTACTGTTGTGATAAAATACCATGAGCAAAAGCACCTTGGGGAGAAAAGAGTTTATTTTGTTTCCACTTCAGGGAACAGTAAGTACATCAACAAGGGGGGGGCAGGATTTGATGGAGAGGCCATGGGGAAGTGCTGCCTGGTGTGGTGGTGCATGCCTCAGAGGGAGGTGGGTATCTGTCAATTCAAAGCTAGCATGATTGTAATTAACATAGCAAGTTCCTGGGCAACCAAAAGAATCAAAAGAAAGGGAGGGGAGGGCAGGGGATCAGAAGGGAGGGGAAGGGAAGGGAAGGGAGAAAAGTTCAAAAGGTAGCATTCAGCCTAATTCTAATTCCAAACAGGAAGTAAAGGTGGACCAATTAGGCTATGATGAGTAGTGGAATGCAAGTTTTAAATAGTGTGAAGTCCCTGCTGTGTTCATGGACATCAGAGTCTAGAAGATAGTGTCAATCTGAAAGTCAAGGAACATAAGCACTGCACAGCTGCTTCTGAAGAATTTCAGATTTCTAAAGGAGAAAATATGTATATGAGTATATAAATTGGCCCTGAAGAAATGCAGAAGAGCAAGGAGTCATAAGCAAAAAATGGAATCAGCCAAGATGACCCATTGCAGATGAAAGTATAAAGAATATATAAATACACAATAGAGTTTCATCTAGACATCAGGAAAAACAGAATTATGACATTTTCATGATAGATGGAACTAGAAATTATTGTGGTTAGCAAAATAACCCATATTCAGAAAGACAAATACTGCATATTTTCTCTCTTATATAAAGTTCTGTGGCTGTATATTTGCCTGCTAAATTATAAAGGATTACATGTGAAAACACCAGATGAGTGAAGTTAAGGTCCAGTTTTGCCTTCTTTTTCTCCCTGGCCTTTGGTGCCTTCTAATTAGTAAAGGGGAAGCCAACTAGTACTTGGTACTAGGCAGCCCCATGGCTTCAAACACATCAATTCCGTGTTTTGATTCTCGTTTCTTCAGACAAATGGGGAGTAAAGACAGCACCAGTGCAGAATGAAAGGCCTACTCAAGCCTAAATCTCTTATGTGATGCAGGATGTGACCAACTTTAACTAGCACATCTGTTGTAAGTAATCAGTCTGGATCATAAAATGGTTCGCTGTTTTGTCACTCCATATATCTCAATGCCTTTATGGACTCATCAAATGATATTGGTGGTGGAGAGTGTGTTTCTCTCTTCAGCTTTCTCATCTAAATATCCATAGCTGAGAATCAGATATATTATCCACTTGAGATATCTAAGCAGTTACTTTTTCATTACACAGAGTAAAATGAAGAATGTCAGAGGAGGGAGGGACAAATATTATGCTTCCTTCCTTTCTTTTTAGCAGCCCTGGGGACTGAATTTCCAGCTCCATACATTCAAGACAAACACCCTACCTCTGAGCTACAGTCCCCACTCTCCAAATACCTTTTGGAACACTACACTAACTGTTTTAAAAGAGAAGCCTTGCTTTCAGCTCCATGACAGTATCCAGAGGACACATGGTGGCATAGGCTGTAAGTGCATCATTCATCACTGGCTCTGGAACCTCATGTTGTAAACAATGCTACTAATTTTGGAGAAAGTTTCAATTGTTCTCAGCAGGTCTGCCGACTGTAACAGCTGTCGCGGGCCATGTACCCTAGGTGTGCAGCAGAGAGGAAAGGAGATTTCGGGATCACAGCTGCCAGCGCCGCCTTCACCACTGAAGCAACAGTTTCTACCATAGCCCTCTCCCAATCTGTAAATACTGCAAGCACAGTGGATCAACCAGCAGGTGATTTGGCTTAAGCCTTAGCTACCCAAAGCACACTTGATTATCTAGTACAAATTGGCATTTTTAAACTAAATTTAAAAAGTAACCTCCTATAGGAACACTTGAATTTTTGTGAGAAGCTCATATGGCTTCTTGTTCTGTCTTTCACACATGTCTGTGTTAATACATCATTTTTCTCCAGAAATCCTGGAGTGATCAATTTTTAAGTTATACACATGCTTTAGCGATGCAGATCATTAACATCTATGAAACCTGAGTGTCACTTTCCAATGCAGAAGGCCTTTTACAAGGACTTCAACTTGTGGGTTTGTAGCCCTTGCACTTGGTGCTACTTTGCCACAGCATTAGACAGGCCCAGGCCAACTTTCTAACAAGACAGATACTGTCTTTGGCTCAAGAGAAAATGCCTCTGCCCATGTGTGGCTGACAAACTATTCACCAGTGACCGGTAAGGCAGAGGGAGCAAATATCCAACCTAAGACAGGAAGGTTATGGGCCTGGGTAACCTCTCCAATGATGGGTAAGGAATTATGCTGACGTCCTCTGTCACCTAAGACAGGTGTTAACTTTATATTAAAAGAAAGGGGGAACCTGTAGGACCCCAAGACACCTTGAGCTAGCCTGAAGCTGTTGGTGGGAACTCCTTGCCCCAAGGCTGTTGTTGGTACTCTTTCCGTTTTGATAACACACAGCTTGTGACAACACATACCTCATGACAGTACATACCTCGTGACAACACACACCTCGTAGGGAGGAGCTAAGCCTAAAATTCCTGTAATTTTTCCACTGTGCTGAAAGTCGGTATTTAAGCCCATTCTTGCCCCTCAATAAACGGCATTTGGCATTTGGTGGTCCAACATTGCCATTGAATGAATGAACCGCTGTCTTGTCTTTATTTCAATCTCTAGGCTTTCGCCCAATTCGTAGAAAAGATGGTAGCGTGGGCGCTACAACCTCAAATCAAGATGAGATCAGAGCTCCTTGAAATCAATACTGGGCTAAATTTAAGGGAGTTTTCCTCAAATGATGCTAAACAAGGAACCTGGCAAAGCAGTAAGAATTCTCAAAAGAACAACTTCTTGACAACAGAGCAGGTGTGAAAGGAGTGAAACTGATTTACATATGTGCAACACCACGCATGGACATAGGGAGAGGATAAGGATGGATGCCCAAATAAAACATTCAAATTAAACTCACTGTACATGGGAATTAAGAGTGTAATAAAAAGAGAAAGATGGTCCACTCAAAACATGGTGATACACCAAAATGAGATGAAGAAATGTACATAACTAATTCTGGCAACAGAACCTTGGTATAGGTGAAAATTGAAGCAAATTTCTTCTGGCTAGAAATCCAGACACATCTTCTTTCTATTTTTTATAGAGCATATGACAGGAGCTCTTAGAGATGCATAAGCTTGGACTTGGACAGAGATGCTCAAGCAATAGTTCCCTTCATTTTCTTGGCTTCGCCATGTAAATCTAAATGTAGTCAGTAGAGGGAAGGTCTACTAAACCAAGAGATTAACATTCATGCTACAGAGGGAATTTATGTGGCACTTGTGTAAACCAGAGAGCCTCACTCAGGTCTACTCACTTTGGCAGCTGTGGTGCAGTCAGGTTCTGAGTGAGTCCTGATAGTCAAGCCTTCCTGAGTTGCATTTGTACCTTTAGAGTTTGTAGAGCCTTGGCTGTCGTAACGTGTCTCTGGGATCTCAAGTTTTGTAGTCACAGTACTTTCACGGAGAAGAAAGTCTCTACAGAACCTGTCCCTGAAGTACAGACTTCCTTCTCCCTCCACAATGACCTCATCGCTTTGTCTCAGGAATTACCTCAGTCTTGATTAGGGTTTAATTGTGTCCACAGAAGTGTGCGAAATGAGAAAGCAAACAATTACTGAAGTTTCTATGTCCAGACTTTCCCATTTCTCTCGACCTGTGCATAAGAGTACTTGGTCCTCCTCATGCAGGTGGGATGTGGACTGGAATCTGATAGGGGGAAGACAAGTCAGACACTCGGGGTGTATGTAGGATGGGGAGCAGGGGAGCAGGCAGACATTTGATAATGTCTCAAAGATGTAACAGCCTGGGTAGGGAGTTCTTGCCCTTGGAAGGACAGCTAACTAGGTGGCAGAGGTCAGAGGGATGCTATTTGTAGATAAAAACCTACTTTCACAGTCAAAAAATTGCTGTGGAGGAAGTTCAACAAATGTACAGGTAAAGCATCTTTGGGCTGTCACAGGATAGACAGGACCACCCCTAAAGACGGAGCTTGTTACCCCCTACTCCCAGCCCTGAGAAGTAGCTGTCAACAGTGATATCTGGTAAGGAAGTGAAGCAGCTGGATCCCAGAACATGACTCGATGCAGAGCTCACACCAAAAACGGGGTGGTGCTTTCTTTGATGCTCTTCTCACTTCACTTTGTGAATTTTCCACCAACTGCCTCCTGCAGGTCTGGGAAACAGAAGGCAGCTTTCTGAGAGCCAGGAGGAACACTGATGTCACTGGCAAATCTGAACCACATTTGTGAGCACTGTGAAACCCCAATCCACTCTTCGTGTTCCCCTTACAGCTTCCCACTCTAGCGTCTTGTTGCAGTGTGTGCAAGCCTGCTGCCTGCACATCTAGATGTCTCTAGCACATGTAAGCATCCTCCAAAGTCACCATGAGTTCCAATTCCATGCAAGCTCTAAAGTGCCAGGCGGTCCTATATATAAAGCATCAGGCTACTAATGCACTGTGATCTGTGTTCCATTTTTATCTTAGTTACATTTTAAGTTCTCAGAAACATAAGCCTAGGATCCTCTCTGGGCCCACAGTTTTGCTAGGAGCAGCTTCCAGACCATGAAGGCTCCTTCCCTTGCTTCACTATGACCTTTCATGTTTCTTTAAAAGAAAAAATTTGTTGTTGTACTTTTAAAGAATTTATACATGAGTACACCGTCCTTAAAAAAATTCCACCCTTCCCTGCCCCCTCACACCTTTACCACCTGTAGCTGTTGGCTTGTGAGAAATTGCCTTTGCTCTACACTGACATGTCTTTGGTGTGGTCAATGTTCAGGTCTTGTTCAGGCAACCATATTTTTGAGATTTCATTGGTATAATATCCCTATCATGTTTAGAAGGCATATCTTTCAGCAGGTATGCTGCTCCTCTGACATATCTTTTTGCCCCCTCTTCTGAAAAGTTCCTTGAACCTTAGGTGTAGGGGATGTATTGTGGATGTGCCAATTGAAGCTGGGCACCTCATTGCCCATCATCTCTTACTCTATGTGTTTTGACCAATTGTAGATCTCTGTAGTAGCCTTTGTCTGCCTCAAAGGAACCCTGTGTTTGTTTGTTTGTTTTGTTTTGTTTCCTTTTTTTTGATGAAGAATGTCTTATTTAGGGTTTCATTGCTATTCTTATAAGGAATAAATTTAATTGGTCCTGACTTACAGTTTAGAGATTTAGTTCATTATTGTCATGGTAGAAAGCATGGGGGCATGCAGGCAGACATGTTGCTGGGGAGGTATCTGAGAGTTCTGCATGCAGATCAACAGGCAGCAAGAGCCTGGCTTGAGCTTCTGAAACATGAAAGCTCACCCCTAGTGACACACTTCCTCAGACAAGAGACCACACCTGTTCTAACAAGCCCCATGCCCTAATACTCTCAAATAATGCCACCCCTTATAAGCCTATGTAGGCCATTTTCATTCAAACCACCACAATTGGTGAGAGCTATGCTTATCTGTGAGTATGTGCGTAAGTACTTGGAACACAGTTTAAAGCTACATTGATTAGGAAAACAGCGTAGTAAGTTTTTCCTCTAGTCTATGACCTTTCCACCTATGGGATCTTGGCTAGGTTTATAGATAGGGACAAACATGAGTTTTCTCCTGTTGAGCATGCATTAACAGTTAGACAGCTGTTGTTGGTTATCTCCAAGATATATGTGCCACTGTTGAATCGGCAGAGATATCTTGCCAGGTCAGCCATTGTGGTTTGTATGCTTTATGGCTGGAAACAGCTGCTTGCTTTTCTGCCTTAGCAGCTAGTACATTATCTTATAATGCTATTAAGAGGTAGCTCTCAGGGAGAAGGCCTCCAGGACAATAACCAGCTTGATTCCCCTCCCCCCCATGTCCATTAAGTAAAGTTTGTGATATCTTTAGCAATAGGGTCTTGCCTTCAAGTTTTGACAGGTAACCAAGGATGATGGCTGTAGCCTATATTTTTTGTTTTTGTTTTTGTTTTGTTTTTGGTGGGGTGGGGGGTGTCTTTGGAAGCACTTGGCCAAGAATGCACAGGTCAGTGTCCCTTTCTAGGCACTAGGGTTGTTGTTAGTTCATGGCTTCTGGGAGGATCATTATCCTTTGTGTGGGGTAACTCTATTTAAACTGTGTGTGTGTGTGTGTGTGTGTGTGTGTGTGTGTGTGTGTCATATGTGTATATTTAAGTGTGTGTATATATACACAGAGAAATAAATAATACATATTTTAAGTAATCTTATACAATTTTTCTATAGCCTTTTCAAACATTCTCAGGGTTATTTATCTGTACTCCCTTTTCCTCCTTTTTTATTACTTTTCGCCATCCTCCCCTTGTCTGTCTGTCTTCCTTCCTTCCTTCCTTCCTTCCTTCCTTCCTTCCTTCCTTCATTCCTTCCTTCCTTTCTTGTTTGTTTTTCAAGACAGGGTTTTTCTGTGGCTTTGGAGGCTGTCCTGGAACTAGCTCTTGTAGACCAGGCTGGTCTTGAACTCACAGAGATCCGCCTGCTTCTGCTTCCCAAGTGCTGGGATTAAAGGTGTGCATCACGATTTTTCAAATGATCATTATGCATTTTTCAAGTGACAGATGAAAATGTACTAGATTTTTCCATATTTAGCTTATCTAACCCATTGTTTACTTGGCATTTAGCATATTTCTTCATAGGGCTTACGGTTTCAATGAATTCACATAATATATGTGGAATCCTTCAAAAATCAACATTAGAAGGTTGTAAATGTATGAAGAAGGGGAGAAAGATTCAGAGAGATTCAAAGAGTTAAAGATTCTGGATCTGGTTTACACACATATTACTTAGCACTGTAAAAAGAGACAATGAACTTATAAACATATTGATCATTTATTTTAACAATTCTCAGTGTGCTTGTATATGTGAAGACACATGTGTATATACATATGTGTATGAGAACATCATTTATACACTGTAATCTTAATGGCCCACAGCCTTTCACTGTGGCCATGAGAACTCACTTAATGAGAATGGCCACAGAATTCTGAGGAGCTTTGTTCTGGGGCTCACTGGTTGACATGGAATCTCTGGACAAACTTTGATGATCTGTGTCCAAGGGGAGAGGAAACAAATGATGAGACTTAGTCATGATTATGGTGACGTGGTGATCAGAATAGTTCAAATCAGATCATTATTTTGGGGGGCACATTTGTGTGTGTGTGTGTGTGTGTGTGTGTGTGTGTGTGTGTGTGTGTGTGAGTGTGATGTACATAAAGGTCAGAGGGGGAACTTATGGGAAAAAGTTCTGTCCTTACATGATGTGGGTTCCAAAGACCAGACTTGTTTCATTAGGTTTGGTGGCAAGTACCTTTAACTGGTGAGCTATCTCACTTGTCCTGTACATCTTATCTTTGAAATGGGGTCTCTCTCAGGGTTTATAGAATGCACAGACTAGCTGGCCAATGAGCTGGCAGGATCTGTCTTTCTCCATCTTTTCAGTGCTGGAGTTACTCACTGTACTATGCCTGGTTTACTTTATTATAACCATTTGGGTCCTAGGGATCTGAATTCAGGTTCTCAGGTGTGCACAGCCAGCACATTACGGATATAGTCATCTTCCCAGCTCTGCCTCAGCCTCCTTCTCATCTTCATCCTTTTTCCCCCACCCTCCCCTTCCTCCCTTCTTAACTCCCTCAGTTCTGAGATTTGCAGGCATGCACACCCATATCTGGCAAAATGCCTTGATCTGAAAGTACAAGGTTTCAAACATTTTTTTAGTTATCATTTGTTCACACATTATGAAAGATTTTGTAAGCAATAGTCACTGCAGGATTTGTGTTCATATTTTTTTTATTTTATCAGCAATAAAACAAATGAAAAGAAGAAAGTAAAAGTCACTTGATAAACCTACTATAAATTCCATATTTTCAAATTCTGTTCCTTACACTTATATAGGGTTATAACAGTTTTGACTCAGCATTTCCTTATTTTTATTTATTTTCTACATATAACTTTAAAGCCATTTTAATTTTGATTTAATTCAGCTTTTCCAGAGAGAAACCCAGAATAGCACCAATTTAAGAAACTCAGATTCCAGTCTATTGTATCAATGGTCATGTTTCTATCTATTCTTAATTCTCAGCCATCTTCTCTCATGGTTTAGATTTAACACATTTTTCACCCCATCCCTAGGTTCTTAGCTCACTTCCTTTTGAGTCATTTCTCAAAAACGGATTGAACAAGTGCTTGTCAGTCTAGTGTTTATGATAGATACTTTTAAAAGCTTTTAACAAGAAAACCATGAAACTAAGATAAGTAATATATTTACAATCACCATGCAAGGTTGTATTTATACTAGAAAGTCAAGCTACTTATGGAGCTATAGCATAAACTTTTAACAGAAATTGCTAACAATTTTTTTGTGCAACCAAACAAATATGTTGTCTCCATTGTAAAGTAGAACCCAAATGTCTACAGGGGTTCTTGCCAGAGGTGATAGAAATGTTATTTTTTTCAAATAGGGCACAACTATGTCTCTAACAATTCTAGAGTTTTATGTTCATAGATTATATAATAAGTTAACTATCAGTAAATATTTTTCATAATGGGTACATTCAACATCCAATAGAACCATATTCTCTACCCAATACCTTATTGTGTGGACCCTATTAAAGAAATTGTCAATTAAATTAAAGTAGAATCAGATCCTTTTTCAGTTCTTTGGTGACAGAGAGATGGATAGTGTGTGGAGAGCCAGGATACTAACAAAGGGCAGCTACAAAAAGCCCTTTCTGCTTGAGAACACATTTATTTATCCACACTGAAGAAAAAAGAATTCACACTTTTATCAATGCAGCAATTATAGAAGGATACAGAATGAAAATTCACTGTTCACTCATTACATGATTATCACATAGTGTACAATCTATTTTCATACAGAGGCTTTTCATGCATCAATTAAATATGTCCATACATTTAAGTTCTGTGATTGGTATCAATGGATTCTCTTGACATCTTGATAAAGATGTTTTGATTGTTCATGGTTTCTTCTCACTCCCTAAGATCCTTCCTGTGGCTGAATAATTAACCTGATTTTAAGCAGCCAAAAACTGGCTATATATATATATATATATATATATATATATATATATATATATATATATTAGTGTTTAGGAAACAACAATCCTATGATGTATAACATTTTCCCCATTGAAATTCTCAAAGAACAAATCTACCTATGGCTATAGAACTAAGATAAGAAATTCCTGGCACCAAAGATACATAAGTTGTTTTGAGAAAATATACCTAATTTGTTCTCACACATCCCACTACTACTGGAATCATAGTTCTGAGAAAATCATTTTCACAATCTGTAATTAAAGCCACTTCTTGAGAGTGTCTAGCTGTAGATTTTTATGCCATTGTAATAAACATATTTAAAGTGTTTTGGTTGGATTTTGTCTTACCCACAATATTACAGAATTTTTTCATGTTTATTAAACAGATAAATGAAAGAAAGAGTTTCTCAATTTCTTCCACTGAACATGCGAACACTCAGTCAGAAGCCCATCCCTGTGAATTAGCACAAGGGGGCTAAAGATTGCATATCCAAGAACCAAAAATTCTCGAATAATTATTATCTCAGAATTGTTCCCTAAAGAGAGACTTAAAAATAGAGAGAAAGCACAGTCTGTCCAGTAGAAGAAAACAAAACACAGCATCAGCAGGAGGACACTCTGAGCAGCTCTCAGCTCAGGGGGAGTTCTGTAGAGAAGCTTGGACTTCTGAAGGTAAAGGACATGCTGGTGGTGCTTGTGGAGAAGAAGTACCATGTAGCCACTGGCCCCTCCCATGGCACCCTGAAACACTGCATCTCTCAGGACCATGAGAGGGAGAACAATCCACTTTGTTTTTTGACTTTCTAGCATAAAATAACAATAGTTGTAGTCATTCTTAAACTGTGATGCATTCAGGTTAATACTTGTGATGGAATGGATTAGGTTCATACTTATTAAAGCATTGAGCAGCCAAAAGAATGAAAAGAATGGAAGGATGTGCCATGCAGACTTTGGTCTGAGTATCCTCCACCCAGATGCTCTGGGACTGATGATGATGGCCTGGACCACAGTGAGGAGACTGCTGGTGCAGATGGAGAGGCCACGGGCCACCCTCTCCAGGTAAATGAGGATCTTACAGGCTATGTCATCTAGGAAGTTTCTCAATCCAAAGGCTGCTATTGTGTTTGGCAATCCTTTTGCAAGAAGGATTATGATGTTTGTAAAAGCCAAGTGGATGAGAATAAGGTGTATGGGTTTCTTCTCAGGGCCTCCCCACCAACTGAACATATAACTCATAGAAACAGAAATATTCCCCAGAGTACCAACCATAGTCATGAAGAGGAAAATTATTTCCTTAATAAACTTCAAAACCATTTCTTCCTTCCTAGGTAGAAAAACTTGTTTCCAGGCTGCAAACACTTTTCAAGAAAGCATCAGTAATGTTAGGCATGGATCCTAAAAACCCATTTTTTCCCAATAGAATTTTCTAGTGTGCAAGAGGAAGCAGTGGACACATGTAATGTAGATTAGTTCCTTGAAATGTCTCCCCCCGCCCCCCATTGTGGACTCAGGGATATTGTGTGTGTTCTGACAGGTGAGTTAGGTAACTGCTATTCAAAATCTAAAGTTTTAAAGGAGATTTTTATTTTTGAACTCTACACAAGCAAAATGGACTTGTTTAAATCTCTCTCTCTCTGTGTGTGTGTGTGTGTGTGTGTGTGTGCGCGCGCGAGCGCGCGCGCATGTGCGCGTTGCGTGCGTTCGTGCGTGCATTGTCCTTGTTAACTGTTAACAAGGTTGAATTGAACTCCAAGTTCCTTTAACAAAAATGTCTTCCTATTTCTCATTCTATTGCATCATATTTCCCCACCCAATCTCAAAGCCTGAGGCTCATGCTGAACCTGTCTGCCTTCCCCCACCTCACACTCAAAGACACTGGGATTCCCTGCTGGGTCAGCACCAGTACCATCTCTCAGATTTAGTAACTTTACTTTCCACACATTGTTACCTCCTTTGACTGATATTCCTTATCTGCATCTTGATTAGTATAACTATTTCCAGATTTACATTTTGTTTCAAAGCTTTATAATTTGGATTTTCCCCTTTACATTTTTGACATTAACCATTCTGTGATTTCATTCCATATAAATTTTTATGATTTTTTAAAAAGAAATAGTTGTCAATGTCAAGTCATACTGAATAACCTTTCCAAATATGGTCCAACTGCTAAAGCTGAATCATCAAAAGACTTCCTGAAAAAGACCCCTGTCTTAAAAATTCATTCAACTACCAGGTTGCAAGTAGGTAGGGCATTATGAGGAGTCTCAAGGCACTTCCTAGGAGAGTTATAGCAGACGGCTATGATCTCAGTGGATGTCTTCAAGGAATCTGTGACCCCAGTGAGTGACTTCAGGGCATCTAAAGAAGTTTGGAATAGCTCTGGACCAGTGGATAAAGATAAGGTGGATGGGAAAAGGGGATTAATGAAGTAATAAATGCTGCTATGAAATGAGTGAAGTTTTTGAGTTATGAGTCCTCAGTATTTGCTACATATAGCTGTATGGTGGGGCACACAGCTTGAGCAGGGATCCCCATCTCTACTCCCCCCCCCACCCGATCTAAAAGACCATGGTGACATTTGCATCTATGGGCCTTGTGAGCAGCAGTTAAGTCAGTTTGCTTTGCATCCTGCTTCCCCTGTTTTTTTTCTAACCTGTTTTTCAGGCAGGCTGTGTTGTTCTACATCAGTGTGAGCTGATTACAGAACTTTAGATCTCATCAGGATGCTATTCTTCATGTTCAGGAGCTCCATTCTCATTTCTCAGGGATTTATGGTAAACATTGGGTGCCTTTTCTAGAATGAGAGGAATCTGGATATTTCTTTTATTGTTGTTGTTTTGAGATTTTTTTTTGTCTGTTTTGTTTTTAATCTGAATATTTCATGTGTTCTGAGCACTTGGAATGCCTCTGTTCTCTTCTTTCTGTGAAACTTACAGGATTATTTTAAATGTCTATGTCTTGATGATATCACCTGTGACCTGCATAAAAAGAACCATGTTTCCAGGTTTGGGTTCATGTTGCCTTATGACTTTAGAAATGTCAGTTATTGCCTTTCAGCTGCTCCTCTAACAAAGGGGTAATTATCTCCTGTACTATTGCACCCTAGAATACATGATGCCATCCTATGTCTGTGAATAATGAAGCAGGCACAATAGTAACAGCAAGCTTATCAACATTACTGCATTTATTACTACATTTGGAATATTTATTAAATATTTACTTAGATATCGGAATCTGTCAATATCCCTGAAATCTTTTCACCTCTACTCCTGATAGAAAGTATTGACTGTTTTCCCTTTGTTTAAGGACTGGGGATTCCCATGATCTAAGCCTCTTTACTTTTCTCCAAACTTTAAAGCTTTGACTCCTATTTGAAGCCATCTTCTGGGATATCTCAAAAGTGATTTCTCTTTTCTAACTGAAGAATCATGGGAGGTAAAGAAGGCTCATCTCCTAGATTATCTTGTGGAATGTTTTAGAAAACTGGTTTAAAAAGACATGATTTCCATTTGCAGAGACAAAGAATACCACATTCTGTATAACCCCCAAACGCTGAGGTACATTAATGATTTTTCCATGCCAACTAAAATAAGATTGTTGCTCCTTGTTCCTTAGCACTGGAATAAAATTAAGATGAGCTGTTTCAGGATGCTTTACTTTATAGCCTGGATTCTTTACACAGTAATTCTCAAGATGGTAATGGTAACTATTACTCTCATGGTTTATACTTCTCCACACCAGCAAGTTTACCATGAGGAAAACTGACTTAGTATATAACTATGTAACTGAATAAAAAAAAATTTAAAAAAAACTTTACCGAAAACCTTCAAGTTTATCATAAACAGGTTTAGGACTTGCCAGCACATTATAAAAGAAAATACTTGAAATATGGAAATGTACCAAAGTTGATAAGTGTGAATTTTATAAGCACAGATGATTATGCTGGTGAATCTGAAGACTGAAAGTCAGCGACATTTGGTTTTGCTTTTCTCTTTTTTTGAGACAAGGTCTTCCTATGTAACAGACTAGCCTTCAGCATGCTGTCTCCCTGACTCATTTCCCTAGTGCTGATGTCACATGAGTGCACCATCCTGTTTGTCTCAGAGTTTTGTTTTTAATAGGATTTTTTTTTTATCAATTTTATATGTATGGGTGTTTCATCTTCCCATCTCTATGTGCACTACATGCTTGCCTGGTGTGTGTGGGGGGGCAGAAGATAGCAAATCTCTTAGAACTACAGTTTTCAGATGGTTGTGATATATCGTGTAGTTACTGGTACAAACCCAGGTTCTGTGGGAGAGCAGCAAGTGCTCTTAACCACTAAGTTATCTCTCTCCAGTCCTTATCACAAGGTTTTGATTAGACTCTTGAAAGTTTTCTATATCTTATTAATTCCTTTTTTAAAAGGCAAGGAGGTAACGTTAGGCAAAGGCCCACCCAGAGCTCTGTCCTATACTCCAGCCTGAAGATGGATAGCAATGCCTCAGCATTTCTGTTCCATTTCTCTGTCTCCAGGAGCGAGTCTCCTCAGATCTTTCTAGAGCCAGGGACCGGCTGTGTTAGGGACAGAAGGAAAGTGGAGGTCCTGAGTCTCACAGAGCTCGGGGAGGGGGTGGGGGCTCCTGCTGCAATGGCACTCTCCACGGCACAGCTGAGGGAATGGGAGATCTTACCTCCATGGACTCACCTGGACCTCTGTGGTGCAGACAGGCTCTGGAGCAGCTCTGGGAAGGTGACACTTGCCAGGTCATATTTGTACTGTCAGGATCTGTGGGGCTCTTGGCTGCCATCAGGAATTGCAGACTTCAAGTTTCATGTTGTCACAGTGTCGGGGGGAAGGGAGGCCTCTGCAGAGCCCCAGTCCCTGAAGCACAGCTTCCCCTCTCTCCACAGTTACTACATCTGTTTTGCTCAGAAGTTATTTCAAGCTAATTACGGTTTAATTACTTTGACAGGAAGAATGTGAGGTGAGAAAATGAACAGGTAACAGAGCTCCCTGCATCTTCTGACTGGTTTTCATCTTCCCGAAATGCCAAGCCGTGACCTGGCAAGGAACTGGCTCCTAACACACAGACCTAGTCAATTTTTTCTCCTTTTTAAATCCCACCTTAAACAGGAGTAGAATAAATGATGTTCATAACTGTAAGGAGTACAGGTTTTTCCTCCCGCCGCCAGTCCCAAATAATGCACAGAGACTCTGTATTTGATACAATGCTATTGGGCAGGTGCTAGTTTCTAATCGGCTAGCTCTGTCTTAATTATTAACCCATTTCTATGTATTTCCACATGGTCTTACTGAGAGGGGAGGAATGGCAGTTCTGCTCTCCATCCTGACTCCTCCTTCCTACTTCCTCTTTCCTCCTTGTCTCCTAGTCCCTTCTATCTTCCTTTCCTATTGGCCAACAGTGCTTTATTATCAACCAGTATGACAAACATATATACATAATGGCATCTCCCATCACATAACTGGTAATTCTGCTTACTGAACAAGTTCCAAATATGGACCAGGACAAGTTTAAAGTCCCTTGTTCTACCTGTGCCCATTAGTAGTTAAGTGATGAGGGATGTCCTTCTGTATATATGTTTCTCTTATTGGTTGATGAATAAAACACTGTTTGGCCAATAGAGGCAGAAGATAGGCAGGACTAGGAGACAAGGAGAGTTCTGGGAAAAGTTGACAGAGAGAAACTGTGAGGAGACTCCATGTAGAGACTGGGAGGGCAGGACCCTGCCAGGTGTTCTCTGGTAAGATAAGGCCATGTAGAAACACACAGGTTAGTAGTTATGGGTTAATAACTAAGACAAATCTAGCCAATAAGAAGCCCTAGACATCGGCAAACAGTTTAATATATGTCTCTGTGTGCTTATTTGGGACCGAGAAAGGCAGCAGGACCTGGCAGGACAAGAAAACGGCAGCAACAGTTAAGGGCATTGCTATAAGTGATTGTTTCATTTTTCATTCCTGCACATTAAATATCTAATGAGACTTGAAGTATAAGTGCCTCCCCAAAATTGGCCTTATTCCAAAAGCAATGATTACTCATTTTAAAAGTTCAAGGGCACTTGTAAAAACTTATGTGTGTCCTGACCCACAAAAGTTTCCACAGTCTAAAAGATGGAATCCTTTGTTAAATACCTGCATGTTTGCATTTATCATGACTGCCTCTTACACACCAGAAATTTTCTACAATATAAAGGCTTTGCTGCAGATCCAACCCTGTTAGCGGAGGCATGGGTGAGCCAGCACTGAAATTGTGAGCATGAGATAGCTGTCCCCAATTCCCATCTGGTGGACCAACCCTATAGCTGCCCAGGACAGAACCAGGGTTATGACTTGGCATGCTTCAACATCCATCCCATCTATGATCTGCTGGAGCACATGAAGGGACCTGGCCTATAGACCCAAAGCTGCAGGATCTCCACATCACAGGCTGTCAGTGGGATGTTCAGAAAGAGCCCTGGAGGGGGCCCAGCACCGAGTGTGTAGTGGAGACCAGAGGCTTTCAATCAGACTGAAGATGAATGGACTAAGGCGTACGTGGCATGACTTGTTGGGTCACACTGCAGCTACCATGACAAGGTTTTTAATTCATTCCCCTTCTTTTTCTTTTTAATTTTTTTCTCATTTTATTTTCTTATTTTTCTCTCTCTCTCTCTTTTTTTTTTTTTTTTTTGAGGAGGTGCTGTGGCGAAGGTGGATGTGAGGGGACCTGGAATGAATGGGATCGTGATACATGATGTGAAAAACACATAAAATGAATATATTTTATTAATAAAAAAGGCTTTTGTTGCAAGTGTGTACTATGACTACTGTTGTTTTCCTCAGAAAGGTGTTACCTGGATCCACGTTTTTCTTTTGAAAAGTGGAAATGGTTCTGAGCCTTGTGAGTTGTCTTCTTTCCAATGGCATTTGGCATGGAGGTGAACAATTATGTTTTTGTGGATTACAAATCCATATGAGAGCCCCAGGAAGGACCGTGTCTAGCATGTGACTTAGGGAGGTTTAAAACAGCTTACAAAAATGTTCAAAGGACCAGCACCTTTTATATAAGCTGTAGGATTGCTGTTTACCTGGGCCAGCCAGCACAATTCACATCTTACACTGGAAAGATCATTGCTTAATCTTATGACCATTATAATATTGTATGTGCATTAGTAAAATAAGATGACAATATTACATAAAACACAACATCCTTAATTCTAAGATATACAAACTAAAATCTTAAAACAAATGGATTTTATTTTAAATTGGTACCATTACATCATAATCAGCCTCACAAGAAGACAGAAAAAATATGATTGTAAAAACATTGGTGATTATAAAATTTATCACCAACAATATATCTAGCTTTGAGTTTTTGAAGTAGCCACTGTCCACTGCAAAAAGAAGCTTCTGTTTCTAAATCTTATGGCAACACTCACCATGGTATAGTCCATATTTAGAATGTAATTTGACAGGCCCATCATGTCCACTTAGCAAAATAACAGCTGCAGCCTCCACACTAGGTCTGTGAACACACCACCTCCACCACAGGCTTTAGACCAGCTATATGGTATCAGATAGGAATTTCCTCCTGTTTATTGGGTTTCAGATACAATAGAGAGCATCTGGTTGCTTTCTTATCAGTCATGCCTTTATTGCAACAGTTGGGCATGTATTGTGTATCAACTTGGGAGTATAGCAAGTTTGATCCTCAGAGAAGGACAAATGGTGCCGGGGAAACCAAGTACACACATGTAGAAGATGTATACTAGATCTGTTTCTGTAGCCTGTGGGACCTCCTAGTGCTGAACCCAAGGTGCCAAAAGAATGCCTCCAAAGCAGTGAGGATTTTATGAAAATCTCTTATCTGTCTAAGGGGAAATATGTTCAAGCGACAAAAGTGTTGCCTCCAGTGTTTTCCCAGTGCAAATGAGAAGTTAAAGTCAAAAGGCAGGGACAGTGGATGGGAAGATGGGAAGAATCCACTTTCCACCTGCTAGAAGCCCTGGATTACTCTTAAGTGGCCTTGTCCTAGTTGTCTTAGTTATGGTTTGTATTGCTGTGAAGAGACACCATGACCATGGCAACTCTTATAAAGGAAACATTTAATTGTGGTGGCTTACACTTTTAGAAGTTTAATTCATTATCATCATGGTGGGTCACTGTGGTGTGGAGGCAGGCACGGTGCTGGAGAAGGAGACTAGAGTTCTGATTCTTAATCCACAGTCAGTAAAGGAGTGTGTGTCCACACTGGGAATAGCTTGAGCATAGGAGGCCTCAAAGCCTGGCCCCATGGTGAAGCACTTCCTCCAAAATGGCCAACCTACTCCAAAAAGGCCACACCTTTTAGGAGCTTATGGGGGGGCAATTACATTTAAACTACCACACCAGTGTTATTTTCTTTAAGAAAGTTACTAACATGCTTACCTGATTTAGTGTTTGGATATGTTAAAATACTAGGGCAAATGTGGTGTGATAATAAATGCTTGTAATGTCCTGGCAGGGTGGATTAAATGGTCAAGGCCTGAGCTAGAAAGTAGCTTCCAGGACAGTTTACAATACACAGCAAAGCTACATGCTCACCACATACATTCCAAAATATTAAGGCAAATAAATAACAGTGTATATCTTGAGCTTGTGGAGGAACATAATCCTAGCATTTCTTAGTGAGAACACAGGGAGATTTAGCAACAGGGACATCTCTGCTCCTCAGAACAAAGGGGCTAAGAACAGCATAACCAAGTACTAGACATGTTTTAATATTTAGTATAATGGAATCATGAGTCACCATGGCACCTGTGTAAAAGGAGAAAATGAAGTCTGTCCAATAGAAGAAAAGAAAACAGGCCATGAGAAGGAGAACACTCTGTGCAGCTCTGATCTCTGGACTGAAACTACTTACAAACCTGCAGCTGTGAAGGTAGAGGACTTGCTTGTGATGTCTATACAGGTAAAAAGAAATGTATCCACTGCTCCAGCCCATGAGACTCTGAAAGATCAGGTCACGGACAGCCATGAGCGAGAGGAAAAGCCACTTAACTGTGTACCTGGATGGAAGCATATAGCAATACCCAATATACCCTGCAACTCCAGATCTGTTGTTGCCACTGCCTGCGCTTATATAGTACAGCAGGTTGGAACTTGCGATAACATTAAAGATCCAAAAGAGCAAGACATAGGTAAGAACTTGCTGTGGTGTCTGTGGCTTGAGTTTGCTCCAAATGGTGGCTCTGGGACTGATGGTGACAGCCTGGACCATGCTGAGGAGACAGGTGGTACAGATGGAGAGGCCCCGTGCCATCCTTGCCAGGTAAACAACAGCTTTACAGCCAATATCTCCAAGGAAGTTTCTGAAATAAAACACTGCACTGATATCTCTGATCCCAGTGGTACAAATAATGATCATATTAGAAAGTGCCAAGTGGATGAGGATAAGGTCCACAGGCTTTTTCTCAGTCTCTGGGGCAGAAGTGTATACACGTCTCACAAACATTAGGATATTCCCCACAATTCCAGGTCCAATAAGACAAAGGAAGATTATTGTCTGGATAATGTTATTCCATGTCATCTTCTGACTTCATTATTAGCACTAGGAAAAATCATTTGAGAAACAAGTGTAAGATTTTCTCTCCTTCTTCCAATGAAAAGAATGGTTTCAAGTCTGTAAACAGAGACTGTTCTTTCCTTAATGATACCCAAACATATCCTTTTTTTTGTTTGTTTGTTTGTTTTCTTTTGTTTGCCTTTGGTTTCTGTTTTTCCAATTCCCATGGAAATTATATAGCTACAATCAGGGCATATATCCTGCTTTCCTTCTCCCTTCAAGTTCGTATGACCATGCTCTTCCCAGACAAAAGCTAACTGCATGGCATCACTTTGTTAGTTTTCTAAGCAACACAGTCCTAATTATTAGCTGACAGTCCTCCTTCCTTTGTCCTCACCACACCCAGTGTGACCTCATCCTGATCCTCTTCAATCCCCCAATCAACCATCACTCAAATGACAGTGGAAGTAATAAAACACTTGCAGCTCCTCCAGAAAATTATTCTTGGCCAAAAGGATCAGTTTCTCATGGGAGATTATAATGTATACTCTGTATCTCATATTCCTTTGCCATGAGAGGCACAGAAGTTAATATTTTGTTGGAAGACAGGGACAAAAGTCCTGTCCTTTTACATCAAGGCGGGGATCAGTCTGATAAAATTTGTGTTCCCATCATTCTATGTAAGTCAAACCTTATCAAAGGTGATTTTTTTTCCTCCCACCCACTTTGCTCCTACTGCCTCTATCTATTAAGACTTCTTCTAAAAGAAATATCAGGAAAACATTTCCTAGCTCAGAGGCTGGCCTTGTAGATTCTAACATACATTCTATGTATGTTTTAAGGTTTGTTGAGACTAATGCTTTCACAGTCAGAAATGCCTCAAGCTATGACTTACATATCTATAATGTTCCATCCCAATGTATAAGCTCTTTATGAATAGTATCCTCTCTAAAAAAATCTCTCCTTACATACTCAAAATATTCCTTTAGGAGCTGGAGATGTGGCACAGTCTGCAAAAGGCTTGCTGTACAAGTATGAGGACCCAAGTTCTGAACCTTAGCAACTGAATAAAAACTGGCTAAAGAAGCAAAGATTTGGAGCCCCAGTGCTGGTGGGAAGGGGTTTGATACAGAAAAAGGCATATCCTTGGAGTTCCCTGGCCAGCTAGCCTTGCAGAATCAATGAGTTTAGCTCAGAGAAGATCCTGATTGAAAACTAAAGTTGGAAAGGTATTTGAAGAGACAGAAAATTCTGATTTCTGGCCTGTGCTTGTACACACACTTGTACAAGATTAGCTGGGCACACATAAGCCCATCTCCCCATCCCCTCTCAACAAGTGCACATAACACACAATACTTTTGAAGCTGACAACTATGCTATTTGCCTCACCTCTTACAAAACACTCAGAATACAAGTCAAACTTAATTGTAACTATTTAGCATCCTTTCCTTATTAAAATTACTTCTGAATTTCCTTCACCCCTGACCCCTCAAATGTAACTGTCATTTTTCCTTGCCACAGGACTACGATTGATATACCCTGGGAGGTATTTGTCAAGTCATCATGCTTCATGGCTAGCTACTCTCTATCTTACACATATCATCTCAGAAATTAATCTTCTGTGCTTTCCCTGTATATCTGCTTCCTTCCTGCCCTGGATAAGGAGCATGCCTCAGAGACACTGCTTTTCTTTGGACAATCTCAGGGATTTAGTATTGCTGCTTATTCATATTCAAAACTAGTTGATGAATAAGTTATTGAATGAGACTCTTCTTTTAAAAAACAGCACACTGACCACAGAGGAAAGCTGGCAGCCCACTTGGAGAGACACTAGAGTCCCTATCATTTTTTTCTTTTTTCTTTTTTCTTTTTTTTTTTTTTTTTTGGTATCCAAAAGCTGAATAGCCTAAAGAAGTCAACTTCAATTGAGTAAGACATTTGGTAAATGAATTTGCAAACTTCCATCAATCTAGTGAAAGATAAGTATTATGGTTTAAGAAAAGTATAATGATTTAAATTTATTTGCAATATCTCTATATTAATTATTTTTTGATTTGGTGAGGTTTTCAGATACACTTATATGTCCTTTGAGCCATCAAAAACAGAATTTGTAATAATGAAATAGTCGTTGCTTTCCTTAACAGTGCTGCATCTGGACTGAAAGAGCTCCAAGTCTAATGTCTACAAGTGCATATATGTCTAATCCAGGCTGCTATTTGTGTATTTTAGGAAGCTTTCACATACTTCTCACCTAAAGCACGTAACAGTAAAATATCCTGTGTGAATCTAATGAAGACAAGGTTTTCTGTAGCAAGTGGTGTGGTAAAGGCTTACAAATAATTTCAAAAGCCTGAGAAATGCTATAAGCTTTAGAAATATAAAGCTCAGGGGTACTGAGAAGGTGCCTCTGTTGATTAAAAGCTTAAAACAGAGGCATGAGGACCTGAGTTAGATGCCCAGAACCCCACAAAAAACTCCTGTGGTATCATGCTTTTAATTTCAGTGCTAGGGATGGAGAGAAAGATCTCTGAGAGACTCTAACTAGCCAGTCTAGGAGAAGTAGTAAGCTTCAAACACCAGAGGTTGCCCTCTAGTACACACACACACACACACACACACACACACACACACACACAGACACACAGACATACACACACACAGAATTCAGTATGCACAAGAGTATTCTTTACAATCAACCACTGCAGACTCAAATCCAACTCTCAATCTCTGCATGTGTCACATTGATCATCTTATTTAGCTTTCTCACATCCATTGTCCTCACCTGTAACCCGAGGATGCTGTTTTGTCCATGCATGCATACTGTGAGGAGTGAAGTACCAGAAACAGAATCATTTTTCTACAGAAATCATTTTTGCTCTTGTCATGTGTCTTCATGTCCACTTTCCTTGATTCTGTGTAGCTTTACCCTGTGTTATAGTTTGGAAAGTTCAGAAAATGAAATCAGAGTCAGAAGGCAAGAAAGCCCTATCTTCAAAAGAACGGGAGAGATAAGACACACAGATCAAATAAAATCTTTAGTTCTTTGGGGTTGGGTAAAGAATAAAGCCGTGCAAAGAGTCAGTACTTCCTCACATCCAGACTGAAGTACCACCAAGCCCCTGTGTCCCTGCCTATGTGATGAGCAGCTTTGGCACAGGGCACCACAAACTGCTGCAAAACCTAACAAGGTTCTGGGGGAGAGCTGGAAAACGATAAAACGTCTTCTCCCTGGGTCCTGCCATCTCCTTTTGCACAGTGACAGAGGCCCTGAGACCCTCCTTTTCTGCACATTAAGTCACCCTGCCTTACAATTCCCCTTAAGTCAAAGGCAGCCTCAGTCTTGAGTGACACAGCTACACTCACCTGTGCAGTCTGTGCAGTCAGGATGGGTGTCAGTGCACTAGGCAGGCCCTGTTTATCTCTCCCTAGTCCCTGTGTTAGCAGCCACTCTCACTGCTGTCAGGGGTTTGGCCTCACCAGGGGAAAGGGCTCCTCTGCACATCTCCATCCCTGAGGCCAGCCCGCTCCCTGGTCCTCTGTCATTTGCTGATTGAAAACCATTACTATTGTAATTACAGAGTCTTGGGTGATGAGGTGGTAAGTGTGGGTGAGCAGTGTCCTGAGGATGTTGGTTTCTCAGAATTTGTTCCAGTTTCGTTCCCCCCTCCTTTTACACTAAAGCCAGGAACTGATTTGAAAGAAACATTGATGATCCCAAGGGGTCAATTTCTGAATGTTTTCAAAGTATAGTAACACTGACAATAGAAGACTATCAGCCTCTGACTCCTGCATGAGGGTTATTTTATTAATCACTTAATCTATCTCTTGTTAGGTTCTCTTAGTTTAAAATGGCAAGGAATCCAAAGCCTGCGTCAGTTTTGTGAAGAAAGCAGTTACAAGGTTTCTTCATTGGTATTCTGTTGCTGTGATGACACTCAGGCAACTTATAATGGAAGGTATTTACCTGGGGACTAGTTTCATAGACTATGTCCATGACCATCATGGCAGGTTATATGATGACATGGAGGCAAGTATGGAGTTGGAGTAGTACCTGAAATCATGACCAGCAAGTAGGGTACAAAGAGAGAGAGTTTGTGACCCAATTCAGTCGATGACATTCTTCAATGAGAGCCAGCTGTAAGACATTTTCTCATTTAGTGATCAATGTGGGAGGGCTCAGTCCATACTGGATGATGCCATTCATGGGCAGGTGGTCCTGGTTTCTATAAGGATGTTGGCTGAGAAGTCATGGGAAGGAAGCCAATAAGAAGCTGCCCTGCATGGCCTCTGTATCACCTCCTGTGTCCAGGGGGTCTGGGCCCTGTATGCATTCTGCCATGACTTTCTTCAGTGATGAACAGCCCTGCTGAAGTATAAGCCTAATAAACCCTTTCCTTCCCAACTTGCTTTTTGTCATGTTGTTTTGTAGAATCAACAGGAATCCTAACGAAGACACATATCACTGAAGTAACACCAAATAATGATTTTTTTTTCTAAATGCCAATGCTAGGAAAGTATAGTAGAAAAGTAACTGGGATTTTCAAGAAAACACTACCTTTATTTCCATTGTTTTTCAGAGTGTTGTATGGAATGTCATCTCCCTGAGATACTATGCTAGCAAATGCTTTGCTGGTTGTGATGAACAGCAACAGGGATGTGGGTAAAGATGGCAGAGTAGAAACACTCAGCTGTTGTGCAGATCTCCACAAGTTGAAAAAAAAAATATCAGATGCTCTAACTGAACGGAGAACTGTGCGGTAAGAAAAGGCACTGCTGTGGTATAGTCAAGAGTAGATGAGAGGTCAGGTGAAATTCAGAAAGACTCAGTTTTAGATATGTAGTAACATAACATGGACTCTAGCATCCTTGCAAGGCTAAATGTCCTGTAAAGAGAGAGGCTTCTCCCTCCTGCAGGTTTCAAGCAAGAGGAAAACCTTAGAGTCTCCAGATGGCGAGTTATGGCACTGTGCAAAGCATAGTTTAATCCGGGATATCCTGATCCCCAAGGCAGACAAAGAAAAATGGGTTCCCAGCAGTTCTTGGCTGTCCAGTGCACCCTAAAAGAAGCCTTGCAATCACATATTTTGACAGTCCAGAGCAGAAGCTCAGGCTTGCATTTTGTATCTCCAATCCCAGTGAATACCCTTGTCCCCTGGTCAAAAATTAAGACATAAAAAACCTGTCTCTCTCTGAAGTTAATCTCTCCATGATAAAAAAAAAATTCATCAGAAAATCAAGAGGGAGAGAGTAAAGTCTGTATTTTTTTCTTTCTGCCAAACAAAAGCATATGTATATCTTACAAACACTAGATTTTCCCTAGGATTGATTCCAGGTTCATAAAGAGAATGAAGGGCTATTGTCTTGATGAAACCAAAATTTTGTAAACAACTCAAAGAATTCAATTTGGAAAAGGACAGTGCATTGGGTTGGGAATACCATTTATTTAATGAAGAAGAAGTAAAAACCATCCCTATGGCTGACTGTGACCTACAATGTTTCCATATGAAGCAAGGACATCTTGTTCTGCTCAGGTGTGTGGTTGGGATATGCTCAGAACAAAGAGTGTAAAGTGTTGGATGTTATTTATTATGTCCTCCATTCAACAAAGGACTTACGAAAGAAACTGACTTCTTCCTGTATCAGAAGCAGGTATCTATTCTGATTTGTAGGTTTGGTTTAGAAAGGTAAAGAAGGGATCAGGAACATGGGCAACTCTAGACATAGAAAGCTGCTTGTTGTTCATTTTTTTTCTCTTTCCACGTGTTTTTATATATAGTACAAGGAAAACCTAATTAATCCAGAGGTAACTTTTGAGGCAAACACATGTAGTAATTGAGGAGGGAGAGGGAAAGGTGTCCTTTAGGGACTGGGGTTCTACAGAGGGTTTCCTTTTCCCTCACACGGTGATGAGTTGATGTCCTGAGGACACTTTATGGTGACATGTGCTCTACAAACACTAAAGGTACAAATATGACCTGGGAAGGCTTACTTGCCAGAAGGACCTGGAGCTTGTCTGCCCCTCATCCCCTTGGTGAGTAGACTTCCCAGTTTCTTTAATCATGTGTGCCATGCAACATTTGCTTAAAGATACACATCAGTCTGTCTTTGACTATGCGGAGGAGAGAGGGTGATCCTGGTCACTTAAAACACCTGGGGCAATTCCAGGAGATATGACACCAGGGACGCACAGGTGCTTAGTTCCCTGTGCTCAGGGTCTGCTGTCATGAGAGTTTTGGGGTGAATCTTTGTCTAACGTTCACTCCTTTCTTCAAACACCTAAAAATAAATAGAAACTTTTCAAATTTCTATGGAAAGTGTCCATTTTCTCTAACCTCATAGTTCACTTGCCATATGTAGAAGGATGTCAGTTTCGTCCTTTTCATCTTTGGTGAATTTCTACATTTCCTGTGCCAGCAACTTTGTCTGTTCTAGTTTGCCTGCTAACTCCCAGCCCTGGTACTGTTTAATAAGAAGGTTTTCTTTGTGAATCCATCCTTAAAGTCTGTATCCTGTCATGTGACATTGTACTGGCCTTGTAAGTCCGTGTCCTCATTGCATTCCTAGACTGTGGTGAGGACTATTAAGAAGACTAAAGATGAAAAAGCTTAGCCTGGCATGGTGGCACAGACAATTAATCCCAATGCTAGGCAGACAGAGGCAGGTGGACCTGTATGAGATCAAGACCAGTGTAAGAGAGACCCAGGCATCTCATAATAACAACAACAAAATATTTAAAAAATATATTCATGAACCTGCCAGATTTGAGTTGCTGTAACCCAAGATGATCTCACCTAAGTATAATGAATCTAGGAGCAATAGCCTTGTTTTAATTTGAGAAAGCTGGGCCTGATAGATTCACTTCCCTCCCCCAGCTGATTTGGAAGCTAATCTGGATGGCACTTTATCCATCTATCAGAATGCAAAGCCACCTTGGGTTTTTCCCCCCTTTGTTGCTGCTACTGTTTTTCTTTTGTTATTGTGTGAAACAGTGGGAACCATTATGACATTTTCATCCATATGTCAGTGTGTTTCTCTGTGTTTGTCCTTACTACCTTTCTTCTCCCTTTTCCCCTCCCACTGGTCCTCCCTGCAAAGTCTATTTTTTAAAACTACTTTCCTGGAGTCAAAGGCTCTACTGCAGAGACCCATAGCCAAACATTAGAGCTCAGGGAACATTGCAGAACAGGGGCTGTGGTGGGGTCCTAATCATTATAAAAGCCCCCATTTTCCCCTTCATGCATCCCCAAATACACTTTCCCACTCCCTACCTAACTTTATTCTAGACACAGAGTTCAGCATATTTTGCAGACTTAATTAAATATCTAGCCATATGCATCCTGCTCTTGAAGCACTGATATTTGCAGTCACAAAGTTAAAAAGTAATAGACATGGATACACTGCTTTAAGACAACAATATTGAAACCCAGACAATTCTTTCATGTCTGTAAGATATGCTTTTATACAGTTCTTTTACAAGAGGGTCCCATGTCTCAATCTCTCTGTAAAAGGCAGTCTTAGGTAAGGCATTCTTTTCCCATCCCACTATACCATACTTCTTCTGATACAATCTCATATGTGTGGTAAAGATGGATCTGTCCATCCCACATTTTGCACTGCATTTTTCCTCTTGGAGGGTACCAGATCCTAACATTGGTTCTATATGATTGGTGCCCAGGGAACTTACTCTCAAGAGTTGGCACTATGTGTGTTTCTGAGGCTTTCCCCCTATTCTGTGTAAGCATGCCCTACTCTCCTTTCCAGAACTGTGAGACATGGTTAGTGTTCCAAGCGTTGTTTCCTCATATGTACCTAACTGTCCCTATTGAATCAGAAAAGCTCCCAGGATTAGTTGTTCTAGTTAGTAATTCCAGATAAGGGATTTGAGAGTATTAGTCCCCTGATGAATCATAGGAGAAAATATTCAGGAAAGAATTGAGTTTTCAGGGAAAATTACAGCTGTTGCTTGTGTGGCTAAAAACTGCCCAAAGAATATCTAATGAGAGAAGAAAGAGCCTGATATCTGCACTGATTTTGTAAACTCTTATGTTGTCCTGTGGTCTACTGGTCCTTTCCAAGTGAGAATCTGTTTCCTTGGGTGCCTGGACCCTAGAAATCCCACTGGACAGGTGCTCATATGCTGATCTGAGACCTGGCTGCAGGGCATCCCAAAGGGGAGAAACAGATCTAGGAACCAGGAGAGCACAGCCTACAGAATCAACTAACCTGGCCTCATAGATGCTTCTATAGATGCTATGTCCTCTGCATATATGCTATGGTTGTTTAATTTGGGGTTTTTGTCTACTCCTAATGATGAGAATGGTGGGTGTCTCTTTTGTCTGTTCTTGGGACTGGGTTGCCTCATTCAGCCTGATATGAGGGCTTGTGCCTAGTCTTATTGTATCTTCTTCTGCTGTGTTTGGTTGATATTCCTGGGAGGCCTGTTCTTTTCTGAAGGGAAAATGAGGAGCAGTATATATGGGGGAGAGGGGAGGTGGCGGGGATGGTAATAGTGGAAGGAGGGAAGGTTGTGGTCAGGATATATTGTATAAGAGAAGAATAAATAAAAAAGAAAAAACTACTCTCCTAAAGAACTTTCAAAGAGTCTGTACTATTATGGTCCCTTCTTCCTTTGACAATATTCATTTCCCTCAGAAAAAAAGAGATATCACTTATTAAATATGATCACTGAAGTTTGTGGAAAGGAATAGAGGGCTGGAAAGAAGTAGGCAGTCACACGCAGAATGACAGACAGAAGAGCTTTGAATAGAATTGACAAGTCTTTCAGGACACTGTAATTCTAATCTCTGACTAACTACTTGTTTGTTTGTTTGTTTTTGTTGTTGTTGTTTTGTTTTATTCCAGGCTTGTTCCTTTACACTACTATGATTGCTAAAAAGGCTGCTAAGAATTATGTGCTAAGAATTACAGCAGTGTTCTGTTCTCTATAATGCAATGATTTGGGTTACAAGTTACTCCAGTTGTCAGGGGAGATTAAAGGTAATAATTTATATTCTTAGAAGAGTGAGCCTGCCTAGTATTGACCTAGGTAAATTCTCATCTATGTAGTTCATGTTGTCAGAGATCTTCAGGACAGAGATCTATAACAGTCTTTAATATTTAATATAAATGGAAGTCTGGAGGCTTGCAGAATTGCATTTCAAGAATATTAAACAAGCACAAATTCCAAAGTTTGAACAGAGCAACCTGATCTATTCATATATACAGCATTCTACCTACATGTGCACCTGCATACCAGTAGAGGGCACTAGAACTCATTATGGATGGTTGTGAGCCATCGTGTTGTTACTGGGAATTGTTCTCAGGACCTCTGGAAGATCATCCAGTGCCCTTAACCTCACAGTCATTTCTCTAGCCCTGTGAAGCACTTGTATAAGACAAAAAACTGTTACAAAAAGATACCCGTAGGAAACCCCCTTGCACCCAAGCATATGTTTTTCTTTCTAGAATGCAATTTCCTCCTTTTTCAAAGGTGGATTGGGAAGCTCATACCCAGCACTCTGAAGGTGAGGGAGAAGGATTGTTGTAAATTCAAGGCTAATCTGAGTAACTAAGATCCTGTTATAAGAAAAAAACAAGAAGATCAAGACTGTTAGACTAAAGTTAGCCTACCTGCCCAAAGACCAGGTAACTTCTTGGGATCCTGGGAGTTGTAGTTCTTGAAAAATAGCAAAGTCTCATGGGGATATGCAGTGGCCTATGGTTTTGTGGTTTTGTCCATAGAAGCTGCATTAATATGTGTCTCCAAACCACACAACTGGAAAGTTTCCAGGTGATGGATGGTCTTGACCAAATTCTATCTTGGTCAATTATTTAAAATTTTAGTAAAAGCTTGCTTAAAGTCAGCCAAAATGGTGGAACTAACTTTTATAGTAAATGTCATGATAACACTCAGGTGGCACTTACATTTTCCTTTTTAGATAGACACACTAATTCTCTACAACTCAATTCATTGGGCATGAAGAGAGAACACATTTTATATAAACCATGCTTCAGAATTTAGAATAACTAGTGAAAAGTAAAGGAAAATTAAAAAAATGTATAAGGGGAAAAGATTCAGAGGAAAAGCGAATATAAGAGCTTACCATGGTCTGCTACATATTTGGGATTTTTTGGCTAGCTAGTTTTTGTTTGTTTTACTTTAATGTAAATATTGTGAATGTTATTGGGTTCTCTCTTAGCTGGTACAATAAAATGTTGACTTCTGTATACTGATTACATATTCTGTGGCTTTGTGAAATCATTTATCATATCTTCAAGAGTACCCTGGTATAGTCTCTGTGGTCTTTTAAGTATAGGTTATTGTCACCTACAAGTAAAAACATCTGAGTTTCTTCTTTATTTTCTTTCTGGGTCTTTCTCTTGCCTTACTATGTGGCTAAGATGCCAAGCACTGGACAGAAAAACGACACAGTAGGGCAGTAAAGATGGTTATGAGGAGAATGAAGATATATATGTGTGTGAAAATGCCACAGTAGTTGTGCTGTTTGGTACAATTTATGAATGTGGAGAATAGAAAATTAATTTTGGAATACCTTTGCTGATTCTGATGTAACTAGTGGATCTGATCTAGTAGGGCATACACTTTGACTCGATGTTGAGGATCTACAGAAGACCAGCAAATGTTTCCAAGTAGTAAAATTGCTACCATTGAAACTAGCTACATGATTTAGCTCTGAGTCAAGACCCTTACTGGCATTAAGAGCAAATGAAATTTATAAGTGCATATGTGTATACAAATGGAGATGCTTATTTACAGTTTGGGCTAAAACGGTTTCCAGATTACTCCCTAGTAGTCCTAAACTTTACAGAAATTATGAGCAAAGGTTAGGAAAAAGGTATACATATATAGCTATGGGACTCCATTTTCAGAGCTGAGATAAGCCTTTCTCCTGATGTCAGGGCCTATGGCTTTAGGGTTGATTACATCCACTTCCAGGATGATAGTTCCAATAGAAAGCTGGGCCCAGGGAAGGTAATTTTAAAATCTTAATTTATGTGACTCATTATATAATCATAGAAGCAGTTTTGTTTTCAACATATATCTGGAAATATTGGGGTCTAACCATCTAATATACAATAAAAAAGGAGAAACATAGGAAATGCTACACTCATCAGTTGAAAGACAAATACTGGGGCAAATAAGAGATGCTGTAGAAACCAAAATGTGGTTAAATTTGAGAGGTGTTCAATATGTTAAAACAACAGGACTTCACAGATGTTTTATATGCCATGTGGCACAGGCAAACAGAATTTGATTTACAGAACTGGATTTCAGGAATGTGATAGAATGAAATATAAAATGCTTGGAGACATTCTGGTTGGGGCTATTGGTGCTACTTCAGCCATGCTTAGACAGAACATAGGTGAAACATATCAATATTTGAACAAGTAGATAAGATTTTATACTATAAGTTAAATATATAAATTATCAACTGAAATTTTTGAAAACAAGTCTTCAAAGAAGTTCTGTGTCAATAAATCTGAACAATAATGTATGTCATTCCCTTACCGTCCAAGAAAGTGGGGGGATTGAAAGGATTTTTTGCTGATACTAATCATGATTTACTGATGCTTTCTTAAAAAAGGAGTTTGCTGGATCAAGCATTTCTGCCTCAGATTTAAGGATGCTTTTGGACCCTGTCAAGGGCACAGTCTTCCTCTGTCTCACTGGAATGGGCACCATGGGGAACATCTTCGTTTTTGTGAGTTACATGCACATGTTCCAAAGCACTGAGAAGAAACCTATACACCTCATTCTTGCTCACTTGGCTCTCACAAATATCGGAATGCTTCTTTCAAAAGGGATGCCAAAGACAATGGAAGCCTTTAATTTTGGAAACTTCTTAGATGACACCAGTTGTAAAGTTGTTGTCTACCTGGCAAGAATATCCCGGGGCCTCTCTATCTGCACCAGTAGTCTTCTCACCATAGTCCAAGCCATCACCATCAGTCCCCGACACTCTAGGTGGCAGAGGCTCAAACTAAAGACTCCACAGCACATTCTTTCCTTGATTCTCTTCTTTTGGATACTCAATTCCTTGATAAGCATGAACTTACCATATTGCATTAAGAGTATCAATAGTATGAACATAACACAGATTAAAAGGGGAGGCAATTATTGCTATTTTGTGCCAGAAAGCCAGACAACAAGATGGATTTTTCTCACCCTCATGGTCCTGAGAGATGCAGTGTTTCAGGGTGCCATGGGAGGGGCCAGTGGCTACATGGTACTTCTTCTCCACAAGCACCACCAGCATGTCCTTTACCTTCAGAACTCCAAGCTTCTCTACAGAACTCCCCCTGAGCTGAGAGCTGCTCAGAGTGTCCTCCTGCTGATGCTCTGTTTTCTTTTCTTCTACTGGGCAGATTGCTTTATTTCTTTGTATTTTACTTTCTCCATAGAGAATTACTCCAAAATACTATATGTTCCAGAGTTTCTAACCCTTGGTTATGCAGTTATCAGCCCTTTCATACTTATTCACAGAGATGAACATCTGACTAAATGTTGTCATACTCAGTAAGAGAGATTGGATATTGACAAATATCCATTGATCGTTTCAGCATACAACATACAAAACTTGATAGTTTCAATTTGTAGATATCAGATCTACTAAGACTATTTCAACACACATGGATGAATTCTCATTCACCAAATGGTGACCATGGTTAGCTAATCATGAGGCTGAAGAAAGCTCAACTGTCTCTTTCTCCATTATGCCTTCCTTCATGAAAAAACTGATATTCTATGAAGGATTATTCATGATCACCGCTTCTGGTAGTAAAAAGTGTTATGGAAGCATACCATTAATACATGATAAAGGCAGTGTGTAAATATTACAGTGATTCCCATTGAGTTATACAATTACCTTGTTAATGATTACAATGAAAATAAATGCATTACATTTAGTTTTGAAAAATGGATCCAAACATCAGCCTGAGTCCTCACTATCCTGACTGGCTGAAGACATCCATAAGCCATTCTGTGTAGGTGGAGTTTTTCATCTAGACCGCTGATCAGCTTTGTCCCACCAGCCACTCCATAAATAACAACACAGAGACTAATTACAAATGCTCAGCTGATAGCTTAGGCTTGTTTTTAGTTAGTTCTTATAACTTAAATTAACCAATTTCTATTCATTGCTGCTGGGAAACTTGTTTACCTCATCTACATATTTCCCATCCTGATCACTCTGTGTCTCATGGTGTCTCCTCTGACTGCACCCTTCTTGTCCCCATCATTCTTTCTGCCCCCCAAATCTTGCCTAGCCATTGGCCAATCAGCTTTTTGTTAATAATGACAGAAAACATCTTCACAGAGTACCAAAAGATAATCCACAGAATTTCCCTCCCCCCTTTTCTCTAATTAAAAAGGAAAGTTTTCAACATTAACATGGTAAAATTATATACAATAAGAACAATTATCAGGTAAGAATGCATTCACAATGTATAGTCCATTGCATTTGGCAAATTCAGAGAAAATACTCCATTATCTATACTATCTTCGAAAGTCCAAAGTTTTGTATCTTATTACTTTCTATCCTAACTTGTATTCCCAACCCAAAACTATCCTTTTATGTCTCTCAATCTTATATACTTTACACTGAGTTTCTTTTTTTGAATTTGGTATCAAGGAAAACTATAATTATTACTACAATTTCAACTCTATCAGAGACCCGAGAATGGTAGAATGTTACCTGAATAAACAGGAAGTATAGGTCAATAACTTCCAAAACTAAGAAAAGACAGAAACTACTGGCTTCCTGGAAAGTCACCCAAGGTTGCTCTGTAACATTGGGGCATCCATCTTTTGTTTACTGTGTTAAACAGTAATGAACGTTTCTTCCTTTCAATTTGGTTGTGCAATAGCAAGATAAATTTTATGAATTTATTAAGGCCACATGTCATAGTTCAACATGTCTAGGAGTTTGTTTTCTTCACAAAATTTCATTTTGCTTATCATATTTACCTTAGTTTCACAGTTTTCTTATGGCAGATTTACCCTGACAGTTTGTGTGGGAAGCAAGATAAGAGAAGTAGTTAATGAATGCGTCCTTGGTAATTGATACCAAAGGAAAGAATGTTAGTCCTTGAAATGCAATTAAAAATACATAAAAAATAGTGAGTCATGAAGATAAGACCATTGGGTACAAAAAAATAGAAGATGTCTAGATGAACAAACAAAACAAAAAATAAATACTGAAGATTTAGGTAGATTCAACTTCTTCAAATCAAAGTTATTTTGTTTCTCACTAAACAGTTGAATAAAAAACATATAATTAGCTGTGTGGTGGGCACACCTTTAATCCCAGCACTAGGGAGGCAGAGGCAAACAGATCTCTGTGAGTTTGAGACCAGTCTGGTCTACAGAGCTAGTTCCAGAGCAGCTAGGGCTGACAGAGAATCCCTGTCTCAAAGAAAGAACGAAAGAAAGAAAGAAAGAAAGAAAGGAAGGAAGGAAGGAAGGAAGGAAGGAAGGACGGAAGGAAGGGAGGGAAAGAAAAAGAAAAAGATGTAAATTGCACCTGGAAATCTTCAGTAGAAAATTATTAAAAGAGGGATGCATGAGTGGCATTGTTGCATGTGTAAAAGAGTAGAAGGTAGGAAGTAGACACTGGAAACACAAACTATTAGAACAAAGTTCCAAGTCAAACACAAGTACTAAGGGTGTCTTTGCATCAGTTGCCTGTGAGTTCTGTTAAAGATAGCTTTGATTGTGAACCTGACACAGGCCAAAGTCACCTGGGAGGAGGGAACCTCATTTGAAGGACTCACCAGGACAGATTGGCCTGCGGGCATGTGATGGGGAATGTCCTTGTGTATATATATTTCTCTTATTGGTTGATGAATAAAACACTGTTGCCAACAGAGTCAGGGAGATAGGTGGGACTAGGAGAGGAGGAAAAATTCTGGGAAACGTAGGCAGACAGTCACCATGTGGCCTGCCAAAGGAGTAGCAGGTCCAGGCTCTTCTCCAGTAAAACAAAACCACATAGAAATATATAGACTAATAGAAATGAGTTAATAATTAAGGCATAGCTAGTCAATAATAAACCCAAGCCACTAGCCAAAGCTTTTTAATTAATATAAATCTCTGTGTGCCCATTTGGGGCTGAAGTGGTGGTAGACAAAGAACCTCACATTATAGGCATGGGTACTAGATGAGGTTTCTATTGCTGTGATAAAACATTATGACCAAAAACAGGTTGTGGAAGAAAGGGTTTGGTTTAGCCTATACTCCTAACATCACACTCCATCACTGTAGAAAATCAGGGTAGGAACTCAAGGCAGGAACATGGAAGCACGCCATGGAGGAAAGCTGCTTACTGCCTTACTCCCCATGGTTTGCTCAACTTTATATCTTATACACCTCAGGAACACTTGCCTAAGAGTGGCACCTCTACAATGGTCTGGGGACAGTCACATGAATCATTAATCAAGAAAATGCCAGACAGACTTGCTTACAGGCCAATGTTACAGGGACATTTTCTGAATTGAGAGTTCCTGTTCCCTGTTTAGTTAAATTGACAAGCAAACAAACAAACAAAAAACCCACGAGCTAATACAGACTCTGAGGCATTTTCTAATTGTTAATTGATGTAAAGGGGCCATCACATTATGAGTGCTGCCTTTGCCAGATGGCTGTGCATGCAAGAGGGAGCAAAACAGTAAGCAGCAGACCTCTATGTTCTTGTCCCTGCTCTTGCTTGAGATCCTGCCTGTAGTGGGATAGTCCTTCTGTGGCACTGACCACGCCCATTGGGGGGTGGAACCATGGGCGGGGTGACCTGTGGAAGGAGGTCAGAGGGAGAGCGAGAAAAAGTCCTCTTGCTGGCATGACTTGGACAGGAGAGGATCGGGTTGAGTTTCCTGGTGTTCATCTGTCTAGGTTGTAAGTTATTTCTCCCTGAATAAACATCTATTCTGCCTATTTGTTTATCCTGATCCTTATTTAACCGCATTACCTGCCCAATTTCCTTCAGTGATTGGCTGTAATTTCCATCACTGATGGAAGTGTAAACCCAATAACCCTTGCCCAAGATGCTTTGCTCATGTTGTTCATCATAACAGAAAGCAAACTGGGTTTGCAAAGGCTTACTTGACATTGGAAATAAAGATGACCCAATGAGCCCACAGTTTGGTAGAAGAGATAAAAGTTTGCAAACTTAAAAACAAAGACAAATCTAGGAGGTCCTATCTGGAATCAACAATGTTCATATTAAGAATAATCATGATCAAGTTTGAAAGAGTTAAATAAAAAAATATTAAAAAGTAATTAGAATGCATAACCTACTAGGCATTGGGAATTACTAAATGATAGTGTATTAGACATAGGAAAGTTTGGACTTGAAAAAAAAACACTAGACATCTAGGAAACAAAACAAAGGCATCTAGGAAAGATTGAAAGTCCATATCCTGAAATGAATCCAACTTTGAAGTGTCTGATTTTGCCCTTCTTCGCTTGGTAAATGATGGCAGATCACTTTGGGAAAAGTGCGAGGAAGCAGAACACATTTTTGGCAGTATACATGGACCGCCTGAGTGTACACATTCATGATGCTCTGGGTCTGAAAGCTAACTGAATTATAAGAATGAATGAGGAGCTATGATTATCTACATTGGTATTCCAGGTCAGCCTTCTATTTCTAAGACACACAATAGCACAGAAAAAACAAAAGACTCAGGACTAGCTGTAAATCATGCAGCAGGCATTCAAAATAGTACTGCAAGCATAGCAGCTCCCACAGTCTCCTGGAAACTTGTCCTAAACATGATACTGAAGAGAGAGCCCTTGCCTGTGTAGTACTCAATGATCTTTTATTATTAATAAAGAATATGTTGAAAATTATTCAGAGAGTGACCACTTTGGATTATCAGATATTTCTTCCAAAGCATTTCTTGGTTAAGGAGGTAAACTGAGGCAAGGGAACAGACTGGAGTTAAGTGCAAAACTCCATACCCCTACTTCCCCTTACACAGAGACCATAATTCTAATCAAAAAGTTTCTGGGTTCAGCAAATGACAGAGCACCAGGGAGAAGGCAGCTGGCCTTAGGGATGGAGATGCAGAAGTAAACTATTCCCCTGATGAAGCCAAATTCCTGAGGTGACATCCTGACACCTTGCTTGAGTTAAGGTCTCAGGTTAATAAACAGGGACTGGCTGGTGCTGTGAGGACATCCACCCTGAGCTGCTGCACAGACTGCATAGGTGAGTGTTGCCACACCATCGTGGGTTGGAGCTGCCTTTGGTATTGAAAGAAGTCTTTGGGAGGCTGAGATGTAGGAGACTAGGATGTGGGCTCCCTGTCACTCTGGAAGAGGAAAGTGGCAGGATTCAGGGAGAAGATGGTCTATCATTTCCTACTTGCAATCCGGAAGGGCTTCAGTACACATGTGGACAGTGTGTGTGGTCACTGGACCAGCGTTGCTCATTACAGGACAGGCAGGGCAGGAGACAGGAGCACCTGCTCTGCAGCCGGGGGTAGGAAGTTCTTGCTCCCACACTTTTTTTTAAGCAATCTTGTTTTAGGTATCAATCCCTCCCCCCTTCCCTTTCCATCTCATCTCCCCATGCCCCTACTACCCCCCAACTCTCCCCACACCCACTGTCCAAGGACAGTAAGACCTTCCATGAAGGATTATCAAAGTCTGTCACATCATTTTGGGGAGAGCCTAGATTCTCCTCCTATATCTGGGCTGAGAGAGTATCCCTTTATAGGGAATGGGCTCCCAAAGTCCATTTGTGCACTAGGGATAAATACTGGTTCCACTGTTAGAGGTCCCATAGACTGCCAGGCCTCCTAACTGGCACCCACATTCAGAGGGCTTGGTTCAGTCTAATGCTGGTTCCCTAGCTTTACGACTGGGGTGCCTATGATCTCATTAGGCCAGGTCAGCTGTTTCTGTAGGTTTCTCCAGCACAGTCTTGACTTTTTTGCTCATCCCTCCTCCCTCTCTACAATTGGATTCAAGGAGTATGGCTCGGTGCTTATCTGTGGGTGTCTGCTTCTGCTTCCATCAGCTACTGGATGAAGGCTCTAGGATGGCAATTGAGATGGTCATCAATCTCATTATAGGGGAAGGTAATCAAAGGTGGCTTCTCCACTACTGTCTAGATCCTTAGTTGGGTAATCTTTATAGATCTCTGAACATTTTCCTAGTGCCAGGTTTCTCTTTAAGCCTAGACTGGTTCATTCTATTAAGTTATTTCTTTTCTTGCTCTCCTCTATTCCTCCCCTGACTCAGTCTTCCTGACCCCTCTTGTTCTCCTCCCCAATCCTCCTCTCCCCTTCTCTTTTTCCTACCTCCCTCCCTTCGCCCCCCCCACCCATGTGCTCTTTCAGGAGTTCTTGTCCCTTTCCCCTTCTCTAAGGGAACATGTCCTCTTTGTTTCCTAGTTTCTCTGGTGGTGTGGATTGTAGCGTGGCAATCCTTTGCTCTATGTCTAATATCCATATTTGAATGAGTACATACCATGCTTGTCTTTCTGTGACTGGGTTACCTCACTCAAGATTGTTTCTTCCAGTTTCATCCATTTGTCTGACAATTTCAAGGTTTCATTGTTTGTTGTTGTTGTTATTTGCTTGTTTTTTCTGATGAGTAATATGCATTGTGTAAATGTACCAAATTTTCTCAATCCATTCTTCAGTTGAAGGGCATCTAGGTTGCTTCCAGGTCCTGGCTATTAAAAACAATGCTGCTATGAACATAGTTGAACATATGTCCTTGTTGTATGAATGTGCATTCTTTGGGTATATGCCCAAGAGTGAAATTACTAGATCGTGAGATAGACTATTCTCATTTTCCTAAAAAACTGCCATACTAATTTCCAAACTGGCCACAAAAGCTTGCACTCCCACAAGCAATGGAGAAGTGTTCCCTTTTCTCCCCTTTCCAGCATAGACTGTCATTGGTGTTTTTGATTTTAGTCATTCTTGCCAGTGTAAGGTGGTATCTCAGAGTTGTTTTGATTTGCATTCCCTGATAGCTAAGGATTCTGAGCACTTTAAGTGTCTTTCAGCCATTTTAGATTCCTCTATTGACAATTCTCTATTTAGTTTGGTATCACACTATTTAATTGGATTATTTAGTGTTTGGTGACTAGATTCTTGAGTTTTTGTATATTTTGGAGAACAGCCCTCTGTCAGATGTGGGGTTGGTGAAGACCTTTTCCAAGTCTGTGGGCTGCCATTTTGGCTTGTTGACTGTGTTCTTTGCCTTACAGAAGCTCCTCAGTTTCAAGAGGTACTATTTTTTGTCGATCTCAGTGTCTGTGCTATGTTCATGAAGTGATCTCCTATACCAATTTGTTCAACTTTCTCTTCTAAGAGGTTCAGTGTGGCTGGATTTATGTTGAGGTCTTTGATCCATTTGGACTTAAGTTTTGTGCAAGGGGATAGATGAGGATCTATCTGCAGTCTTCTACATGCCAGTATACAGTTATGCCAACACCATTTGTTGAAGATGCTTCCTTTTTTCCATTGTATAATTTTAGCTTCTTTGTCAAAAATCAGGTATTCAAAGGTGTGTGGGTTAATATCAGGGTTTTCAATTCAATTCTGTTAGTCTTCCTGCCCATTTTTGTACCAATAGCAAGCTGTTTTCAGGACTATAGCTCTATAATAGAGCTTGGAGTCAGGGATGGTGATGCCTCTGGAAGTTCTTTTATTGTACAGGGTTGTTTTGGCTATTCTGAGTTTTTTTTTTTTCATATAAAGTTGAATATTGTTCTTTGAAGGTCTGTGAAGAATTGTGCCAATATTTTGATTGGAATTGCATTGAAACTGTAGATTGCTTTTGGCAAGATTTCCATTTTTTGCTATTTATCCTACCTATCCCAGAGCATGGGAAATCTTTCCATTTTCTGGTATCTTCTTTGATTTCTTTCTTTAAAGACTCAAAGTTTTTTTTATACAGTTCTTTCCCTTGTTTTGTTAGCGTTACCCCAAGATATTTTATGTTGTTTGTGGCTAGAGTAAAGGGTGAGGTTTCTCTGATTTCTTTCTCAGTCCATGTATCATCTGTATATGATTTTTTTTAGTTAATCTTGTATCCTGCCAATTTGCTGAAGGTGTTTATCAACTGTAGGAGTTCCCTAGTAGAGTTTTTGGGTCACTTATGTAAACTAGCATATCATCTGCAAATAGTGAAAGTTTGACTTATTCCTTACCAATTTGTATCCACTTGATCTCCTTTGGATATCTTATTGCTTTATCTAGAACTTCAATTACAATATTGAAGAGATATGTGTAACGAGTATGGATTTTTCGCTCGGGTTTATCTTTTAGACAGGAATAGGGAATGGTGGGTAAAGGTATGGTTTAGATGGGATATAAGTAGATTAGCCTATTTCCTTGAGAATTTGAATATGAATGAGATAGTATTTTACAGCTTACATTGTTATGTATTCCTATGTGGTAAGCTATGTAAAATTAAGTTTATATTTTGTTATATTGTGTTAAATGTTTCCACTTATAATATTTATACACATTATTTTTTACCATATTCTATGTATGTATACTTTTCTTGTGTTCAAGACATTTTGTATATTAATACAATTTGGGATATTTATCTTGCTGCCCTTTATAGTTCTACCTCTTGTCTTGACACTTATACTCTACCTCTATTTTAGGGATTTACATGTAGGTATATGTAAATAGTTATATTGTTTAAGTATTTGTTCCTGCTTTACTCAGGAAAGTTTTAATCAGTCTTTTTAGCTAAGTTCCCGAGTATTATAGATTATCTTCACTCACATTTCCTGTACCTATGAGATTAGTCAGATATAGATGCTTAATCTTCAATCCTTCATAGACATACAGAACATGGCATTTAAATGTTTTAATATTAGTACTCCTTTGACATGAGACACTGTTGCTCCTGACAGCACCATGCATTTTCCGAAAATATGTTGGACACTGTTGTTGCTCCTGCTGGAGTTCAATCTCGCCTCAGCTAATGGCCTGTTGGGCATAGAATTGCCCCCACCTTGACCACTGATTTGGACATGCAGTCCTATGTGCTTACAGGAGACAAATATAGAAGACTGCTTGACCTTGCCAAGTCAGGGTAAGACAGCCATTCTATTTCCCTGCTGTTGTTGTGGTCTGTCAAGTTCTCTTGGCCTTAGCCAAATCTGGGTGTACCAACGTCGCTGTGAGACCTAGGGTGACTGTTCAGGTGGCTTGCTGTTTCTGTCCTTGCTGCACCGTTTTGGAAGTTGTCCATCCGCATTTCCTGTCTACTCTAGTATTGTTATTTTCCTCTCAGGTCTTGATGAGGTTAAAGATTAAACTATCACAACTATTATCTCTCTTCCTAGTTAGATATATTAGGTACTAGACTTACGTTTCCAGCTTAGGACAACTCTATTGTAAACTCCATTATGCCCTCACCCTAGGACTAGATATGTAGGTCATTTTGTTCTCGATTTTCCTTTTCTTAGAGCACACTTGTTATTCACTGTTTTGTATATAGTTTTGTATTAAGCCTAAATCTTTTCTTTAGACTAAAAGGGGAATTGTAATGAGGTAGTCCTTCTGTAGCACTGACCACGCCCATTGGGGGGTGGAGCGATGGGCGGAGGTGACCTGAGGAAGGAGGTCGGAGGGGGCCAGAAAGGCGCTCTTTTTCTGGCATGACTCGGACAGGAGAGGATCGGGTTAAATTTCCTGGTGTTCATCTGTCTAGGTTGTAAGTTATTTCTCCCTGAATAAACATCTATTCGGCCTATTTGTTTATCCTGACCCTTATTTACCGCAATAGATATGGAGAGAGTGGACAACCTTGTCTTGTTCCTGATTTTAGAGAAATCGTATTGAGTTCTTCTCCACTAGTTTTATGTTGGCTGAGGTTTACTGCTGGGGTAGGTTTACTGCATGCTTAGCAGACCCGAAAGCTCCAAGGAGGGGAAGGGGGGAATTGGGCCTGAGTGGAACCCACACTCTCCTCAAGCAGATGGGGCCTAGACTGCTCCACAACTTCTGTACAATTTTTGTGTTTTTCCCTCCAAGTACTGGGAACGCTGATCTGAGTTGTGTAACTTCTACTGACTACAGGCATTTGCAGACAGAGCTCTTTTTCTGTCTTTACCATCACATTGTTTACTGTTAATTTCCCATTCCCTAGATCCAATGTAAGCCACAGGATACAAGAATTGTGGATAAAGCAGACATGAGACTATAAACTAACACTGACAACAGATTTTAGAAAATGGATATTTAAAGCATGCTGGACACATCCCTAGCCACTATGCATGTCAGTTCATGAACTCCCTAAAATACACATATATTATACAAAATGTAATTTACATATGAAAAATACTTTTTAAAGAAGCCAGATAATATGCTCCATATGATGAATATATGAATTGGGCAAGCCAAAATTTTAATCCACTGTGGGTGGTCATAAATCCTCATAAATCCTGACCTGTCTATTTCTAAAGATTTGGTATTCCTCCAGGTTCTAGAATATTCTTGACCCTCCACCGCATCACTGCAGCAAAATCCCTCATTTACCTGGATGCGTACGGACTGGCATGATTGATTGCAGCATGGTGGAGGTAAGGAGCCTGTGGACGCTTATTAAATTGACATATATGTTTGAAGAATATGCTCAGTGGTTAAGATCACTTGCTACTCTTGCGATTCTCAGCACCCACATGAAAGCTAACAACCATCTGCAACTCCATTTTCAGGGGATCCAGTGCCTTATTCTGGGCTCTGCAGGCACCAGGGACACAAGTGGTACCCAGGAATATATTCATGTACATAAAAAATAAACATAAATGAATGGAAATATACATATAAATGTCTCTCTGGCAGTTCCTTTAATAGGGGTAAATAGATGATTTCAGTATACGTTACTAGTATCTCAAAGAATAAAGAGGTAAACCTTTGAAAACATGCAGTCATAGAAAGATAAAAACTTATCCACATTGATCAATGCCTTTAAAGATAGTCCATAATATCCACTAGACATTTGGGAGCTTGGAAATTTACCTCTCCTGTGCATGTAAGAAAATAGAGTAAACATGTGAATGTGTATTACAGATTAGGCTGACCTTCCCAGCACTTACGGAGAGAAAAAACCCAGAACATCTTTTCTTTCAGTTCATGTATGTGGTTTATATAGAATATTACAACCACAACACTTGGTTATTCGTTTATTCACAAGCCGTTTTTAAGCATTCCACAACATGGTTTACCAAAGTAACTGTTGTACTAAAGCACCTCTCAGGTCTTCTAAGCACAGAGGGGATGATATAAGCAGACTGATGGACATCACAGTCAGGAGGGTTCAGGGAAACTGTAGGAGACACATTTGTGACCTGTGGATAGTACTTAGCTATGAAGGATCATGGCTGAAATCAGATCAGAGAGAGAACTTCACATGTACCCTTGTATATGCCAGGTCACATGTCCTTGGAGGAAGCTGAAAGCAATTCTGAGATAAATTTGGTGAAGAGCAGAGAATACTAAAGAGTGGAAGGAAATAGACTTGAGTTTCCCACATAAAACTACTTATGATTTGTATAAGTGGCAGCAAAGTGAATACCTCTTAATCCTCATTCTAACTGTGAACATAATGAGAAAACAGAAAAATGGATGTCATGTGTAAGATTACTCACATTAGTATGTGGTATTAGGTTGATTGTCATTTATAGGGCAGAACATTACTGATTGATAAAGTCACTGATTTGGTCTGCCTTAAAAACCCAAATGATGGGATGTGTCTTTGATTGGAGTCCAAAGAACCAATACCCAAGCTGAGACTGAGACATGATGTTTTCTTGGGAGAACTTTCTTAGGGAATGGTCAATAAACACATACAAGAGGTGGACGGTTTCCTTTAATATAATATCATGCGTGAGATGAAAGGGAACAAAAATTAATCACAACATCCCACCAAAAGGTGAGGGAATGGAATGGAGACTGCCCCACACAATTAATTTATATGTTATTCATTGCCCAGGTCAATTCAGAGTTGGAGAAAGAAAAAAGCCACATGAGTTTCCCTGAAAAGCAACACCACTTGGGCAAATATTACACTCTTTTGATATTGCTGCAATTTTCTGTTAGTTCAACACTTAAGAGATGAGTGTGTGCAGGATAGCAAAAAGGACCTGGAAAGAGAGGCATCTAAGTTGATGCTCAATATCGTGGCTTAGAAATTGAATGATGTTGCCCTTTCTTTGGATGTTCTCATGGGAAAAAAGTTTAGAGATGGAGGAGATAAAGAACAACCTTCTGTAAAGCAGCTAATGCATCAGCATGGTGTTTATGTCCAGTTGTCATCAGCATCAATAAAAGCAAGAACAGAAGGGGCAAGAATGAAATCAGGCATCTATGAGCAAAAAACTCTGTGCATTTTCATAATACACTGTTCTTTTCACTGGAGAACACCCACAGGCACGAACCATATCATGTTGACCTCCTTATGCTTCTCAAAAGGGTTTTCCTAGCTGTGGAAATATCATGAAGATGATTTGGAGAGACTTCATCCAGAGATTAACTTTCATTTCACTTACTGGACTTGGAATTTTAGGTAACATCATTTTATTTGTGAGACATATGTATACTTTTATTATGAGTCCTGAGAAAAAAAATATAGACGTTATTCTCATCCACCTGGCTTTTGTTAACACAATCATTATTCATTGCATAGGGGTCAGAGACATAGCCACAATTTTTTATTTTAGAAACTTCCTAGGTGACTTTGGTTGTAAAACTATAATTTATCTAGAAAGGGTGGCTCGTGGCCTCTCCATCTGCACCACCTGTCTCCTCAGTGTGGTCCAGGCTGTCACCATCAGTCACAGGACCACCCTTTGCAGAAAGGTCAAACCACAGACTGCATGGCAAGTTCTCCCCTTTCTCCTCCTCTTTTGGATCTTTAATTCCCTGATAAGCTCCAACTTGCTCCACTATATTACAGCAACCAGGAGCATGAACAGGTCTGAAGTTGGGATGTATACTGGGTATTGCTATATGTTGCCGTCCAAGTACACAGTTAAGTGGCTGTTCCTCTCTCTCATGGCTCTTCGTGATGTCATTTTTCAGAGTCTCATGGGCTGGAGCAGTGGGTCTATGGCTCTCCATCTGTACAAACATCACATACGTGTCCTGCACCTACGCAGCTCCAGGTTCACAAATAATTCCAGACCAGAAATCAGAGCTACCCATAGCGTTCTCACTCTCATGACCTGTTTTCTTTTCTTTTATTGGGCAGATTTCATTTTCTCCTTCTACACAGGCTCCATAGTGACACATGATTCTACAATACTCAATATTAAGGCATTTTTAGTGCTTAGTTATGCTGTTCTCAGCCCTTTTGTCCTGATCATCAGGGATATTCATGTTGCTAAGCATTTCTGTGTCCCCTGAGAAATACAAAATTCCTTTCCATACACAGTTCTCCAAGAACTGAAGTTATTTATATTGGATAGGTTTGCTTTTTCCATTCTAATGTATCATAACAACAAATTCATTGAGAAAATTGGTTAATGTTTTCAGATCCCTTGCCCTAGATAATTGAGGACTGGTTCAGGCTCTAGGGAGTTGGCATTGTTTCTCACTACCCAACCATCCCACTATTCCTATCATGTAGTTTAGCTTACTGCATCCTTCATCAGGAAATGCAGAAGGGCATGCAGGCACCTGAAATTATAATCTTATCTTTCTGCATGCTAGGGTTCTACTCTTATAAGGGCTCACAATAATTTCTTGTCTTCTTGTTCCTTCTAATGTACTTCTGTGATCAACCAACTCCTCTACTTATCTACAAAACACTTACTATGTGCTAGAGGATATTCTAAATCCAATGAGCAGGAGAGCAAGTGAAAAAGAAGGATGTGGGAAGCCTCCTTTATCTGAAGGTCCCTTCAAAGTGGAGATGACCAGGTGATTAAGTTAATTGACAGCAGCCAATGGATGTTTGGTATTTCTAGGTACCAAGCACTAAAGAACTAGTAAGAATAAACATTGTAAGGCAATTTCACACACATACTCTTTATACCAAAAGCACAGGGGGAATATCATCTTTCAGAGATGCTATCATGGTTTTGGAAAATAACCCCCACTTGTGAACTCCACTCCTGTATACAGTGCTGTGTAGAAATACCTCAGGAAACTTGCACCCCAGCTGCTGACTCTTACTTCCATTCCCTCATTAGGGCCTACATAGAACATATGGCATTTGCTAGGTCACCCTGAATGCCAGCCACACACTCAAGAGTTTAGGGATCCATCTTCTCTACTGCTGTCTAGGTACATGGTGTTCTGCTAGGGACATAGGGATTGGGGTCCTGAAGTACAGACAAGAGCTAGTTGCTGAAATTCCTGTAATTTGGCATTGAATAGCAACAGGACATTGGGGCTCTGGGGATTCTACAACCTCCCAGCCAAGAGAATACACAGGGTCCAGATTTCACCCTGTCCCCACCTCATCCAGGCTACCTGTGCTGCAGGCTTCCTGGGGAGGCTTCTGTCAGTGCCCTGTCTGCATCACCTGGCTGTGCTGTAGTATAGCAAAGGGCTGCTCACCAAACCTGTCCATCAGCTCCCTGCAAAGGGCTGTTCACCAAACCTGTCCATCAGCTCCCTGCAAAGGGCTGCTCACCAAACCTGTCCATCAGCTCCCTGCAAAGGGCTATTCACCAAATCTGTCCATCAGCTCCCTGCAAAGGGCTGTTCACCAAACCTGTCCATCAGAAATGGAAAACTTCAACAGTCACTGCAGGGGCACTAAACTTCACTAGCAGGGGCACAGAGGTCACTCTCCTTCCCTGGTCGGGAGTTGAAACTTTTCAAAGGAACTTGTGCAACAGCCCTGCTTGTGGGTTTCTCAAACAATGATGACTCTTTGCTGAATTTTAGTGTCCACCTAGGTTAAAAGGTACCTTGGTAATAATGTTCCAATGTTCCAATATTTGTGAGACATCTTTCCACCTCTGCCTTGGGGGACTGAGAAAAGTCCTGTGGACCTTATTCTCATCCTCTTGGCATTTTCTAATTATTTGACCACAGGGATCAAAGACAAAGCCACGGTGTTTTATTTCAGAAACTTCCTGGGAGATATTGCTGTAAAGCTGTGGTTTATCTGGCAAGGATGTCACGGGGCCTCTCCATCCGCACCACCTGTCTCCTCAGTGTGGTCCAAGCTGTCACCATCAATCCCAGGACCACTGTTTGGACAAAGCTAAAACCACAGACCTCACAGCAAGTTCTTCCCTTTCTCCTCCTCTTTTGGATGAATAATGTTCTTGTAAGCTCCAACTTGCTCTGCTACATAAAAGCAGGTAGTGACTTGAACACATTTGTACCTGGAACATTCATTGGCCATTGCTATATGCCACAATCAAGACACATAATCAAATGGCTATTCCTGTCTCTCATGACTCTTTGTGGTGTCATCTTTCAGAGTCTGATGGGCTGGAGCAGTGGGTCCATGGCTCTCCATCTTTATAAGCATCACAAGCGTGACCTCTACCTTCACAGCTCCAGGTTTGAAAACAATCCCCCTCCAGAAATCAGAGCTACCTGGAGTGTTCTCTTTCTAATATCCTGCTTCCTCTCCTTCTATTGGGTAGATTTCATTCTCTCCTTCTACACATGTTTCACAAGGACACATGACTCTATTTCACTAAATATTAAAACATATTTAGAACTTGGTTATGCTGGTTTTAGTCCCTATGTTCTGATCAGCAGGGACATCTGTGTTCCTAATGTCTTGCATTCTCACTGAGAAGTGTAAAAATTACATTCTACAACTACTCTCTATGAGCCAAAGGTATGTATATTGTATGCTTATTTCCCATGATAAATTTTAGAACTAGGGACACATGTTTGCTATGTAGCACAGGCTGACCTGCACAGGCTGACTCAGAAATCCAAATGCTGGGGTTACATCAATCCCTATGAAACTGTTATTTGCTTTAATGTTCTAATATATCACAAAATTAAATTAAATGTTATGATAATAGATTTCTTTTTCTTAAGAAGTATGGCACTATGCAATATGAAGTTCAGGGTCGCTAGGCAGCTGGAAACTGGATTCTTCTCATCTTCTCATCCACCATCCCAGACATGTGACTTTTAGCCTAGAAACAGCACTGAAAAAAAAAAAAACTAGAAGCAACGCTTCATTCAGAAATCAGTATTTCAATTTTCCCCCAAAGCCAGAGCATGAAACTAAAATAGTGTAGGTGATCCTTATCTGTGCTAAGCATACAGGGCAAAGGGAAGATGACAGTGAGACAAATCAAGTCACCACAGCCCAGCAAATTTGATCAACAATTGTTTGATGTTGCTAAATCCAAAATATGAGAGGCCAGTGTGGATGATATGGAACAGTTATAATCAGGTTGGACCTTAAGGTACCACCACAAAAGTCTCTGGCCAATGGGCTCTCTCTCTGCCTCTCTCTCTCTCTCTCTCTCTCTCTCTCTCTCTCTCTCTCTCTCTCTCTCTCTCTCTCTCTCTCTCTCTGCTGCATGTCTGGAGACCATGCTCAAGGCCAGGGCCTCACTGGCACACTGATGGGTAAATACTTTACTGACAGAATGTCTACACTGGAGTTTCCATCTCACTTCCAGTCACTCGCTATGACCTGTATTAAATACTCCAGTGTTCTATAGTTCTAAATTTCTCTCCGCACTGAATCCCAGCTGCAAAATGCACCCTGTTGAGCTTCAGACAATGGGACTGCAGTGCTGAGCATGTAGAGAGAATCTGTCTGGTGGAAGCCAGTTGGCACAGCCTTGACAATGCGCAGAACAATAAGGACCTAGGGAACTCCACAGCCTCAGGCCCAGGAAACCCAGAGGGTCCAAAACCCACCTGGACAACTCACTCCTAAATACACAGCACTGCAGACATCCCAGGAAGGCTTCTGTCTGCTCTGGGCTGTGTGGGTGTGGCTCCTGAAGGGATCCAGGACTCTGAAGGACTGTTCACCAAAGCTGTCTATCATCTCACTGCAGTTCCTACCAAGGATACATAGAAAGAACAAAACAGTTCTTGCAGGGAGGGGGCTTGAACTATTCTCTGTGTAGCTTAGTACTATTCCTGGAGGAGAGCTAAGGCTGCCACACTCCTTCCTGGGTTTAAGAGTTGAAACTCTCCAGTCAGTGGGTCTCTGAAATACTGCTCTGAAATACTGTTCTTAGTGTTTTGATAATATAGATTCGTGCTCGCTATTATGGTTAATTTCTATGTCAACTTGTCACAAATCAAAATCCTCTGAGTGGGGATCTTCACCTTAAAATTGTTCTGTCTTGATTGACATGGGAAGCCCCACCCTGATTGTGGGTGTTCCCTAGTGGCAACTGCCCATTGAAAGTGTGTGTCTGAGAGAAGATCTCCCTGTCTTGTGCTTGCTTGGCCACTGAGTTGTTTTCTCTGTTGCTGCTGCTGGGGCTGATTCCTTTGCTGAGAGAACCAGTGGCTCTCTAGCAAACTTTCAGGCTTCTAGAGCCAGAGTGGAACTACAGAGGTACCTGCCTAGTGGACTAACTGCCAGTTATGGACCCAGTGATAGGCAGTTCTGGTGACAGAGAGCTCTGGTGAGACTAATGAGGCACCCAGCCTCAAGGACATAGTGAAATACTGAGTTCTCAGCGCTCTGGTGGGAATTAGCTTTGTCCCAATGCACTAACATATCAAATCATTAGTTAATTCAGGGTTTTAAAAATAGGTTTTTATTATTTTATATAAAATGTGTAATAAGCAATCTAAGACCTGCTCAGAAGTCTAGGAAGCTGGACATATTTTTCTTTTTCATGTTCCTTTACATCCATTTGTGCAATGGGTTTTACTTTATTTTGCAAATAGCTAAACAGGCATATTACAGGAAAGGGTACCCAACCTGCTTTGAAGGAGCAGGAAGCTCAGCTTTAATCTCAAAGGGAAGTATTTCTCAGAGCATCTTTATTTTTATATTTTTATAATTTAACTCATTTTTATTGTGTTTTACTGGTTTTTTTTTTTTTTCAAGACTAGGTCTTGCTATATAACTCAGCCTATCCTAGAACTTACTATATAGACAAAGCTGGGCTCAAACTCACAGAGATTTGCCTGCTTCTGCCTCTCCCTCTGTTCTGGGATTAAAAGCATGTAACAGTATACCCAGCATATCTGTCAGATTATCTTAATATTTATTAGTTCCAATACCATGTGATCTATAGGTGGAAGAGTCTGTTCTGCCCCTTCCAGGAGCTGTTCAGTCCCAAATACATACACACAGCCTTATATTAATTATAAATTGTTTGGCCTATTGCTCAGGCTTATTGCTAACAAGCCTTTACACCATAAATTAACCCTGAATTCTTATGTATGTTTAGCCATGTGGCTTGGTAACGTTTCTCAGTAAAGTATTTCTATCTGGATTCCTTTGTGTCTAGCTCTGGACTATTTCTCTGCCTTTCCTCTTCCCAGAATTCTCCTAGTCTGGTAGCCCCGCCTATACTTTCTGCCTGGCTACCGGCCAATTAACGTTTCATTAAACCAGTATGAGTGACAAATCTTTACAGTGAACAAGAGCATTATCCCATATCAGTGATCAGCTGGAAATCATATACATACAAGTAATATACAAACTGAGCATCTTGTATCAATATAACTAGGAATATACATACACTCTCACATACATGCACACACACAAGAATTTTTAAAAAGGGCACAGATGTCATGAATTTGAGAGAAAGGGGTTGGGCACATGGGACAGAATGGAGGAAGGAAAGGAAGAAATTATGTGATTATATTTTGATTTAAAAATAAAAAGAATCTAACAATAAAATAAGAATAAAAATAAGTAGGTTGTTTTTGCATGCTAACTTGCCATTTAGTTGGGATATATTCAAGGATTCTTTGATTGAAAATGTCCTTGTATATTTGTTTTTTTTTCCTTTGTTTTTATTTGTTTTATATAACCAAGTCCATTTAAATGAAAACAAACATTTATAGACAATATTTGGGAATTTGGGCGTTGTTCTTTCCAAACTACTTCCTGCTGGTAAGGGGCGCTGTCATGGGGGATTTGAAGATGATTCAGAAATCCTGGCTGTAGTCTGTAAGGCTGCTTTGTCCAGCTTTTTTGAATGTAGGATCACCTGGTACTCTGTTTCAACAGGTGGTCTGGCTTGATCAAACCACATTAGTCTGGAAGGAATCCACATCTTTTCATTTTCTGTGGAAACAAAAATAGAAATCCTTTTCCCCAGTAACTTGTCCTTGAACTTAAATTTTGGAGTCAAAGCATTTTTTTTTAATTTAATTTATTATTTTACATGTCGATCCCAGTTCCCTCTCCCTTCCTCCCTCCCTCTTCTCCTCCCTCCCTCCCTTCCTTCCTCCCTCCCTTCTTCCTTCCCTTTTACCCTCTCTGCCCTCTCACATGCACTCTAACCACCCTCCCCTCCCATCCCCCCACCCCAATTCCATATGTAGAGGAATGCCATCCAGTTAGGGTCATGTAGGTCTGACAGGTCATGTGAAGTAGGGACTAGGGCTTCTCTCTTGTCTCTAGTTTGTTCTTGTATATTTGGATCATTAAAACATTTTATTTCTTTTGAAGTGGTGTCTATGGAAAACAGTTCTTGCTATATAAAGAATTGTGACCAAGGACACTATCCCCTAACAAAAGCAAAAACTAAGCAGAAGTGTAATACTTTGCCTGTGGACATTGATGGAAGAACATTCCTAACTTCCCACAGAAGGAAGGCATGCAAATGATGAGATGTAGATCACGTCTGTGCTATAGAAATCTTAGTAATAGACACAATGTGTAGGTTTGGTTATGAGAATAATAGGAGACCACTGAATAACTTTCAGTAAAAGAATAGCAGATTATTGCCTATTTTAAAAGCCACCTCTTGGTGCTGCAGCTGCCACAATTGGCAGAAGAAAGGTATAACAGAGGAAAGTGTGAGAGAAATGTGCTAATGCAAAATAAGACTAAATGTGCAATGCCTCAACCCACAAGAATTCAACCTAGAACCTAAAAACCCAAGAAGGGGATGGGGGAGGGGGTGTCAAAAGACATGGGGGAATTGACCACAAGATAGGATTCTGATCAAGTGGCAAACTTTATTTTTCTACCCGGACCTTATATAGTCAGCAGAGCAAGGATGTAGGAAAGGGGGCAGGGGAGGTAAGAGGAATAGTTGAGACCAGGTGTTCTTGCAAGCAGAATATAGAAAATCACAAAGAATGGATGTTGACATGGGTGGAAAGATCAGGAGTTATGACAACAAGAAAGATTACTATGGTGATGGGGCTAGTGGTTATATGCTAGGCTGATCCTGCTAAATAGGGCTAGTTACTAAATCATCAAACTTTTGTGGAATAACTGAAGGCTCTAAATGTACAGCCAAGAGAAAGCCAGAGTTCAGCCAAGGATCATTCCATAACTAAGCATAGATCCAGCCTCAGTTTCCAACAGTGCAAGATCCAAGTTGACTATGAGCAGAGTCAGGCCAGGAGAGCCTTCGGAGAGTGGCAGAAATATCACAGGAAAGGAGAACAAACAAAAGGGCTACATGGATTAGCAAGGCCAATGAGAGGCCCTGAGGGGAAGGTGCTTGTTAGAGCAACCTTACATCAGGGAGAACCAGTTCTATTCCTGCACTCCCTATTTCTAGTCATCTGGGATGAGACTGGGGAAAGGGTGGCTTGGTACTCAGAAAAATGTGGCAGCTCAACCTCAAAATCCCTGTGCAAGAGCAGGTTCTCTTGAACAGAAAGATGCAAGAGCACGATGTCTTCCTGTGGTATATGACCAAGAAATCTCTGTAGATATGAAAGTGTGAGAACTTTGGATTTGGGGGGGATAGTGGTTATAGAGGTAGTATAATTTAGCTAGATTTCCATTAATTTAAGATAGAACCAATAATGTTAACTGGAGACCAGAATGTGAAGTGTGAAAGATTTTGACTTGAAATCCTGGGTAAGTGGCTGTAATAACTCATTAGATGGAAATTATTTACGAGAATGCATTGCATGTTCAAGCAAAGACATATTGAATTTCACATGTGTTAAACATTATTTGCATATTAAGCAATATGATTTAAGGCCCTCTCATAGATCTATAGGTTGGACATGTGATGCCCATTGGTAGAGCCTTATTTGGAATGGAATCAGCTCACTGGTGACTCTTCATTAGCACTTAATAGAGATGTCTAGGATTAAGTCATTCTTATGGCAAGACCACAACACACACTTAGCCCCTTCTGTGTGCATTCATTTCTAGTTTTTTTCTTAACTACATGATGAAGCATCCAGGAGGCCCTCACCATGACAGTGCTATGCTTTGTAGACCTTCAGATATAAGACATTTTTATATAAATGTTTTTATATAAACATTTCCCTGCATGGATGTTGTACAGATTCTTACCTGCCTCTCCCTCCACTGTACCTGTCATGTCACTTTGTATCTCTTGCTTACTTTGGAAAATAACTGAAGGAGACCCCATTGCCAGGAATTTAAAACTACAAACAAAACAGGAAGAAGCAGTGATCATCCAGATTTATTTCCCCTCAGTGCTTCCATGGTTATCAGGGTAATTCTCCTGCATTTCCTTTTTATCATCAGCTCTACAATGAGTGATGACCTTGAGGACAACAGGGAAAGAGGGGTCAGCATGTACCTGTACTGGCAGAGGAGCAGATACTCTAAAGGGAGTATCTGCACTATCAGAATGTTGATATTATAAATCCAAGGAATTTCCATTTGCCCAGGTGTCAGTCCCACCCTTGGGAAGGAGAAAGGCTGAGGCCCTGGCACTGTCAGAGGAAGAACTTGCCCCTCACCAAGGCTTCACACAGTTGTGATGACACACACACTTTTCCTGCATTTCCTTCTTTGTTATAAACTGTAATGTTGCTACAGAAAAGGAGAGAAAGGAATTGTCTCTCACTCCCTAGTTTTGCCAAGGAATAAGTAAAGCCATCTGTTTTGACAGACTGTTTCCTAATTTCTTTAAAGAAGCCATGGCCCTGTGAGATTTTTTTTTTTAACCATTTTTCAATTTTTTATGGGTGCATTCATGTTTGTTAAGTCCATAGGCACACGTTTGTGTGTGAAGTGCTGAATATGCACCCTTGTGCTCACCTGCATGCAAGAGACTGAGGTTGGTGTCAGGAATCATCCTCCATCGTCCACTTGACTGAGTCAGGATCTTGCAGTCAAACACAGAGCACAGCAAGTGGCTAATCTCACTACCCAGCTTTCTCCAGGGATAGCCTGCCCCTGGCTTCTAATGCTGGAATTACAGGCAAGCTGCCACCCACCACACCAGGTGTTAAGTGAGGTGTCTCTCACACTTGGAACTAAAGTAACTTTACCCACCAAGTCATCTTTGTAGCCAGGATTTGTTAATCTTAAAGGACACCCTGTTACAATGGAATATTGTATAAAATGGAGGTGACCAGTGACTCCCAGCATGTCCTCTGTCTTTGCCGGCCAGTTTTCTCCATGGAATTCCAGTATGGAAGCTGCATGAGGGGCTAGATTTCTGAGATTTTCTTGCCTTTTCTTAAATAAACTAGTCATAACACTACAAGCTTTAAATTGTTTTAGTTTTCTTTATGTTTCAAAGACAAAGAAGACATTTAGAAGTTTTCCGAAAACAATGACAAAGACAACAGAGGGAGGAGCTCCTTGTTGGGCCAGAGATACTATTAAATTTCTTTTATTATATTATATTTTTAACATTTTAAACAATTTTTAAATTCATGTATATTTTTATATCATTCCCCTCCTCTACGTACTTCCAGATCCTCTCCTCCTCCTAATCCACCAAACTTCAAGCTCTTTTTCAAAAAAACAAAAACCAATACAAAATCAAGAGTACAAAATTTAAAAAAAAAAATCTAAAAAGAGAAAAACCACAAAACTGTTGTAAGACCCTCAGAATGAGGAGTCTCCCCGTTTTGGTTGGTGCCCCCAAGAACTCAATGTCCAGTCCAGTTGCTGCAACATGCAAGAGGCTTTAATGAACAGGAAACGTTTGCACAAATGGGCTCCTCTAGCACACAGGCTAGAGAGAAACACCATCCCACCTGGCACAGGTTTTTTTTAAAGGCAAAACCCACAAGCTTGGGGGGCCCCTCTGTCCATTGAGTATGTAACCCTTTGAGGCCAGATGGTCTCCCTATTAGGGTCAACAGACCTTAGGGCCTCAGGGTGTGCTAATTAATCTTGTCTGGGCAAACTGGAGGTACAATTATCTCTTTGTTTCTTAAGGACCCTATTCACCACCTGATGACTCACAAGAAAGGAGGGGCAGTGTGAATTCTTGGTATCTTGTTATCTCAGGGCCTTGTGAAGGGAAGTTAGCAAATCCCAAGGAACAGATATTGGTCTGGGTTAGCTTTCCAGGTTAGTCTGTCCTTCATTTCAAGTGGGAGGTTTCTTTAACTTTACTTTTTTGTCTTTCACTGTAACCAAATAAAAGTACACACACACACACACACACACACACACACCCTATGGGATCCAATTATATGTTGCTCAACTACTCCTGAATGTGAGGTTCTGGGGTGGTTGATATACCTAGTGTCATTATATTTTAGAAAACTGATCTTTTTTTCCCCTCTCAAAGCAAGTATAAGTGACAGCTCAGTGATTAGCCTTCACCCTGGTACCAAGGTTTTCATTTTGCATTCATTTTTTTCATTATAAGTATAGATACATATACACATATGTGTGTATATATGTACACACATATATACATTATATATATATATATATATATATATATATATACATGAAAAGCAAGACCTATCACATTGACGTTAGAAAAGATCAACAAACAGAAGGAAGGTGCCTAAAAGGAATCCCATAGAAATTGGAAATACACAGAGGACCTGGTACAGACCCTTCCAGGCCCTGTGCATGCTACTTGAGCCTCCCTAAGCTCTTATGAGCTTTGCCCATCATGATTTAGATGTTTTCTTGTTGTCTTCCATCCCCTCCGGTTCTAAAGCTCTTTATACATCCTCTTTTGTGGGGTTCCCTGAGCTCTGAGAGCAGGGATTTGATAGAGGCATCACATTTAGGGTGTGTGTTCCAAGGTCTCTCACTCTCTGAGTAATATCTGACTGTGGGTCTCTGTATTTCGTTCCATCTTCTGCAGGAGGAAGTTTTGCTTATAATGGCTGAACAAGACTCTGATTTATGAGTATACTACAGTGTTATTAGGAGTCATTTTCTCACTACATTTCCCCCTTTTTAAGCCAGTATTATTAGGCTTTACCCTGGATCCCTGGGATTTTTTTTTCCTTATGGTCTTTGTTAACCAAGCAGTGTGAAGCATGGGTTTCATCTTGTGGAGTGAGTTACTGCCTCAAACTTTGTGCTATCATTATCCTAGCATATCTTCCTGGCAGTACACCATTGTAGATGGAGGGTTTGTGTTTTCTCTTTTGAGAGAATGCAGAGTACCTCCCTGTAACAAAGATGCCGGAAAAAAGAAAACTCTATGTAGGCATAGGCTTGACATCTCCAAGTTCAGTAAGTAATGTAGGTAAAATATTAACCAGTGGAGCCTTGGAGTCAGTTTTGGGGGAGCAACCTATAGTCTTGATAATGGCCTAGATTGTTTGGTGAATCCATGGACCCTTTGGCCAACAACATTTTTTTCAATTTCTGCCTATGGTGACATGTGTAATATACAATTTAGTTGCCCTGTTCCTGGATTCTGCATGCAATAGAGAGGATAGAAATTCTGTTTTTCTCAAAAGCTGTCATTTCATTTACAGAAGAAGCATTTTGAGCTTCTAGTATGTGTCAGGTGCACCTATTATATGGAGATGCCATCATGCAGGGCACAAAGTAAGAGCCATGACCTACAGCTCATCTCCTATGTCAACTCAATGGTGCTTTCTCTTCAATAACAAGATCATAATGTCATCACTTCTGATCCTAGCCCTGTACATTCATTGACATCATTTTCCATCTGGCATAGGTAGGGCCTCCTAGAATTAAATGTATACAGAAGGTCCCCTTTTGGAGTTTTAGAAATGTCATTGATGTTTTATGATGAGTAAACATTGTTTTTGGAATAAGGTCAAGAAGGCATTAATTTCAAGTCCCATGTAATATATAATGTGCAGGATGTCACAGTCACTTACATCAAAGACCTTCACTACCACAGGCATAGGTAGAAAAAAATGACTCTAAATTTGTTCTAGCCCGTGTTTGAGACTCCCACATGAATCCCAGTGTTGAGAATCATTTGTTCTAATTCTGTATAAGGAGGGATTGAAGAAAGAAGAGCAAGTGACTTCATTGTGTGTCAGAAGTTGGTCCCTGCCAGCCCATAGCTTGGTACTTTGGGAAGATGAAAACCAGTCAGGAGATGCAGGGACCTCTGTACACAGAAACTTAGTTACCTGTTCATTTTCTCACCTCACATCCTTCCTGTCAAAGTAATTAAACCATAATTACCTTGAAATAACTTCTGAGCAAAACAGATGTAGTAACTGTGGAGAGAGGGGAAGCTGTGCTTCAGGGACTGGGGCTCTGCAGAGGCCTCCCTTCCCCCTGACACTGTGACAACATGAAACTTGAAGTCTGCAATTCCTGATGGCAGCCAAGAGCCCCACAGATCCTGACAGTACAAATATGACCTGGCAAGTGTCACCTTCCCAGAGCTGCTCCAGAGCCTGTCTGCACCACAGAGGTCCAGGTGAGTCCATGGAGGTAAGATCTCCCATTCCCTCAGCTGTGCCGTGGAGAGTGTCATTACAGCAGTAGTCTCTCTCTCTCTCTCTCTCTCTCTCTCTGCTCTGTGAACCTCAGAATCTCCACTTTCCTTGTGTCCCTAACAAGGCTGGTCCCTGGCTCCAGAAAGATCCAAGGAGACTCGCTCCTGAAGACAGAGAAATGAAATAGAAATGCTGAGGCATTGCTATCCATTCTCAGGCTAGAATACATGACAGAGCTCTGGATGGGGCTTTGATTAAGGTTTCTTTCTGTTTTTATTTATTTTCTTTCCTTCTTTCTTTCTGACCACGCCCATTGGGGCATGGGAATAGGTGCAGACATGACCTGAGGGGACTAGGTCTGGGGTCCGGGACCCCAGCTCACTTCCTACTTCCTGGTCAAAGACAGAGAGCATCCGGAGGCATCCTTGGGATGGAACCTCAGGCTGTCATCTGTTTCTGGTGTAAGTGATTTCTCCCTGAATAAATATCCATCAGCCTATCGTTTCCCAGATTCTTATTTACCATGCTTTAAACATGCTTTTAAAAAAATTGCAGATGTTTGTCAAACCCTGTAGGTAATCAAGATACACTCCTATAAGGTCAACACTAGAGAGCCTGAGCAAGGTAATTGTTGTTCAAGGCTAGACTGGTTTATATAAGAAGACTCTCTCTCAAAAATTACAAGACAGAAGAAAAACGAAGTTTCGTTTTTTTTACCTGCTGTTTTGCCAGCACTGTGACTCCAACAGCATCCTTGGTGTTTGTTAACACTGGTACTCTACACTTTGGGTGCATTTCCACTTCTCAAATATTGGCCGGTGTTTTCTTTTATAATAACATCATTACTCCTAATTTACAGAAGATTTGCCTTCTGTATCCTTAGTCACTGCAGTCTATTGCATAATATTGTGCTCTCTTATATCAGCTAAATTGTTTTCATGACTGTCTGGTGTGGAGAAATATAAACCACTGAGCATAACAGTTATCATTACCATCTTGAGAATTCCTGCTATAAATGATTGAGGCTGCAATCAAGGACATCCTGAAATAGTTCATTATAGCTTTATCCCAGTGCTAAGCACCAAAGATAAATAATCTTTTTTTGTCATTTGCTTAATTTTAGAAAACTAACATGGATAGATGGAACCTATATGAGGTTCTTGGGGTTTATTTCCAGATGTGGATTCATCCATATTTCTAAACACAAGTACATCCTGTCTTTTAAATTAATGTCCTAAAGCATTCCCATTATAATATGGAAGATGAGTCGCCTCTTGCTCCTCTGACAGTCCACTCCAGTAGAAGAATCACTTACTAGAAGATCAGAATCTGTTCTGAGAAATATGATTGAAACTTTGGGAGGAAAAAGAGTAGACCAGAGAAGCAGGTGCCCCAGGAAATCAAACATTAAACAAACAGAAAAATGTTAACATTTTCCATCAGGATTTGGGGTGAATTATTGCAGGGATTTTTACAGATTCCAACCTCTGACTAAACAATTTTTACTCTAAATTGTTAATGAATGTAGATGTACTTGCTATTAGCATCTGGAGCATATTTCATTATGCACAGATATTTGGGATGGTATAGTGATTTCTAGGATGCACTGTTAATACAGGAAGTAATTACCCCTCCATCACAGGAGCAGTTGAAAGGCAGTAACTGACATTTCTAGAGTCATAAGGCAAGACAAACACAAATGTGGGAACATGACTCAGTTTATGCAGGTCACAGGTGATATCATCAAGACAGACATTTAAAATAATCCTGTAAGTTTCACAGGAACAAGGGAACAGAGTCATTCAAAGTACTCAGAACACACAAACTCATGAAATATCCAGAATCCTCTATTTCTAGAAAAGGCACCCAACGTTTACCATAAATCCCTGAGAAATGAGAATGGAGCTCCTGAACATGAAGAATAGCATCCTTCTGAGATCTAAAGTTCTGTAATCAGCTCAGACTGATGTAGAACAACGCAGCCTACCTGAAAAACAGGTTAGAAAAAAACAGGGGAAGCAGGATGCAAAGCAAACTGACATAACTGCTGCTCACAAAGCCCACAGGGACAGTCACCGCCATGACTTCTTTGATGGGAGAATTCCTACTCACACCAGTATGTACTGTACATAGCCAATCTTGAGGAGCCATAAGTCATGAACTGTACTCATCTCATAGCAGCAACTAACACCTCATCAATCCCTTTCTATCTACCTAATTCTCCCCTGGTGGAGAGGTGATCCCTGCTCCCTAGATGCCCTGACAGGTCACTCACTGGAGTCACAAATGCCCTGAAGTTGCCCACTGGATTCACAGTTATCTGCTAAGCCATCTCATCAGAAGCCCTACAGGGTTCTGCTACACACACTCCCTAGCTACAACGTATCATTTTATGACTCAGATTTAACTGTCAGGCCCTCTCTGGAATAGTTTTGCAATTGGACTTGACATTGGGGGCTACCTTAAAAAATAACTAGTAAGCATTTTTGTGGAGTGAAATCACAGAATGGCCAGTCAATACAGAAACTTGTAAAATACTAAGATGTAGAAATAGAAAGTATAAAGCTTTGAGGCCAAAGGCAAATCTAGAAATTGTTATATTAAAGATGCAGGTAAGAAAGGATTATCAAACAAGAGAGACATCAGCGTGAACGATAAATTGACTAGATCTGAGAGGTGTCACAGGTGTTGTCCCAACAGACAATCCCAGTATATGTGAGTGTGATATGGGGAAGGCAGACAAGTTCATCATGAGCCTCAGGCTTTGGGAATTGGGTGGGGAAATATGATGGAATATAGAGAAACAAGGAAAGAAATGTTGATTGGAGAAACTTAGAATTCAATTCAGCTTTGTTGAGAGTTAACAAGGATAATACATGTACATAAACAGACAGACACACACACACACACACACACACACAACTTGAACAAGTCAATTTTGCTAGTGTAGAACTCAAAAATATAAATCTCCTTTAAAACTTTAGATTTTTGAATAGCAGTTACCTAACTCATCTGTCAGAACACACACACAATATCCCAGGGTCCAGAGTGGGGAAAAAGAAGGAATTTCAAGGTCCTAACCTATAATATTACATGTGTCCATTACTGACTCTTGCACACCAGAAAAATGCTATTGTGTAAAATGTGTTTTTCAGATCCATGTCTGTCATTACTGATGATTTTTTGAAAAAGATTTTGCATCTTGAACACAAAGTGTTTCTACCTAGGAAGGAAAAAATGGTTTTGAAGTTTATTAAGGAATTAATTTTCTTCTTCATGACTATGGTTGGTACTCTGGGAAACATTTCAGTTTCTATGAATTATATGTTCAGTTGGTGGGGAGGCCCTGAGAAGAAACCCATACACCTTATTCTCATCCACTTGGCCTTTGCAAACATCATAATCCTTCTTGAAAAAGGATTGCCAAAGGCAATGGCAGCTTTGGGTTTGCACAACTTCTTAGATGACATAGGCTGTAAGATCCTCATTTACATGGGGAGGGTGGCCCGTGGAGTCTCCATCTGCACCAGCAGTCTCCTCACTGTGGTCCAGGCCATCATCATCAGTCCCAGAGCATCTGGGTGGAGGAGGCTCAAACCGAAGTCTGCATGGCACATCCTTCCATTCTTTTCATTCTTTTGGATGCTCAATGCTTTAATAAGTATGAACCTAATCCATTCCATCACAAGTGCAAGTCTAAATATATCATATTTTAAGAGTGAAGAAATATATTGTTATTTTGTGCCAGAAAGCTGGTCAACAAGATGGATTTTTCTTACCCTCATGATCCTGAGAGATGCAGTGTTTCAGGGTGCCATGGGAGGGGCCAGTGGCTACATGGTTCTTCTTCTCCACAAGCACCACCAGCATGTCTTCTACCTTCAGAAGTCCAAGCTTCTCTACAGAACTCCCCCTGAGCTGAGAGCTGCTCAGAGTGTCCTCCTGCTGATGCTCTGTTTTCTTTTCTTCTACTGGATGGATTGTGCCTTTTCTCTAATTTTAAGTCTCTCTTTAGGGAACAACTTCTTGATGACAAATGTTCAACAATTTCTGGCCCTTGGTTATGCAACTTTTAGCCCCCTTGTATTGATTCACAGGGATGGACTTCTGATTGAGTGTTGGCATGCTCAGTGAGAGAAAATAAGAAAATATCTCTCTCGTTTTTCTGTTCAATGAGTGTGAAAGAACTCTCTCAACTCTACAATATTGTGGGTAAGACACAATCCCACAAACTAGTTTAAGCATGTGTTTATTCTCAGACCATCTTCCTGATGACTCAAGCCTTCAGTGGAGAGGGAGAGCTTATCAAATTATAGTGATATAGAAAACTCGTTCTCTATATTGTTACCCTTTAAAAGGGACTTTATTTTGTTTAACTTTTTAATATTTACACTTATTCCTCATGTGTGAATAGTTTGCCTGTATTATGTTTGTATAGCTTGTTCGTGCCTGGTGCCTCTAGAGGCTCAAAGAGACCATCAAATGCCCTGTTAGTGAATGGAGTAAGACTTATGGTTCTGAACCAAAATATGGTTGCTAGGAATTGAACCTGGATTGTCAGCAAGTCGAACTAGTGCTTTGAAGTGAACCATCTCTCAAGCACTGAGAAAATGGCTCTAAGTAGGATTTGTAAAAATGGCTTACTGCTACCATGGCTGGAAGCATGAAGATGAATTTAGTAAACTTTATCAAAATTCATAGTGATTTAATCTTGTCAATCCAAGAAATTCCATATATTGTACCTGATGCTGTGCTTGCTAAATGCTCGTATCACAGGACTATTTGGGGGATTCTTTAAAGTGTCTGTAAGTTTCCATCCATAGAAAAGATTGTGCACAATTGTGAAAGAATGGCATATACTGTGCCCAGTGCACCAGTCACAGCACCTAAATGCACTGAAACAGTTCCCTGGTGTTATATTTGTGAACATTCTCTGCAGCAGTAAGTACTATATATATATATATATATATATATATATATATATATATATGTATATATATATATGACAAACATTTTATTACTCAACATAAAAATGTTGAGTAATATGAGTGGGTAATATAGATCTGCATAAAACCTGAGAAAGTTTAAAAGGGGGGGGATCCTAAACACACAAAACCTGACTTAAATGTAGCTTCTTGGTAACTGCCTTTTCTGGGTTGGCTTGGTGCTAGCAACATTCAAAGGCACATCTCCTTTAAGAGATCCTACTATTGAACCCTAGTTGGGGGTCTATGAGAAGCTGGCAGCATGCTACCTGATGGCAGAATGGACCTAACAACTCCCCAGAACTTGAGCCGTAAAAGTGGCTCTTGTTGGTACCTTGGTCATGAAGCTAGGCTCTGGGGGAACTAAGTGGGGAGGAGCCAGCCACCAATGCCATGAGCCAACACATGAACTAAGCTGAGCAGTGCTGGCGACTAACAGCAGTTTAAGATTCATCTCATTCAATCAAAGAACAAAGCAGTAAAGACAGATCCAGGTGGGAAAATCCTCTAAATGGGTTACAGGTGTTTAAAAATATACATAGACTTGAGAGAGAAAGGAGAAAAAGTATGTATAGTAATAGAATTTAAAAAATAGTTTGAAAATAATAGTCTTTAAAAAGGAGTAAAGTAAAAAAAATTAATAATAAGCCACATAAAGAAGGAAAATACAGAGTCTGAATCCTTCATAAAATTGTGTTATCTTTAGATTTTTGTGATTGCTAAGGAAGGAATGACTGCTACTAAGACACACTGGATTATGAAAATGACTGGATTAAAGTCTATACATTTTTAAAATGAAACTCAAAATATATGTTACTTTGGGGAAGAGGTAATGAGAGGCTGTGGGTTCATTCCAGGTTGATATGGATCAGGTTTGATTGGTGAAGCCCCTGAAAATCTTGGCTATAGACATAATGAAATAAACCTAGAAAAACTACAAACTATGTAAAGGATATTTTACCTACTCAAACATAAAACAAAAAATCATCTTTGGCTAACTTGTGTACAATGCACAGTTTATACTTATATTAATAAATATAAGGGGGCCAGATACCAATAAAAATGATGGCCCAGCATCTCAAAATGCCTGTTATAGTCTCTTCAGAATTTTGCATCCAAACAGCTTCAATTCTGCTGGCTCAGATGGTCCATCCTCACAAACTATTCCAGCCATAACCTAACAATTATCCTGATCTTCTCAAAGTTCCCCCCAAAGATACCAATATCCATAGACAATAGGAAGTGGTATAGAGAACAATACCCACATTACCAAGAGATGAGTTATGGGGGGGGGGGTTGGTTAGTCAGTGGATTACAGATATTTGTCATTGTTTATAGGAGTTGATTACAATTTGTTATTGGTCATAGTAAGAAAAAAAGCTAAGCCAAAGATCTCTTTCTAAAGGGAAAAATGGAAATACGATATAGGAATGATAGGGGAAAAGGGAAGATTATTAAATCTACTTTAGTCCAAAATGCAACTATTAATCACAAAATATATTGCATTGGTATGGATTTTGGTATTTTGATGCAAATTTGAAGTTAATTTTGATATACTACTCTTGTTTGGGGTTTATTCTTATGCTTCTTATGCAGCTCATTTTAAAATGTAATGTATAATTAAGATCTACAGATTAATAGTAATCATCTATAATAGTCAACCTTATAGTTATATTAGGTATGTTTTCAAGGTTATACAAAGATATATTTCAATAGATAGATGGTCTTCAAACACTTCAAATAACTATAGAATATGGCATTTAATATGTTTAAAAAGCTAAGGGTTTTTATGATAGTGGAACACATCAGCTCCTTACAGCACAATTTTGCTTCAAAAGAAAATGATAGGCATCAAAGAAACTCCATATGAAGTTTTTTTTTCTTTGTGGCAAAAGCTAGCTATTTGGGCAAGGAAACTGCCTTTGCCTAGACTGCTGACAATATACTGTCCAAACTGGACAAGCAAGATGCAAGAAAGGTGACTGCCAAACTTGGCCAAAATGCCCCACTTCTCAAAAATGTCTGTCAGATATGCTAGGTCTGTAGGCCAAAGTTGGATGCCCCAATGTTACAGAAGAACTTTGGGTGACTATTAGGGAGCCAAATATTTCTATCATTGGGTAACATTATACCCTCTTGAGGGCTTTGATGGAATTAAAAACTAAATAACTAGACTTTAAGATTTCTTTAGTTATAATAAAAAGGCAAGTTAGGTATAAAACTTTAAACTCACAAAGATAGGTGGTTTTTTTTCTCTAAATTTGCCAAATACAGATGGATTAGATATTGTAACTGTAATTCTTACTTGATAAATGTTTTGTTGTATATAATTTTACTATGTTAAAGTTGAAACCTTCCTTTTAATTAGACAAAATGGGGGAAATGTGAACTATTCCTTTACACTGTGTTTGGTTTAGTAAAGGAGCTGCCTGCACAGGTAGAGGTTAGGTGGGACTAGAAGACAGAAAGAGAGCATAAAGAAGAGGATTCTTAGTTGCAAAGAGATGCAGAGGAAACAGGATTTTATTTTTATATATGTGTATATGCCTGTGTGACTATGTTCCACATTTGTACAGGTACTCCTCAGACCAGAAGAGGGTAGTGAGTCAGAGGAACAAGAACACATGCACTCATGAGTCCTAAATGTGAATATTGGGTGAGGAACCAGGGTCTTCTGCAAGAGGAGCAGGCCATGTAACCATCCCTCTAGCTCCTTTTCACCTTGCTCATATAAATGTGACTTGTTTGTAGCTAACATCTGTTGCTTCTCTTAGTCTCACAACTTTCCTATTACAGCTGTTTTCTAGAAACTGACATAAAGGGCCAGACCAATGAACACTTTCTCAGTCTATGCAATTTGACTCAAAAGGAAGTTATATAATAACATGGAGAGGTCAAGAAATGTGTGTTAAATATGAATGATGAAGAGACTGTTCAACATTAAGAATAAAGAGGGGAATATTGGACCCACCTATCCATGTGGAACCACCTTGAGCCTGCCCTCACCTGATCTTTGGGCCCAATCACTTGCCTTCTGCCTGAGGTGAGTCTGGGATGAGCCCAGGCCAACAACCCCCCCCCCCATCCTTTCCTGGGAACTCCCTGGGTTAGCTCTGCGTTTCACTCCCTCCTATAACCTTGGCCTGAATAGTTCAGTCCTGGTACTCCAGTCCATACACCACCCAGAACCTGCCTTTCTCTCATCCTTAGCCCTGCTGGGCCCACTGCTCAGGTTGAGTGTTTGGCCAGAGCGTGGGTCCAACATCCCCTTCATCTCTTTGGAACTTTCTGGGTTAGCTCTGGGCATACTGGACCTGCCTATGCACACAGGACAACCTTGAGCCTGTCTTCACCTGACCTTTGAGCCCCATCGCCTGCCCTCAGCCTGAGTGCTTGAGACCATCCAGAGCCTGCCTTCCCCACATCATTGTCACTGCTGTGGCCTCTGCTTAAGAGATCTCCAAGAGAGCTCAGATCATCCAGAGTTACAGACACAGAACTCCTGACCCACCTACACCCACCAGGAGAGCAGGGGAGGGGGGAGGGAGAGACTCCACTTGCACCTCCTGGAAGAAGTGATGAGAAGACAGTAATACAAGAAAACACCCAACGATAGAAAGACCAGTATGACATCGCCAGAATCTAGAGACTCTACACCAACTAGACCTGAACACACCACAGCAGATGAAGCAGAAGCAGAAGAGAATGACTTAAAAAATAACTTCATAAAAATTATAGAGGCCCTTAAAGAAATGGAAGGAAAAACAAACAAAAAATTGGAAGAACTAGAGGAGAAAGCCAAGCAAAAAATGCAAGGAATGAACAAATCTCTTAAAGAAAGCAAGGAAAGCCAAGAAAAACAAAAACAAAAACAAAAAACAATCAAACAGATGAAGAAAACAATTCAAACAGTTCAAGACCTGAAAACTGAAATAGACACAATAAAGAAATCACAAACTGAGTGAATGCTGGATATAGAAAAACTGGGTAAATGATCAGGAACTATAGATGCAAGCAAACCAACGTCGAAGAGAGAAAATCTCAGGCGCTGAAGATAAACTAGAGAAAATAAATTCATCGACCAAAGAAAATCTTGAATCCAACAAATCCTTACCACAAAACATCCAGGAAATGTGGGACACCACGAAAGACCAAATCTAATAATAGTAGGCATAGAAGAAGGCAAAGAAGCCCAACTCAAAGGTGCAGAAAACATATTTAACAAAATTATTGAAACAAACTTTCCCAATCTGAAGAAAGATATGCCTTTGAAAGTACAGGAAGCATACTGAACACCAAATAGACTGGACCCCCAAAAAAATTGTCCCCACATAATAATCAAAACACCTAACATACAGAATAAAGAAAGAATATTATGAGGAGTGAAGGGAAAAGGCCAGGTAACATATAAAGGCAGATCTATCAAAATTACACCTGACTTCTCCATGGAAACTCTGAAGGTGAGAAAGTCCTGGGTAGATGTTCTACAAATACTAAGAGTCCACAGATGCCAGCCCAGACTACTATACCCAGCAAAACTCTCAATCACTATAGATGGAGAAAACAAGATATTCAATGACAAAGCCAGATTTTCACAATACATATCCAAAAAATCCAGCCCTACAGAAGAAAAACTCCAATCCAAGTAAGTTAACTACACTCACAAAGACATAGGCAATAGATAATCCCACTTTACCAGAACCCAAAAGAAAAAGCAGGGCAAATATACTCACAGTACCAACAACAATAACAAATCAAAAACAAACAATAATTAACAATCAATGGTCCTTACTTTTCTCCAATATTAATGGTCTTGACTCACCTATAAAAAGACACAGGCTAACAGAATGGATACGATGACAGAATCCATCCTTCTGCTGCATACAAGAAACACATTTAAGCTTCAAAGACAGACACTACTTCAGGGTAAAGGGTTGGGAAAAGATCTTCCAATCAAATGGAACCAAGAAGCAAGCAGGTGTAGCTATCCTAATATCTAACAAGTTAGACTTCAAACCAAAATCAGTCAAAAGAGATGAAGAAGGTCATTTCATATTCATCAAAAGAGAAATCCATCAGTACAAAGTCTCAGTTCTGAAAATATATGCCACATATACAAAGTCACCCACATTCGTAAAAGAAACACTACTAAAACTCAAAGCTCATATAAAACCTCATACACCAGACAGAAATTTAACAAAGAAACAAAAGAACTAACAGAAGTTATGTCTCAATTGGGTTTAACAGACATCTATAGAACATTCCACCCAAATATAAAAGAATATACTTTCTTCTCAGCTCCACATGGAACTTTCTCTAAAATCGACTACATACTCGGCAACATAACAAATCTCAACAGGTACAAAAAAATCGGAATAGTCCCCTGTATTTTATCAGATCACCATGCTTTATAGTTGGAATTCAACAACAACACAAATTGCAGAAACATTACAAACTCATGGAAACTGAACAATGTGCAATTGCGCCATTCCTAGGTCAAGAAAGAAATAAGAAAGAAATTAAAGACTTCCTAGAATTCAATGAGAATGAAGACAGAACATATCCAAACTTATGGGACACTTTGAAAGCAATGCTATTGTGTCCATATAAAGAAACTGGAGGCTAGTCACATTAGAGAATTAACAGCACAACTGAAAGCCCTAGACAAAAAGAAGCAAATTTACCCAAGAGGAGTAGATGCCAGGAAATAATCAATCTGAGGGCTGAAATCAATAAAGTAGAAACTAGGAAAAAAAGGCAAAGAGTTGGTTCTTCGAGAAAATCAACAAGATAGACAAATCCTTAAATATACTAACCAAAAAGCAGAGAGAGAACATGCAAATCAGCAAAATCATAAATGAAAAGGGGGACATAAAAATGGACACTGAGGAAATCCAGAGAATCATCAGGTCATACTTTGATAACCTGTATTCCACAAAATTCAAAAATTTAACAGAAATGGAAAAATTTCTGGATAGGTATCAGTGACCAAAATTAAATCAAGAACAGATAAGCAATTTAAATAGACCTATGACCCCTAATGAAATAGAAGCAGTCATCAAAAGCCTCCCAACCAAAAAATAAAAAGCCCAGGGCCAGATGGCTTCAGTGCAGAATTCTACCAGAAATTCAAAGAAGATCTAATACTAATACTCCTCAAAGTGTTTCACACAACAGAAGCAGAAGGGTCATTGCCAAAGTCTTTTTATGAGGCCATTATCTTGGTACCCAAGCCACACAAAGACACAACTAAGAAAGAGAACTACAGACAAATATCACTCATGAACAGTGATGCAAAAATACTCAATAAAATACTGGCAAACCTAATCCAAGAATACATCAGAGAAAGCATACACCATGACCAGGTAGGCTTCATCCCAGGGATACAGGGATGGTTCAACATATGAAAATCTATCAATGTGATCCACCATATAAACCATATAAACATATGACCATCTCACTAGATGCTGAAAAAGCCTTTGACAAAATCCAGCACCCTTTCTCAATAAAGGTCTTGGAGAGATCAGGGATAACAGGAACATACCTAAACATAATAAAAGCAATATACAGTAAACCAACAGCCAACATCAAACTAAGTGGACAGAAACACAATGTGATTCCTCTAAAATCAGGAACAAGACAACGTTGTCCATTCTCTCCATATCTCTTCAATATTGTACATGAAGTTCTAGCTAGAACAATAAGACATCAAAGGGAGATCAAGTGGATACAAATTGGAAAGGAAGAAGTCAAACTTTCACTATTTGCAGATGACAGGATAGTTTACATAAATGACCTGAAAAACATCTACCAGGGAACTCCTACAGTTGATAAACACATTCAGCAAACTAGCAGGATACAAGATAAACTAAAAAAAAAAAGAAAAGAAAAAGTCAGTAGCCCTAATATATACAGACGATAAAAGGACTAAGAAAGAAATCAGAGAAACATCACCCTTTACAATACCCACAAACAACATAAAGTATCTTGGGATAATGCTTACCAAACAAGTGAAAGACCTATATAGCAATAACTGCATCTTTAAAGAAAGAAAAAAGATACCAGAAAGTGGAAAGGTCTCCCATGCTCTTGGATTGGTAGGATTAACATAGTAAAAAATGACAATCTTGCCAAAAGCAATCTACAGATTCAAGGCAATCCCCCATCAAAATCCCAGCACAATTCTTCACTGACCTTGACAGGATAATACTCAACTTTATATGGGAAAACAAAAGACCCAGGATAGCCAAAACAACCCTGTACAATAAAGGAACTTCTGGGGACATCACCATCCCTGAATTCAAGCTCTACTATAGAGCTATAGTCCAGAAAACAGCTTGGTATTGGCACAAAAATAGACAGGAAGACCAATGGAATCAAATTGAAAATCCTGATATTAACCCACACACCTATGATCACCTGAATTTTGACAAAACAGCTAAAAGTATATAATGGAAGGAGGAAATCATCTTCAACAAATGGTGCTGGCACAACTGGATGATGGTGTGTAGAAGACTGCAGATAGACCCATATCTACCACCATGCACAAAACTCAAGTCCAAATGGTTCAAAGACCTCAACATAAATCCAGCCACACTGAACCTCTTAGAAGAGAAAAGTGGGAGTGAACGAATTGGTATGGGAGACCACTTCCTGAATATAACTCCAGTAGCACAGACACTGAGATCAACAATTAAGAAATGGGACGTTCTGAAACTGAGAAGCTTCTGTAAGGCAAAGGACACAGCTGATAAGACCAAATGGAAGCCCACAGACTGGGAAAAGATCTTCACCAATCCCACATCTGACTGAGGGCTGATCTCCAAAATATACAAATAGCTCAAGAATCTTGTAACCAAAACACCAAACAATCCAATTAAAAAGTCGGGTACAGAACTGAATTCTCAATAGAGGAATCCAAAATGTCTGAAAGACACTTAAAGTGTTCAACATCCTTCAAAACAACTCTGAGATACCATCTTACTCCTGTCAGAATGGCTAAAATCAAAAACACCAATGACAGCTTATGCTGGAGAGGAAGTGGAGAAAGGGGAAACACTCTTCCACTGCTGGTGGGAGTGCAAACTTGTACAGCCATCTTGGAGATCAGTTCCTCAGGCAGTTCCTCAGGAAAAAGGAACTCAGTCTTCCACAGAACCCGGCAATTCCACTCTTAGGCATATAGCCAAATGATCCATATCCATGCAACAAAGACATCTCTTCAACTATGTTCATAGCAGCATTATTTGTAATGGCAAGAACCTGGAAGCAACCTAGATGCCCCTCAACTGAAGAATGGATAAAGAACCTGTGGTACATTTACACAATGAAATACTACTCAGCAGGGAAGAAAAAAATAATGGAATCTTGAAATTCGCAGACAAATGGATAGCACTTGAAGAAACCATCCTGAGTGAGGTAACCCAGTCACAAAAAGAGGAACATGGTATGTACTCACTTATATATGGTTTTTTAGACATAGAACAAAGGATCACCAGCCTATAATTCACACCACCAGGGAAACTAGGGTACAAGAAGGAACCTAAGAGATTCGTATAAGGTCCCTTACAGAAGGGGAAAGGAACAAGATCTCCTGAGCATATTGGCAGTGGGTAGGGGATCATTGAGTAGAGAGGGAGTTCAGAGAAAGAGAAGGGGTGGATAGGAGAACATGTGGGGTCAGAAAGATTGAGTAGGGGAACAAATAGAGGAGAGAGAGAGAGAGAGAGAGAGAGAGAGAGAGAGAGAGAGAGAGAGAGAGAGAGAGAGAGAGAACCTTATAGGTGTAAAGAGAAATCTGGCACTAGGGATATGTCCAGAGATCTACAAGGATGACACTAAGAATCTAAGCAATAGATTCTTATCCTACCCCAATAATAAGATTGATCACTACCTTATATTGCCATCCTAGATCCCCATCCAGTAGCTGATGGAAGCAGAAGCAGACACGCACAGCTAAACACTGAGCCTAACTCCTGGAATCCAGTTGCAGAGAGGGAGAAGTGATGAGCAAAGGGATCAAGACCAGACTGGAAAAACCCACAGAAACAGCTGACCTAGGCACCTGGGAGCTCACGTCCCCCCCCCCCCAGCCTGATAGCTGGGAAACCAGCATAAGACCAACCCAGACCCCCTGAATGTGGGTCTCAGTTAGGAGGCCTGGGAAGTGTATGGTACTTCTGACAATGGAATCAGTATGCATCCCTAGTGCAGGAACTGACTTGAGGAGCCCATTCCCCATAGAGGGATACTCCCTCAGCCTAGAGACATAAGGGAAGGGCCTAGGCCCTACCCCAAATGATTTGACATACTTTGATAAGTCCCTCATGGAGGGCCTCACCCTCTCTGGGGAGTGGATGAGCGATGGAATGGGGCATCTGTGGGGGTCTTGGAAGGGAGAGGGAACTGGGATTGATATGTAAAATAAAAAGAAATATTTTTATAAAAGAACCTGCTTTTATACAAACTAAAGGCAAAGCAGAACAAAGAGCAGCAAAGTCAGTAAGCTAGTTCCCTGCTCCGTCCTTGAATCAGAGCAGGCAAGTTGGCTATCAAGTGAGTCCTGCTAGCAGCAAGCAGCTTCATTCTCTATCTCTGTGTCTTTTGGCTGGCCTTCACCAGCCTGCATCTTAAGATAATGCCTTTCTTGAGGGATTAGTGATAATATGAACAAAGGAGTCAAAACCATGATTGGGAAAACCACAGAATCAGCTGACCCAAGCTAGTGACTGACTCAGGTCTGACAAATGGGGAACCTGCATAAGACTGAACAAGACTCCCTTAATATAGATGACAATGGTGTGCTTGGGACAATATATGAGACCATTGGCAGTGGATCCAAGATCTAACACTAATGCACAAACTGACTTAATGAAGCCCATTCTATATGGAGAGATACCTTACTCAGCCTAGACAAAGAGGTTTGGGGGGTAGAGATGTGCCTTGGTCCTACCTCAACGAGATGATGGTATAGACTTGGTAGACTTCCTAGGGGAGGCCTTACCCTCTCTGTGGAGCAGATGGGAGGTGGGGGGGTCAGTGGGGAGAGAGGAAGGAGGAACTGGGATTGAAATGTAAAAAATTAATAAGAAAAATTAAAGAAAAGAGATAATGCCTTCTTTCTCTTGGGCTTATAAGAACGTTCTCATAGCTCTCAAGGAGACTGAAGCAAGCAGGCTTGATCTCAAATGACTTAAAGTCAGAATAGACTCCAGATGGAAGCCGAGTCAAACATGGATTACCACAGGTGGGCTGTAAGCAATTCTCATTGAGTGGCACCAACTACACAGCAACCAGAAACTTTAGTATATTTTTTTATGTATAGTACAGGAGGAAGGGTTAGCTAGACTCTGTAGGAAATAAGAGGTTTTGGTAAGTAGTCTCCAGCTATAAACATTCAGGAAGAGAACCTGCAGTAGTTGCTAGTTTTGCACATACTGGTCAATTATTTGTAAATACTCTAATTTGTTGCATTGTCAACATTCCTACACAGACTAGAGGACAGCTTTGCCAGTTCCAACCCTGACCTGTACAGGAAAGGCTTTGCCATTACCATAGATCAGAGGCATTGTGAGGTTTAAGGAAAAAGGATTCTATTTTAGAATTTATACACATGTAAGATTCTGCAATTGCTGATAAGGGGGGAAATATAAACAAGTTTTTAGTCAAAATAGGAATAGGATGAATTCCCTAAGAAGCTTATTTAGAAAATATTAGGTTACATAGATACAGGAAAACAGACTAAGAAACTCCACCCTAAGACATAGTTAAACTGAGCTGCTGATGTCTACTTTTGTAAGGCTGCTTGGCCCTTCCTCTTTTTTGAAAAGTGTACAATCTGTCCTTCCTCTTGAGAAGTGACCGCCACCAGTATCCACTTAGACGGTGTCTTAGTTAGGGTTACTATTGCTGTGATAATCTAAAGCAACTCATGGGGGAAAGGGTTTATTTCACTCACAGTTCCGTATAACAGTCATCATCAAAATTGTGAGGTCAGGAACTCAAGCATGGAGGTAGGGGCTAATATAGGGACCATGTGGGAGTGCTTTTTACTAGCTTGCTCATAATGACTTACTCAACCTGTGCTCTTATAGAACCCAGAACCACCAGCACAGGGGATAACCCCTGCCCACAATGGGCTGACCCCTCCCCCACCGATAGATAATTAAGAAAATGCCCTACAGCTGGACCTTACTGAGACATTTTCTTAATTGACATTCCCTCCTTTCGGATGACTCTATCTTGAAGCTGACATAAAACTAAAACTAGCTGGACCACCCATAAAGGTGCAATAAGTGATACTCACATGTCAGTGGCAACCAACAGCTGTCTAATTGGACTTAAGCACCACTCAACAGGAGAAAATCATGGCTGGTGCTACATACTTAGCCAGTTTCTCAGGGAATACTGAGGTTGTGGACCTTAGAAAAGAATATACTACCACCACTTTATTAGACCAGCATCATTCCTCTACATTAGAAATCTTACCCGTGTACCCACTAACACCCCTCATCAGAGAGCAGCATATGGAAGCAAAAATCAAAAAAACAAAAACAAGAAAAAAAACTGAACAATGCAGAGATCCGAAGGCCTTGGGGAGTCCAGCCCCGATGGATACAGCTGCATCTCATTCAGGAAATACCGTGGAAGAAAAGGCAGAAAGCAGCTCAACTAACAGCAGCAAAAATTGTGGTGGAGGCAGCTGGTGAGATGGCTCAGTCAGTAAAGTGCTTGCCTTAAGCATCTACCTGAGGAGAGAGAGCCCCAGAACCCTCGCTTTGTTCAGTTTGGTTTTTGTCAAGCATGCTATATGTGCTTGTAATTCTGGTGCTGGGACAGCAGAGACAAATGGACCCTGAGGATTACAGGCAGCCTAGCTGACTTGGTTAAGTTCCAGGTCTCAGTGAGAGACACTGCCTGTCTCTAAAAGTGAGGTGACTGTTTCTAAGAAGCAACACTGGAGTTGTCCTCTGGTCTCCTCATGCATACAAACAGAGGTGCGTACTCACACACATGAACACACACAGGAATGGAGCAAGTGGTCATGGAACATGCCTGCAACCCCAGCCCAGGACTGGCTGAGGCAAGAGTATCACAAATTGCAGGCCAGAAAGATCCTGTCTACAAATTCATAAATTATCTTAACACCAAATAGTGAAAAACCTTTGCCACTACTAAAGGAAAATAAGACCATGTTTTGCTTACACATACTTTGAAGCAAGTGAAACTTTAAAACATGATTAGCTTTGATCAGAATTTTTAAATCAATGCTTTAAACTGAGAAGTAAAGGATTCCGCTAAGTTAAAGAGAGAGAGAGAGAGAGAGAGAGAGAGAGAGAGAGAGAGAGAGAGAGAGAGAAACCAAGGTTACTCCATAAAGAAAACTATTTGTTGGAAGACCGTGAAGTATAGATTCTTCTTGGTATAAGAACCAGAAGACTGGGCACTGACGGCAAGATGATAGGAAGCTGCTGAGCTGGGGTGAGATTGCTTGAACCGAGCAGGTCATGTAATAAAACCATAACATAAAGGCTCTTCAAGGAAGACAAAAATAATTACTCTTTGTAACTCCCGAATCCACAAAACAAGCACAAAAATGTTGGTGCACCCTTAAAGCACCTGTTCCTCCCTCTCTCATGCTCAGCGGTGACTGCTTTGCCTGTGCCCAGTGAGGAATCTTCCTGACTCCTTCCTTTTCAGGTGAAGGATGGGGGTGACCCGGTTCAGAGAGATGGTTCCAGAGGACCAGAGTGTAGTTCCCAGCAGCCCCAGAGGATCCCACACCCCTTTTTTGGCCAACTCCAACATCCACATGCCCGTGTATATATACCGCCACTTTGACACACACATACAATAAGAATAAATCCTGAAAGAAAAAGAGAAGGAAGAGAGAGGGAGGGAAGGAGGAAGGGAGGGAAGGAAGGAGGAAGGAAGGAAGGAAAGAAGGAAGGAAGGAAGGACACTTTTCAAGTAGAGAATTGTAGCTAATGCTTGTAATTCCAGCACTGGAAAGCCTGAAACAGGAGGACGGCCACGAGTTTGAATCCAGCCTAGGCCAGCTACATCCTCGCTCAACAAAACAAAAAGCAAAGCAAAACAACAACAAAAAGATTTGCTTTTAACTCATTTTCAGGCGGATATTTGTGACTGATTAGTCAGTAATACCTATCCGCGTTTATGTATTTTATTCAGGATTCATTTCCTAAAACAAAACCAGCTAAAATAGTAATTTTCACCTCTTTCCTTTCCGGAATCACCTTGTAGCTCTGGGACCCTACCGCCCTCCCTTCCGGCTCCCTCCTGCCCATCCCTCGCTCCATGCGTGCGCATGCGTGTGTGCGTGTGTTTACGCGTACTTTTCCAAGCCCCGCATTCCTTTGAAAACCAAACGCCGACTAGGCAAGCCAGAAACCAGAGTCCCTCTAGTATCGAGGACCTGGGAGAAGAGCCCAGGGTGCCTACTAAACAGGGTATAGAGCGCATCCTGAGTATGGTCTATTCTGACCCAGCAACCACGTTCCGAGGACCCAGCTCCCAGAGGTCGGGAGCAGACACTCGGGGTGGGAACCCGCACGCGTCAGGGCTCCAGGGAACACTGTCTGTGGGTCGGCCCGGCCCACCTTCGTGACGCCCACCTTTGCCGCGCCCACCGCCCTCTTCTGAATCTCAGAAGCTCAACATCTGCAGAGGGACCACTCAGGGTGCTCCTTCCTGGTGTTCCTTCCCAGCTGACTGCTTTTCTAAACGCTGCGAGAGCACACATATCCCGGGTCATTTTGTTGTTGTTTGTTGGGGGTTTTCACCCCTCTCATTTTTTCGTTTCTAGTTCATTCCTCTGGGGACAAGCCATGTGTCCGTCCCCGGCTGCCCCCAATGCTTCCTCCTCCAGCACCACAATGTAGCCAGGATCTGGAAAACTCTGACTGAGCCACGTGGCACTACTGGCATGCCCTGACGAGGTGGCCGAGTGGTTAAGGCGATGGACTGCTAATCCATTGTGCTCTGCACGCGTGGGTTCGAATCCCATCCTCGTCGATCTGGGTCTTTTGTTCAAAAACGAAGATTTATATGTAGTTATGAATTCAATTCTAGCTAGAGGTTTATATATATATAGCTATGAACTCAAGTCTAACTTGCTTAAGATGGCGGCTTGGTTCCAGCATATCAAATGTTACTAAGCTGTTAGGTGCTCACTGTTCCATGGATGTGAGTCCCTGGCTTGATCAATTTAACCACACCACACTTATGGTAAGTGAAGGAAAAAAAATCAAGAAACCAGGATGAAAAAAGAGAAAGGGGTTGGGGGATGAAAAGGAGAGCTGGTTGAAGCAGAAGTCCCTTCTTTACTACATTTTATTACTTTAGTTTCATTATGGCATTTTCATACATATGTATGTTTATACCAGTCCCTCTGTCAGAAATCAGCATACTGTGATCACTACAAAAAAGGGGGGGGGGGGTTTCAGCGTGCGCACACGCACCAGAACCACCATACCAGACTAAAATTATTACTGCTTACATACTTTGTACACAAGGAAACATATGCTATCTTTTCACGTGTGTTTTGGATCTATCTAGTGAGTAGAATGGCTAGAACCTTACAAATTCCATTCTCTAATTATGCTTTCATTTGCTATCGACCTGTGAGTCTTTAATATTAGTAACTCCCCTTCCCCCAGGCTGAGGGAACATCTTGTTAGAAGAATCAAAAGGATTCAAGAAATAGTAGATAAAGTGCTGTAAAATGCCATCATCTGGCTAAGGTAATTACCCTTGCAAGATGAAGGCAGTTAAAAATTCCAGCATAGTTGGGAGAGGGAGAGTCTGTTGCCTTCCTGATGAGTGACAGAGAGTCACTTTCTTTGGATGTGAGTGGACACTTCTAGTAGGTTTCCTATTCCACAATGGATGACCCCACAACATGGGGACATGAAGGACATGAAGATGGAAGGCAGATGGGTGTTTGTTCTGGGGAGATTTAGATAGGGCAGTAAGATCAAGATACATTATATACACGTATAAATTTTTCAAAAAATAAAAATATTGTTTAAAAAACTACTAACTGCAGAACTTTTAAGTAATCATAAACTTTTAAAAATACACTGAAATTATGTTCATATAGCCAGCCACTAAGCCGAAAATGGTGGTACATGCCTTTAATCCCAGCACTTGGGAGTTAAGGCCAGCCTGGTCTACAAAGTGAGTTCTAGGACAACCAATGCTTTTATAAAGAGAAGCCCTGTCTCAAAAACAAAACAAAACAAAACAAAACAAAAAAAAAAACCAATAAGAAACCAAACAAACAACAAAACTATCAAAGAACTTTAATTTCTTTACATTTACAAATTTCCTGCTTTATAAAATAGGCCTCTTATATATTTACTTGTTTATTATTTATTTATTTACTTACTTGTTGTTTTTTTATATTTGACAGGACCTCTCTCTACTTAGACCCAGCTATCCTGAAACTCACTGTGATAGACAAGCCTGGGCTTGAATTCAAAGAGAGCTGCCTGCCTCTGCGTCCTGAGTGCTGGGTTTAAAAGCAAATGCCACACACCCAGCAGGCTTATTTTCAAGGTTCACATCATACAAGCCAAACAGTTCACAAAATAATTTGCTCATGCAATCACAAAGCAAGTTCCTGCATAACCATGACAAAGAGATCTTCTCCTCAAAGCTAGCCACTAACCCACCTCTCTTTCATGGCTCCTTTACATCTTCTCATCACCCTTTTATCATTCCTTAATCATTAAGGTTACTAAAGGGGCCTCAGAGTCAGCACAGAGCACACCCAAATACCACCAAATTCTCGGCACAAAGGAAATTCATTGCTGAAGAGAGGAGACAGAGTCAGGGTAGTGCCTCTGAATCAGGCAAAGACAGCAGCAGTTGCCTCTGCAGGAGTGGATTTAAAGGAGAAAAGGTGGAAGTCTGTGTTAGGATGAACTGGTAAGTCCTGATTGGACAGTGTAGTCAAGAAATGAATTTGTGATTGCCGGCCCTTGGTGTTTTTTGATAGTTGGACATTGGAGTTTTAGTCAAGCATAAAGAAGTGGCCAAATAAGGGAATTGACCTTGTTAGAGAATCATATTTATTTTTTTCTGCCTTTTTGTTACTATCCAGTAAGTTTCGTTATTATTATTGCTGTATATGTGTTACTGCTAACATTTCTGCCTAATTATGTCACAGCATGATTACAACTTATTTATTCCTTGTATTTAAATTACTGACATGTAGCACATCAAGCTAGAACTTCATTGTTTAAAATATTTATTATCTTCCAATTTCTGAGGGCCAGAGAGCTAGAAAAGAGTAGCCTACCTGGTCCCCCTAGACACCCCTAGTTGGTATCTCTTTAAGCTTCTTTAAGCAGAAGCATTAGCTGTGTTGAGGTTGGAATACGGAGGACTAGGTTTGTCATAATCACTGACCTGGTTGTTGACAGGATGTTAGACACTCTAGACAGCTGTGGTCTGGTGGCCACTCCCATTAATGGTCATTTGAGTTCTATGCCGGTTGCTTACAATGTGGTGACTTGTTTCCAAAAAGCAAGCCTTAAGACTCAAAGAGAGTGACAAAAGAAACCATTACTCATAAGCTAACTTAGGAAGTCCAGTGTACTTCCCTTGGAAGTGTTTAAGTCTGTGCAATTCCCACTCCTGAGGTAAGATCACACAAAGGTCTAGTAAACAGGGGCTAGAATCAAGAGAAGCCAGCTGAGAAGCAGTCCTCCACACTTGAAAAGTCTCCATTTTGTCAAGAGTTACAAGATGTTTTATCGTTCAACTTAGTAATATATGAGCTAGGGAGGAAAGGACCTACAATCTGTTCTGACTACATAGAATTGTTTTTGTATTTTGTTTTTAGGACAGAATCCCATGTAGTCAAGGCTAGCCTCAAGTATTAGGTGATCAAATGTGACACTGATATCCCAGTTCTCCCTCCTGCCTCCACCTCCCACATGCTGGAATTACTGGTATGTGCCTCCTTAGTTGTCTGTGTTGCAGGGGATCAAACCCAGGGCTTTGTTTAAACAAGGGAAGCACTCTACAACTGAGATACATCTCCAGGCCCTTGGAATGTTTATGAAGAGATTTGTAACAAAAAGTTAATATAGACCTTTTCAATTTTGCTTAATAGAAATATTTTCCAGTTTGTCATTTGTTTTCTAGCCTTATTTCTAATGTGTTAAACACTTCAAATGTGTATTAATTTTGCTGTTGTCTGTATGTTCTAAATACTGAAGGACAAATAGAATAGATCACCTTAAGATAACTAAGATTGTCACCATCACATACATCATTGTCATCACCTCCCTCAACACTGGCAACTTGCCATGACAAAGGAGTTTGGGACCAAAAAGAGAATGGCTTATTTCCACAGCATCTGACACTATTGTCTGTGTTTTAGTGCCTCAGAAGAGTTGCCAGGTCAACAAATAAGGCTGACTTAGGGGAACTAAAAAGTGTGTCCCCACCTAATTCTAATTCTAGGACACAAAAATAATATGTCCAAGTGTCTGAGATGGCTTCTTGTAAACCAGCTTGCAGAAAATATTAAGTATTTAATTGAACTCAGGTTCCTCCCCACAAAAAAAAATGGTTGTTGAATACAAATTTAAGCATAACATGAAAGTGAGGCTAATGTGGAGACTTTAGCACTACTTACCTACCCTCTAGGAATCTCTGGAGAGATGGCTCAGAGGTTTACAGCACTGGCTGTTCTTCCAGAAGTCCCAAGTTCAATTCCTACATGGTGACTCACAACCGCCTGTAGTGAGATCTGGTGCCCTCTTCTGGCCTGCAGGCATTCATGCAAGACAAATACTGTATACTTAAGTAAAAAAAATTTTAAAAAAAGAAAAAACAAACTTTCTCCCAGACACTGAGGGTTGTATATGCCAGTAATCCGAGTACTTGGAAGACAGAGGCAGAAGATTCAAAGCTGACCTCAGCTATTTAGCATGTTTGAGGCCAACCTGAACTACATGAGACCTTGTCTCAAAAAAAAAAAAAAAAACAAAAACAAAAACCCACAGGAAACATACACAGAGAAAAGAAGCTGTGCAACAGTTATTCAATGTGGGCTCAGGCAATTAATTCACTACCATCTCTATCCTATCCCTATTTTCCATGATTCCTCTTTCATACATATTGGAGTTTCTAGTGGGAAGGATCTTTTAAAATTGAAAATATGCTACTAGGCCTCCAGTGATTAAGACCAAGGATGGGTTTCTTTCATGTTTTACTCTTATCGTTAATTGTAGAATATTATTTTAAGGTATATTACTTTTGTTCATGCTGTGGAACATTTGTTTAAAAGTGAAAAGATGTGCTGCATTTGTTTAACTCTGTGAAGCTATAATTCTTTATCTGTCTAAAACACCTGATAGCTTAATAAAGCACTGAATAGCCACTACCTAGGCAGGAGAAAAGACAGGCGGCTGGCAGACAGAGAGAATAAATAGGAAGAGAAATATGAGCAAGGTAGAACAAGAAAAGGATTAGGAACCACACTACCCAGCCACAGAGTAAGAGTGAATGTAAGATATACAGAAATAAGAAAAGGAAAAGGCCCAGAGACAAAGGGTATTTGGGATAATTTAAGAAAGCTGGCAAGAAAGAAGCCAAGGCTGTTTATAACTACGAATAAGCCTCTCTGTGATTTATTTGGGAGCTGGGTGGTGGGACCCCCAAAAAAGCAAAGAGCTAAAAGACCTAAAGAACAAAGAGTAAGAACAAAGAAAACAAAAACAAAAACAAACAAACAAACAAAAAAACTAACAATATTGCAATATTTTGGTATTCCAACAGGGAGCTAGAGTAAGAAAGGAAAAAAAAAACCAGCTATAATTAGTGTCATTGTTACAATTTTTATTGTTTATATAATGTTATACCCCACACTGTCATCCTTTCACAGAGAAAGAACTAGCTCAGTTCGAGTCAACCATATGTGCTCTCATTCGATCGTGATTGCCTGTGACCTCCTGCGCACCCAGTATGGGTACAGGTGACACTCATCTTTGTTGTTTCTGTCCTGTGCTCCTCACTTCATATCTGGCTGCCACTGTGGAAGCAGAAATAAGAAGAACAGCAAAATGAGTGTTGGGTACCCGTGTACCACCAAGGCCTTCTCCTGGTGTCTTGGGATTTGTGATTCTTGGTGTGATTGGGGAAAGGTTCCAGTGGTGGGAACTGAAAGTCACAAAGTGTTTTCTCCCAGCGTCTATGAGCCAGCTCCTTGCAGTGTTCCCAGGATAAATCAACAAATTCTAAAGTTTTCATGCTGAGTTCAACATTGTGCTTAGATTGCATGACAGTCACTGTTCAGGAAGGGAATGTGCGAGATAGAGATGCTCACTTATGGGTGCTAGAGAAAAGACAGCAGGTCAAAGCAAAGGGACGAGAAGGAATGAAAGGAAGAAACTAAAGAAAGAACAGAGAGTAGCCCCTACCCCAGGCACAAAAGTAGATACTTCTCTGACAAAGGAAGCGGATCTATTCATTGGGTAAAACTTTAATCCAGGGAAGACAGGGCTGATTATCAATAAGCTGGGGAAACTGCATGAGGAAAAGTAATCATATGAAATCCAAATTAGGAGTGTAGATCTTTTGAAGGACTTCAGCAGAGTTATGTGAACAAAGTGAACTCTAGAGTCTATCTCCTTCGCTGTGACAGTCGGGAAGGCTTAAGATGGTAAAAGCTGAGGTGGAAAATACAGGACTCACTCTAGCAGGGAAAGGCTTTGAGTGCTGGGACATTCCATTCTACCAGCCTCTGTCACATAGTGACACAACAGTTCTCCACAGGACTGCCATTGTGAATGAGAAAAATGAGTGACAAAGAAACAAGGACAGAGACAATCAAGTCAATTCGGAAGAATGTGCACATCGTAGTAAACAATTGCGCCTCCCACCATTGGATGTGGTGTTGTGTAAGAGGTGAGTTCTCCCTTTGGGAGCTCAGCTTTATCTCTGAAATAAGGAAGGTGATAGTTCAGTGAACCTCAGTTTACTCCATGAACACATGCTTTAAAAAAAGAAGAAGGAAGAGTAAGGGTGGTAATGAGAGCAGCTGGAAACAGGTAAACGTGGGCCTCATTGGCCAGACAGCCTAGGCCACTTGGCACGTTCCAGAGCAGTGAAAGACCCTCTCACAAAAAACATAGGACTAACTGAGGAGTGCCACTCAAGGTTGTCTTCTGGACTCCACCCACACATGTATACATACATTTACACATGGGTACACCTGCATGAACATGCACATGCGTACACATAAAAATAAATATATGGAGACAATGATTTGTGTTAGGAAAAAAAAATTCAGTTGGGTTAAGTAAAACAACATGGGTGACATTTTATCACCTGACACATACCGCTGAAAAGATTGTGACAGTGACTGCTATGAAGTCTTTTAGAGAGATATCGAAGACGCACATCTCAGCCCATATGGCTACAAGCGCAGATTTAAAGTAAGGAGAAATCAGCTGGACAAGGGGCAGGCTCTGTATGATAGAGAAGACTCTGGGAAGCTCAAATGTGAGTTCTAGAAAGTGAAAGACAATCAAAACTAAAGAAAGAAAACAATGATGAGGCAAAAGGCAAGCAAAAGTGCCCTTTCCTGGTGTTTGGACCTGGAAGTCCTTCCAGACAGTGTAGTAGTCCCAACCCAGAAATAGAAGAGCTAATGATCCACCCCACCCTGGGTAATGGTGGGTGGTGCCCACAGCAATGTCCTCCAGTTCTGTGTCTATCTAAGCACAGGGGTGAAGGAAGCTGTGCTAGCCATATAAATAAGTCCTTATAAACCGTCCGGGCCACCCTCCCACTCCCCACCAGTTGCACTTTTCAATTTAACCTTACATTTGCTTGGTAAACACTGTAAAAAAAAAAAAAAAAAAAAAAAAAAGAGCAAATTCCAAACCCTTCTGTTATTTTGAGAAATAGCATTAAGCTCCCTCCCCATGCTTAGCTTGAACTAGCTATCAAACCCAGGCAACCCCAAAACTTAAAATCTTCCTACTTCAGCATCCCCGTGCCTGACCGGCAGGGTTTCTCTTCCAGCAGAAATTGAAATCCAGAAAACTGTACTCAGAATAAGGAAACAATGATTGATTTCTTAAAGTTGTGTGTGTACTGGTCTTTCCTAATCAAAAATCATAATAGCTGAACAGATAGGAGCTTTTCTGCTCTTGCTGAGGACCAAGTCCAGTTCCCAGCACCCACACCAGTCTTCTCACAAACAGCCTGTAATTCCATATCTGACATCTTATGGCCTCCACAGGAACCTGTCCTCACGTTCATAAGGCCATGTGCAAATACATACATAATTGAATTAATAAAAATACCCAGGCATGGTGCAGCATGCCTTTAATCCCAGAACTTCAGAGGCAGAGACCTCTATGAGTTGCAGGCTAATCAGGACTATACAGTAAGACCCTATCTATAAATAACTTTAACTATATTTTAAAAGTTCCAAATTAGCTGGGTGATGATGGCAGTGTCACACACCTTTAGTCCCAGCACTCAGGAGACAGAAGCAGGCAGATCTCTGTGAGTTGGAAGCCAGCCTGGTCTACATATTGAGAAGTGGCCCCATTGACAAATGGGCTTGGTCCTTTCATTATCAGTCACTAAGAAAATCTCTTAAGGATTACCTATAGCCCAATCTTATGGAAGCATGTTCTCAGTTGAGGTTTCCTCCTTTCAGATGACTCTAGCTTGTGTCAAGTTAACATAAAAATAGCCAGCACAAATACTCAGTGCCAGACATTGCTCTAGAAGCTGGGAAATTTAAGTGATCAAAATAAGCTCTACCCCCATCTCAAAATATGCCCTTCCCCATTTCAAAATATGCCCCCTACCAAATCCAACTCCCAAGGTACTTAATTTCTAGTGGCAAGAGTGGTAAAACGAAGCTAGTAAGCAAATGAACCAGAAAAGAACATTATGCCAGATCCCAAATGCTAGGATAGGAAACACAGTATCAGTGGGGTGTGTTGATGGCAAGATGTCAAACAAGACATCACTTCTTAGATGAGTTATTGTTATCAGGACACAGAAATCCTTCCATACAGAGTGGAGGTCCCAAAAAGAAACAGGCAGAACAGGTTTGAACCTCAGTCATTTGAATCCATAAAGGAGACAAAGAGAATCCCTGTATCTTTACCTATTGTACATGGCTACATGTAAATCTAATAAACATAACTTCCTGCATAACATCAAAAATAAGCACAGCTGGATACTCATTAACACAGTGTGACATTTTAAAGACCACAGAGACTGAGGAAAGGGGCTGAACTCCTTGCTTGACCTATGGAGAAGTATTGGGACATACCCAAGGGAGGATGAGAGATTAGAGTGAGGAAATGACCTAACCTAAGTTAGCCAACTGGGAGAAAGGAACCCTAAATTCACAGGTTGATAGGTTCAGGGACTGCATCTTTTGTCAGTTGTTGAGTTTTCCCAAGAAGTCATTTGAAGGAATGAGGGTCATCCTGGGGAATCTGGCCTTGAGCTTGTAGATAGTATGACATTGCTTGTTCATGTCCTTTTTAAGCAAGATGGTGCCTAGTCCATAAGCATGGACCTTCTATTTTTACAACCCATGTCTAGGCTGGCTGCTCACATACTTAACAATGTATTAGATAGTCTGAAACTATCTTTACCTAAACCAAGTTACATGTAGAATCATTTGATTTCTAAAATGCAAGATTTTGCAAAATGCCTTATAATAGCATTTAACTGGCTTATTATAGCATTTCTCTGTTCCTTAGTTTTACAATGGGGCCTTCTCTCTTCTTAGGATCCCAGAAAGGAAGATTCTGGTACTGCATTCTTTTACCATCAACTGACACTATCCTTATTACCTATATATAGGCTCCAAAGCTGAGCAAGAAGCTTCTCAGAATCTACTCTATTGGTAAGTACCACAGGCCTAGAGGTACAAGGAAGACTCTTTCTACTGTGACTCTCCTTTCAGGCCAAGATTCCCCATCTTCAAAGTTTCCATTGAGTACATGAATATTTTCCCCAGGGGCTGCATAAGCAAAGAAACCTCCCCACCATGCAAACATCTACTCTTTAAAATGAAAGCAAAAGACTAGCGACTGAATCCCTTGGCAAAGATTTGCTGAAACTTTATCAAGCAGTGTCCTCTGCTCATGACTCCACCATCCCTTGTGCTGTGGCCTACACCACCTCTTTTTCTGATTCCCATTGAGCTACATGGTTTGAGGCTATGCTGCTGAACTTAACTGAGAACATTGAGTGGTTATTTATAATGGGTTTTCTCTTTACAAACTGATTCCTCTCAGCATAGCCCCTTACTGACCAAAAGAGAAGTTATGTTTATTAATTGAGACTGCATTTCTTTCACTTTGAAGGGGTAGGATTGGCTGAGGAAAAGTATAATTTATGCAACAGTATATAAATGGTGTCTTTCCAAGTGTTCATTATACATGTTTCAACAATTATGAACATTTTCATCATGTCTTACTATCTAATGCATCAGTGAGTTGGAAAGTAGTCTAAAGACACCCAAGACATTGACAGCAGTCATGAGTATTTGCAAAAGCATTTTAACAGATATGGCTACAAAGAAACGTTACTAGTTCTTGACTGTGAAATTTTAAAGTGGCTTATAACACCATCATCTAATCCAGGTGTTCTCAATTTGTGGGTTGGGACCCCTTTGACAAATCTCTATCTCCAAAAATATTTACATCATGATTCATTACAGTGGCAAAATTACAGTTATGAAGTAGCAACAAAAATACTTTTATGATTGTGAGTCACCACAACATGAAGAACTGTATTAAAGAATGCAATAGGAAGGTTGAGAACCACTGTACCAGTCCTTTTAAAAAGGAATCTCAGATTACTTCATTTTTTTAAACAATGCTGTTTTCAGAGTGTAGATTTTCTCACATCCACTGGTTTTGAAGGCATGAAAGGGTCACAAAGAACTGCTAAGGGCACTGAGAGGCCACTGAAGATGCAGCCGTAGTTGCAATTGATTAAAAAGGTGAGGGAAGCTGCGGCTTGGCACCTTGTGGCAGGGCTAGTGTCCCAGCAGAGGTCACGGGGCCACTGGGAAGTTGCAGCCTTAGTTGCACTGGACCCAGCACCTTGATACCTGAAAACAGTGAGAATACTAGATAGAAGTATGTGTGCGGAGGTTACGATACAAGCTGTGTATAGTCGGGGCCTGCAGAAGTAGAGGTGCCAAAGCCTACCTTAGTGAACCCTAGATCAGACATTCGGGGCTCTGCTGCTTAACATCGGGCACTTTACCGTGAAATAAAACTTAGCAGCACCTATTTTAAAACTTTAGTCTCGGGTATCCCGTTCATGGTTAAAACAAGCATGGAGAATAGAGAAGTGCTGTTTGAGGGTACAGATCCAAGTATGTACTTAGCACAAACCAAGTGAGAGGACAAAGTAACGAGGTAAACAAGTCCCTCTGCCCCCCCCCCCTTTATCCCAACTGAAGTTGTCTGTATGCAGCAAACTTACTACCCTTGCATCCCAGTACCGAGCGAGATACCGAACCTGCAGGATTAAAATAGGCAGACTAGCACAGCTCTCCTTTCTGAAGAGTGGGTGGCTCTGAAAAGAGCCTTTGGGTAAAGAGTAAGGTCAGCGGCTCACTTGGAGCTGGTGTACTTGGTGACGGCCTTGGTGCCTTCGGACACGGCGTGCTTGGCCAGCTCCCCGGGCAGCAGCAGGCGCACGGCTGTCTGGATCTCCCGGGACGTGATGGTCGAGCGCTTGTTGTAATGCGCCAGGCGGGAAGCCTCGCCCGCGATGCGCTCGAAGATGTCGTTGACGAACGAGTTCATGATGCCCATGGCCTTGGAGGAGATGCCCGTGTCGGGGTGCACCTGCTTCAGCACCTTGTACACGTACACCGAGTAGCTCTCCTTGCGGCTGCGCTTGCGCTTCTTGCCGTCCTTCTTCTGCGCCTTGGTCACGGCCTTCTTGGAACCCTTCTTCGGGGCGGGCGCGGACTTCGCAGGATCAGGCATGGCGAAGACAAAAATGAAAGAGGAGACACAAAGTTAAGACTCAGAAAGTACTCACGGCACTGGCTGCTTTCAAAACAAACTTGTGACTATGCTTAGTGTGATTAGCAAACGTCATTCACTTAGTGTCCAATCAAAGAAAGGACTTTTCAAAACCACGGTGCCATTGGGTTAGATGAAACACCTGTATGTAGCCAATGAAATCGCTCCATTTTCGCGCCTTACGTTGACTATAAATAGTACCAGTGTGTGTCTTTTCCTGTTGATCACTGTTTGACAGCTAGATATCTGTCATGTCCGGACGCGGCAAGCAGGGTGGCAAGGCTCGCGCCAAGGCCAAGACCCGATCCTCCCGGGCCGGCCTGCAGTTCCCCGTGGGCCGTGTGCACCGCCTCCTCCGCAAGGGCAACTACTCGGAGCGGGTGGGCGCCGGCGCCCCGGTGTACCTGGCGGCCGTGCTGGAGTACCTGACTGCTGAGATCCTGGAGTTGGCCGGCAACGCTGCCCGAGACAACAAGAAGACGCGCATCATCCCGCGCCACCTGCAGCTGGCCATCCGCAACGACGAGGAGCTCAACAAACTGCTGGGCCGCGTGACGATCGCGCAGGGCGGTGTCCTGCCCAACATCCAGGCCGTGCTGCTGCCCAAGAAGACCGAGAGCCACCATAAGGCCAAGGGGAAATAATTTCTCTTGCTTAGTTTAACGCAAACCTAAGGCTCTTTTCAGAGCCATCTACGTTTTCTGAAAAAGAGTCTTAGCATGTCAATGGAGTGGTACAAAAGTAAATACCGTTGCTCCCCCTTGTCAAAATGAGGCAAAATAGCACAGGCTACACAATCCTTGCCACTGAATTGGGCCGTCTGTTCCTAGAGACTAAGTAACGCTGTGCTCGCGCATTTGGTGTCTGTATTCGGAAGAGTTAAGTGCGTGGTTATAACCACCTCGGCAAATTTGATCGTTTCTTTTTCCCCTAATGGTCTGTGAAGTCACCCACTCCCATGTAAAATTGTCCTTGACAAAGAGACATGTAGTCTTCAAGCAGTGGTGGCATCTGCATTTTTAATCCCAGCACAAAGGCTGGTGGATCTGACTTGAAGGCCAATCTGGTCTAGGGAGCGAGTTCCAGGACAGCCAAAAGAAACAGTGGGGGTAGGAAAAGCAGGTAAATACACTATAAAATCGAAAATCTGGTTTCCTTGAAACTCATAACTGGAATTCCTTCAGCATTTATAATGTATCGGAAATATATAATTGTGTTTCACTTCTTTGTTTAATTTCAAAAATTTGACTTAAAAAAAGTATTAAATCATGTGTTGTGCTGAAAGCCAATCCTGGGATTCGTGAAGCAGAGCTAGGGTTCCAGACCAACCTGGTTTACACAACAATTACCACATCAGACACTCTAAGGAAGCTGTGTCAAAATAACAGCCGTTTAAATAGTTCTCTTGTTAAAACATTTTATTGAATTTATAGCTATGCGGAAGAATTCGTGATTTTTCTCATTATTTTACTGTTTCATTAAAAGCTGTCCCAAGTTAAACATCGTTCTATACAAAGCGCTAAAAGGAATAACGTAAATGAGAGACACGAGACACGGAATTTTGCTTGCTTTCCACACACATCTTATATTGCTAAATCTTTCTTGTATAAAGAAGAAGGGGCAGAAATCCCATTAAAGGGTCGGGCACAGGTTTTCTTAAATGAGGTAAATGAGGTAAATGAGGTAAAATAGAATTTAAAAATTCTCCAGCGCTGCTGAAGGCTCCTCCTCCAGATGCAGGCACTTCCGCCTGGCGCTTGCTGTTTTCACTCCGGTCCGCACCTTCTCTATAAGACAGACCTGCGTTCCACAAGCTACCAGTTTACACTTCAGCTGTTAACTTGCTTTTGTTGCTATGTCTGGCCGTGGCAAGGGAGGCAAAGGCCTTGGCAAAGGAGGTGCCAAGCGCCACCGCAAAGTCCTCCGCGACAACATCCAGGGCATCACCAAGCCCGCCATTCGCCGCCTGGCTCGCCGTGGCGGAGTCAAGCGCATCTCCGGCCTCATCTACGAGGAGACCCGCGGGGTGCTGAAGGTGTTCCTAGAGAACGTGATCCGCGATGCGGTCACCTACACGGAGCACGCCAAGCGCAAGACCGTCACTGCCATGGACGTGGTCTACGCGCTCAAGCGCCAGGGCCGCACGCTCTACGGCTTCGGCGGCTAAATTGCGCAGAGGTTTGAGTACATAAAAGGCCCTTTTTAGGGCCACCACACTTTCAACAAAGGAGCTAAGCCAATTTTTGGTTTTCAATGTTGGGAGATTCTTGTCCGTGTAACTTAAAAGGTTTTATGAGGATTAGACCCTTGGAATCCACCTTGGGAATTCCGACTCCTGTTTTAATCTTTGTCTTTGAGAAAAGGTTTCTCTGTACTTGATGCCTGTCCTGGAACTAACTCTAGACCAGGCTGGCTTCGAATTTACATGCTTGCCTTCCGACTGTGGGGTTAAAAGTGGGCCTCCAACGCCCGGCGGTAGACTTAAAAGTTAACTACCAGAATAGCAATGAATAAACCAGATTTTATAAGTAATGGTTAACTGAAGTTACTGGATTCTCCAAGTTATCAAGGTGATAGTTGTAGTGTGTTCAGGTTTATATTGAATCAACGCTTAACTTGAAATGGTAAAGGTACTAAAGCCATACCAAGTCACATGTATTGCTGTTATTTCACTCATTTTAGTTTGATTACTATTTCTCAGTTGCCCAGCAGGAGCAGGCCCTTTTTCCAGCCCAACCTAAAATTTGCAACCTTGCTTCAGCCTTCAGAGTAGATGGTGTTGCAAAACAAAAATTTCAACGGGATGATGGTGCATGCCTTTAATACCAGCAGGGTCAGTCGAAGCTCTGGAATTCAAGGCCAGCCCAAGCTACACAGAGAAACTCTTGTCTCAAAAGAAAAAGAAAAAAAAAGCTGGGTGACATAGAGACCTGGATTCTGGCATACCTATGTGTCATATTAACCTCTCTTAGATAACAATTAGTTAACAATAACAAAAAGCAAAGGGCTGGTAGTGGTAGTAGTCCCAGAATGGAGAATGTGGAGAAATTGGCAATTACTGAGCCACCTGAAATTGATGATTTTCAAAATCTTTCTGGTTATGAGTAGCCTACAGGAGAAAGACATTTTCTTTATTTGTTAAAGAACACATTTTAAATGCTCTTCACTGCCTCATTTTTCATGTTCAAACCCATCTCACTAACCAAACTCCCTCCCTTAGGAAAGTAGTTGGTGATTTCAGAAGGATCTTGAATCCTTCCCTAACATTTTAAGGTTATTTCTGTCCTTTGAATGTCAAAGGCATGTGTGGCTTTCTGTTGTTGATTTTGTTTTGTTTGCGAGAAGTCTCACTATATAGCCCTGGCTGTCCTGGAACTCTGTAGAACTAGCTGCTTCTCACCTCACAAAGATCCACCTGCCTCTGCCTCTGCCTCACCAAAAGCTGTGTCTTTTTAAACACAAACAATGTGGCATGTGACTGAGGAAGTGAATGTGTGTGCTTTTAGTTAGTTTTCACTTAATCACTTAATATTAATTAAGCTTAGCACAATTTAGGTACATAATCTAATCTGAATCTTCTTGGATGAGAACTCAAATCAAACTTTTATCTTTAATCCCAGCAGAGGCAAGCTGATCTCCATAACACCAAAGCCACCACAGGATACACAGTGAGACTTTGTGTCAAACAATACAAGATAATTGAAATACAGATGAAGAAATCTGATGGACTGTAAAAGTATAATACAGAGCTTGACAGTGGTGGCAAGCACCTGTAATCCCTCCAGGCCCACCCTATAACCTCATTATCTAAGAAAAGAGGAAGAGAAGGTGAGGGAAAGGGCTCACTTAGAAACCTGTAGAGTAATAAAATCCCAAATAGCTTTAAAAATCCTATAGGAGGCAAACCCCATTAGAGCAATTGAAACTTTCCATAGGATGGAGGCTGGAACAGTGACTAAACTGTCAGAATGTTACCTGAGGAAGCTAGAGCACAGCCACAATTGTCCTAAGGTGTATATAAACTGCTCACTACAAAATGAACTTAGAGATCCACCTGCCTTTGTTTCCTGAGTGCTGGGATTAAAGGCCTGCCCCATCACCACCCAGTTTACAAAATGAATTCTATTAAGGAACACTGGTGTAGCAAAAACGTGTTTTATCTAAAGTTAAGTGGAATATATGGCTGAAGAGGAAGGAAATATAAAATATAACATGTTATAAGAGAAAAAAGTATCATGGTTTAATAAGGATCAGGAAAAACAAACAGGCTGAATAGAAATAACTTACAACAGAGACAGATGACCACCAGCGGGTTCCTGGTCCCAAGGATGCCTCCAGATGCTCCTCTACCCCTGTGCTGCAAGTAAGAGTGCACTCTGGGGCCCCTTCCCCAGACCTAGTTCCCTCAGGTCACATCTGCCCCTGTCCCCACCCCCAATGGGTATGGTCAGTACCACACAAGTGAAGACAAAGTGAATAGCTCACTACAAGAAGGGTGTCCTGGAATCTTGTCCAGCCTGTCATAATTTTGTGAGGAATTAAGGTCTATGCATCAGTTTTGTTATTTATAAAAGAACATTGATCTTTCTTAACTGATTTACTCCAGCTGTTAATTCTGTTCTTTCCAGAGAAGCAAAATGAGATCCACACAAGAGAAAAGTAGCGACAATGAAAGATAAGGCCTAAGTTCTACCCAGGTTTTTTATTAAAACATACTTTCAGGATTTCAGGAAATAAATTTTGTGAAATCAAGATGATATATTTGTGAAAATTGGTTTACCAACCTAGACTGAACAACAGCAACATCCCATTAAGAATTCAGAAGCTAAAAGCTTAACCCAAGACTAATCAAATAAACCTGAAGGTGGACTTCATCATCCACCATTCTAAAAACAAAACAAAACAAAAAGTTCTTCCTATCAGATGATGGAGGACATGGCATAGATTTATAATACAAAACTCAAATGACTGAGGCAGTGCCCAGAGTTTAAATGGCCAGCCCAGCTTACATAGCAAAAACCTGTCTCAAAAAAAAAAAAAAAAAAAAAAAAAAAAAAAAAAAACCTGTATTGTGGAAAACTAAAATATTTATTGGAGAAACAAAATGTTTCCCTTAAGTTTCTCATTCTTTTCCATGATATTGAAATATGCAGTTGTACAGCATTGGTGTTCTGTCCCTTCAGCTACTTGAGATCTGCCTACGGGGTTATAAAGACTTTGCTATCATTAAAAGTGAAGGGGCAGGTCAACTAACAATTTGAGCAACCATGGAAAGGCTACCATAAATGCCCTTCCCTGACAGTGAGATCAACAACTAACTTATCCACCTCATGTAGTACCTGTTGGAAACAGAAGCAAACACCCATAACTAAACACTGAGTCGAACTAGAATCCAGCAGAGGGAGAGGACAAGACCAGGTTGCAGAAACACATAGAGACAGCTGACCTGAATGAGGAGGAGCTAATGGCCTCCCCCCCCCCCCCCCCACTGATAGTTGGGAAGCCAGCATGGGACTGACTCAGGCCCCCTGAAAATGGGTCTCACAGCTAGAAGGCCTGGGCAGTCTAAGGGACCTCAGACAGTGAAACCAGGATGCACAAAAGGACCTTGTGGACACATCCCCCATGGAGGGAAACTGCCTTAACCTAGAGACAGGAGAGAAGTCCTAGTCCCTACTTCAAATGACTTGACCGATATACATGACCCCACCTGAATAGCATTGCCCTACATGTGGAATTGGGGTGGGGGGATGGGAGGGGAGGGTGGTCAGGGTGCATGTGAAGGGGGAGAGAGGGTAAGAAGAAGAAGAGAGGGAGGGAGGGAGGGGAGGAGGGAAGGAGGAAGGAAGAGGGACTGGGATCTACATATAAAAGTAAAAAGATAACAAAAAGTGAAGGGGCAGATCAGAAAAATTTGTACTGGTTGGGGAAACAACAGAAAGCTCACATTACACCATTACCCTTGTGATAGATCCCTTCTCCAATTGCTTCTGCCCTTGATCTTTAATTGAACATCTTTTTCTTTATATCCTTTTGGATTATTTCTGGTGTATATGTGTGTGTGTGTGTGTGTGTGTGTGTGTGTATGCTTGTGTAAAGATTAAATGAAGTTCATATACTACAAGCATGTATATATATATATATATATATATATATATATATATATATAGATGGGTGCCTGGCATGTTGATAAGTACTCAATAAGTTTTTTGTTTTTTGTTTTTTGTTTTTTTTTTTTTTTAATGATTTGATAGGGGGATGGAGAGATAACTCAGCAGTTAGGAGCACTAACTGCTCTTCTGGAAGACCTGGATTCAAATTCTAGCACCCACATCAATCTCTACACTATAACTCTAAGATCTGACACTCTCACACAGATGTACTTGCAGCCAAACCACTAATGCATATGAAATAAAAGTCAATAAATTTTTTTAAAAATCATGTTTTTTTTTTAACCTAACAGGCAAATCTCTAGCAAAGACTTGGATGAATAGAAAAACATGTTCTACATGTTGGAATGTTCCAGTCTGACCCTGCTCACCTCTACACTTCCACCAGAAAGCAATTCATTCTGAATGCTCAGTAACTGTACTTGCAACGCTTAGGAAACCATGTGGCAAAAATGTATACATGTTCCCGTAGTTAAATCATTTGTGGTTGTTTTCTCGGAGACAGGGTTTTGCTGTCTGTCCTAAAATTAACTCTGTAGACCAGCCGGGCCTTTAACTCTACCTGCCTTGAGATCTACCTGCCTCTGCCTCCCCAATGCTGGGATTAAAGGTTTACAAAACCACCGCCCATGTTTAATCGTTTTTCTCTGGAACCTAGCTTGGATTTACCATGAGGCCCTCTCATATAGGACAACCTGGCTAGAATTTGTAACACAGCATCACAAGATCTTGGAAATTCTGAACCTATTTCCATTTACTAACAGATGTCCCACCCACTAGGGTCTATTCAGTGATGGGAATTAACCCCAGGTTTTTCTGAACACCAAACACTCCAACTGAATTTGCATTTTCAGTCCTGGTCTCTACTTTTAAATAACATATTGATCCAGGAAACAATATAGCTTAAAGTTCACTAACAACTCCTTTCATCCAAATCCCATACATTACTTTTAACTGAGTCTGGCTTCTCCGGGACACAAATCTGGGCCAACCTGATAAAGGTAATGCCAAGAACCGCCTATTTAGTCACTACACCTGTCACGGGACTACCATGTAAACCGCTTCCAGGGTCTTGCTCTGAAAACTTGTGGTTGCAACTCTAATACGGACAACTTAGTGGCTCTTAAAAGAGCCTTTGGTGCTAGATGTAACAGTGGCTTGGAAAGTTTACTTGGCGCTGGTGTACTTGGTGACGGCCTTGGTGCCCTCGGACACGGCGTGCTTGGCCAGCTCCCCGGGCAGCAGCAGGCGCACGGCCGTCTGGATCTCCCGGGACGTGATGGTCGAGCGCTTGTTGTAATGCGCCAGGCGGGAAGCCTCGCCCGCGATGCGCTCGAAGATGTCGTTGACGAACGAGTTCATGATGCCCATGGCCTTGGAGGAGATGCCCGTGTCGGGGTGCACCTGCTTCAGCACCTTGTACACGTACACCGAGTAGCTCTCCTTGCGGCTGCGCTTGCGCTTCTTGCCGTCCTTCTTCTGCGCCTTGGTCACAGCCTTCTTGGAGCCCTTCTTCGGGGCGGGCGCAGACTTGGCGGGCTCAGGCATAGTGGTGAAACAGGCGAACCAAACATTCACGGAAAACCAGACAAAGACTAGATTGTGTAAGCCTTATCTAGAGTTTCGTATGCAAATAGAGTAACGTGCTGTGTGTCTTGTTAGTGGACACTCAGAGAAAAGGCTGAGTCTGTTTTTACCCAATAAGAATGTAAAACTTCCCAACCCGCGTTTCTATTGGTTAAAACGAACTCGGAATGCTAACCAATGACGCATCTCCTTTTTCGCGCCTTGGCTTGACTATAAAAGCCGAGGAGGTTCGCCCTGTTTTCCATCATACCCTCCAGTTGTTTAAGGAGTCGTTATGTCTGGACGCGGCAAGCAAGGCGGAAAGGCTCGCGCCAAGGCCAAGACCCGATCCTCCCGGGCCGGTCTGCAGTTCCCCGTGGGCCGTGTGCACCGTCTCCTCCGCAAGGGCAACTACTCGGAGCGGGTGGGCGCCGGCGCCCCGGTGTATCTGGCAGCGGTGCTAGAGTACCTGACTGCCGAGATCCTGGAGCTGGCCGGCAACGCTGCCCGCGACAACAAGAAGACGCGCATCATCCCGCGCCACCTGCAGCTGGCCATCCGCAACGACGAGGAGCTCAACAAGCTGCTGGGCCGCGTGACGATCGCGCAGGGCGGCGTCCTGCCCAACATCCAGGCCGTGCTGCTGCCCAAGAAGACCGAGAGCCACCACAAGACCAAGTGAGCAGATTTATATAACTGTCCCCCAAAGGCTCTTTTCAGAGCCACTCACACAGTCCAGAAAGAAGCTGGTGCATTCTAAGCATAAAAGATTACTTTTGAAAATACGTGTTTAGCCGGTAAAAAAGTTTTAACAGGTATTTTAAGGTCTAATTCTCAGGTGATACAAGCCTTCAAATACGTTTAACGGTTGGGTTTTTTTCCTTTTTTTTTTTTTTTTTTGTTTTTTTTATTATGTAAGTCCGGAGGGAACTGACTAGATTTTGTAGGCCAAGTTGGTCTACTTTTACCTCCAGAGTGCTGAGATTGAAGGGTTGTGCAATTGCACCCTAGGCAATCTTACTTGGAAGGTCCACCATCCTGTCTAATTAACCTTCTGTAAATAGTATGATTCTTAGATTTTGCTTTCTCTGCAGAACATAATGATCTAAATGTCACGTTAGTTAAAAGTAGACTTTTTCCAAGCCCCACACTAGAGTTTAGAGTTTATAGTACGTTTTTGAGGATAGTTCTGGATAATGGGAGCCTAGGAAATTTTATCCCCACGGGAATTGTTCCAGCTGGGGAGACGAAGGTGAGAGGTATCAGGTGGTAGATTAGACCAGGAAGAAAAAGGAGAACAGCTAAATTAAAAGGTTTAAGGCGACTAGAATTTTAGTGGTATACAAAGATGATTTCACTGAAGGTGGTTTGGGTGGGGGGAGGGGTATTTCTGTTTTGTTTTCGTGTGTGTGTGTGTGTTTTGGTTTTGGTTGTTCCTGGAATTCACTCTGTAGAACAGGCTGGCCTGGAACTCAGAGATCCAGCCTGCCTCTGCTTCCCAAGTGCTGGGATTAAAGGCCTGCACCACCACTGCCCGACAAAGGTGTTATTTGATCAAAAACAAATTGAAAAAAAAAAAAAAAAAGTTTATGGCGTGGAGTGTACCAGATAGACTACACAAGGTTAGCTCTGCAACATCAAAGCTGTTTCCCAGTAGCAATTTTCACAAGTGTAAGGAATAAACTATGGTCTATTTCAGTGTGAGATGCACTTTAAAAGTTCTGAGTTATGCAGGAGCTGGCTGGCACAGTCTTTATCTCAGAATTTTGAGAGCTGGAAAGTTACAGGTGATCTGTTGCATTACTGAGCATAGAGAAGGAAAGGAGGTCTAAGTCCCAAATTATTAGGTGAAGCTCTGTGTCCTAAACCTTGTAGAGGGCAAGTCCTGAACAGGAGATTCTCCTGATGAAAGCAGCTGGTGAGGTGGCTCAGCGGCTAAGGACCTAATTCAATACCCAGCAATTACATGGTGGCTCACAATTCTGGCATGCAGGTGTACATTCAGACAGCATTCTTAAATTAAAAATGTGTGAGTTTTAGAAGAAAAAGCTGAAATTATTTAAAAAAAAAAAAAAAAAAAAAAAAAGTCTTAGGTGGTGGTGGCAGCAGCCGTTAGTCCTAGCACTTGGGAGGCAAAGCAAGTGGATCTCTGAGTTCAAGGCCAGTCTTGTCTGCAGAGTGAGTTCCAGGTTAGTCAAGGCTACACAGAGAACCAACTTTACCTTTTCTGTATGCAGAGTTGTCTATTAAAAATTGCTTCATTTTCACTAGTCTCTTGAATTTATTTTCTATTTTCCAACAGTATTCAGTCCCTCCCCAACTTTCTCTTTTGCGTGCACTTTTCTCTTAATTACCTGGTTTTATGACTATAAGCCCAAAAGGACCAGTTCATGGGTGTGGGTGTGTGTGTGTGTGTGTGTGTGTGTGTGTGTGTGTGTGTGGTGTGTAAAGTGGATGATGAAATTTTGATTAGTTCAGATTAAAAGCTTCCAGAGTCGGGTGAGTGATAAGCATAAAGAATCCATGTGCTCTTCAGTTTGCTCAAAAATATTGGTATGTTTAAATAATGAAGAAGATTCCAGGTTCAGTAGACTTGACCTGGAAGTCCACAGAGTTGCAAGTAGCTGCTGTGACCTTGGAATCACTGCTGAGAAGGGTTTCAGGGCTAGAGGGTCTTTTAATAATGACAGCCGCTTGAATCATGAGATGGAAAAGGAGATGAAACAGCAACCCATGAAACAAAGGAAATTCTGCACATTTATGGGCTTGAGGGAAGAGGGCTCTACCTTTAGAGAATGGTGTTTGAGTTTAACAGATCAGTGAAGGGCTCAGAATATAGGGCAGTAATTTACTAAGCCCTTCTGTGGGACATGTTATTTTATCAGCTTCAGAAAGGACATGAGATATGGCTGATCCTCCACAACGAATCTAACACTCATCTCCCATCAGAAGGTAAGGTAAAATGTGTTTAGATTAGATAGGACAAGTATGGAAATACATTGTCAGTTGGGAGGAGGGGAGCTGTTATCTTACAGGCAGTAGAGGCTCATAATGTGACTATTTGTGTCATTTGCCCCTGTTGGTATGTTACAGTTTTCTTTTTACTCTTCTAAGGGTTCACCTAGCAGGAGCAGGTACTAGAGCAGTCCCGAGTATTGAAGGCAAAAGAAAATCCTCTGGTGTTGTTTTTCTTCTCTTTGATGTAAAAAAGAACCTAAAGTACTTATAACACGGAAAATAAAAGGACCCAGAGGCAGATATTGGAGTTCAAACTGAGTATCAGAAAAGCAAAGTAGCTGGCCACTACCTCTTAACCATTATCTCAGACTGAATGGGCCGCTGCCTCTCAGTGTGGATGGAGAAATGAGTGCTCTCTATCTTTTATACCCCTCTAGTTCAGGGATTAAAGGCATGTGATCTGTTACTCTTTTAATCAATCTGATTCACTCTTGTGTAGATCTAGGTAGCCTTGGACTCAAAAAGATCTGTCTACCTCTTAATCCTGAGTCCTGGGATTAAAGGTATGTACCTGGCTTCTAAGGCTTGTGGCTGACTTTGCTTTTCTGAATCCTTAAATCAAGTCTTAATAAATCATAAATTATATATCACTACAATGAATACCATCAAAACTAATCAAGATTTAGTTTGAAAAGGAGAAATACCTTCATAAAGAGAAATGATAGCTCATTCACTAAAGTGGCAATCCTACAAATTATAAGGAAACCTCACAAAGGTCGAGGCAGGGTTCTGTTCTTGTCTTTGCAGTAAAATAGAAACACCCATTTTTGAGAAGTCAAAAGACCTTGGACATACAGATGCCTAAAGAAGAAAGGCTAGCTGCTCAGGAAAAATCACCAAGCAAAGAAAAATCTGACTTATGGTACCAATCTCCTCTGCAGGGTGAAAACTCACTACCTAAAAAACTCACAACTTCTTAGTAGAGTGGTAGTCCAGACTCACTTAAAAATCAAAGCTAGCTTTGAAATTGGACTGGAGCTCTCTCCTTTTCTAAATCCAAACATGTTGTTGAAAGAAAAGAGTTTCTCATATCAGAAGAGTCACCTGGTGTGGGACAGAAGAAAACCTAAAATCTTGGGAATGTTTCTCTTAACTTTATTTCTCACAAAATCCTACTTCTCCCCATACTTATTTTCACCTTTATCAGTACCTTTCTGTTAAAAGAAATGGTGCTGGATTAATCCAATTTATATATTTTAAAAATGCTTTAACTCCAAAATTTAAGTCCAAGGACAGATTGGGGAGGGGGGGAGTGCAGGGATTTCTATTTTTGTTTCCAACGAAAATGAAAAGCTGTGGATTCCTTCCAGACTAACGTGGTTTGATCAAGCAAGACCCCCTGAAACACTGTCCCAGGTGATCCACCATTGAAAACAGTTAAAGGTAAAAAGGGGATTATGGTATACATATGAATGCTTTGTTTTGAAATGGATTTTCATTTATTGATACAATTTAAGGTCAATTTGTGATATGTATATGTAAGGAGTACGGTTTTTCTGCCCGCAGCTGCTGGTCTTGTCCCGCCGACGCACCAGCCCCAAATAACACACAGAGACTCTGTATTTGATATTATACTGTTGGCCAGGTACTAGTTTCTTATTGGCTAGCTCTGTCTTAAGTATTAACCCATTTCTGCTGATCTATGTATTTTCACATGGCCTTCTCTTACCGGGGAGGTGGCTGGCGTCAAGCTCTCTCCAGACTCTCCATCTTGACTCCTCCTTACTACTTCCTATTTCCTCCTTGTCTCCTAGTCCCTCCTATCTTCCTTTCCTATTGGCCAACAGTGCTTTATTATTAACCAGTATGAGAAACATATACAGAATGACATCTCCCATCATGTATATTTCTCCTCTTGTTTAGATACTATATTTGCATGGCTCATTTAGAAATGTAATGTATAAATCAGTACAGATTATAGATAGCTACCTATGATAGTCAAAACTTAAATTTAAGTTAGTTAGGTTTTCAAGATGTATTTGAGATGGATAGGCATTCTTCAAACCTTTCAAAGACCTACAGAAAATGGCATTTAAAATGGTTTAGGGTTTTTCTTGACAGTGAGACATAACTGTCCCTGGCAATATCACTTGTGTCAGAAAGGAAGATGGACATCAAAGAACCTCATTATGGAGTTTGTTTTCAATATGGCAAGATTAACCATTTGGACAAGATACTGTTCTTGTCTGGACTGTTCGACTTCATGCTGTATAAACTGGACATGAAGGACCCACAGGAAAGTGACTGCTGATACATGATGGACATTGCTACAGGGTTCCTGCTTCATGAAAGAGTCTACCAGACAGTCTGCAGGACACAAAGAAAAGTCACTGACAAACTGCCAATACAGGCGGACAGTTTAAAGTTTCCTGCTTTGCTGAGGAGTCTGCCAGACACACTATGGCCTATAGGCCGAAGATGGAACATTACAGAAGAACTTCGGGTGACTGACCAGGCAGTGAGTTGTCTCTGTCATTTCTAGAGTTTGTATACTATCCATCTGTGGTCTTTGAAGGAGTTGAAGACAGATAGTTATGGTTATAGTTTTTCTTAGTTGGGATCAAAGATAAGTTACCTGTAGGACTTCAGATTCACAAAGATAGGATAGATGATGGAATAGTTTCTTTAAGTGTTTATGGACTAAATATTGTTAATTGTGATTCTTATTTGATAACTGTTGTGTGATATATTTTGCTTTGCTAAGGTTAAAACCCTTCTTTTTATTTTAGACAGAAAAGAGGAAATGATGGGAGATATCATTCTGTAAATATGTTTCTTGTATTGGTTAATGAATAAAGCACTGTTGGCTAATAAGAGAGCAAGATAGTCAGGACTAGGAGACAAAGAGGAAAGAGGATGTAGGAGGGAGGAGTCAGCATGAAGAGACTGGAGAGAGCAGAACGCCGCCCCCCCCCTCTGGTAAGATGAGAGCACATGGAAGTACTTAGATTAATAGAAATGGGTTAATAATTAAGACAGAGCTAGCCGATAAAAAAACTAGTAACTGGCCAACAGCATTATATCAAATAGAGTCTCTGTGTGTTGATGGGAGATGCCATTATGTATATATGTTTCTCATACTAGTTAATGAATAAAGCACTGTTGGCCAATAGGAAAGCTAGATAGGAGGGACTAGGAGACAAGGAGGAAATAGGAAGTAGTAAGGAGGAGTCAAGATGGAGAGTCTGGACAGAATAGAACCGCCAGCTGCCCCTCACTAGTAAGACCACGTGGAAATACATAGAAATGGGTTAATAATTAAGACAGAGCTAGCCGATAAGAAACTAGTAACGGGCGAACAGAATTATATCAAATACAGAGTCTCTGTGCATTAATTGGGGCTGGCGCGGAGGCGGGACAAGACCAGCAGCGGGTGGAAAAACCTTACTCAATACAGTGTGTTATTGGGGCTGCTGCGGCGATGGGACCAGACCGACATAACTAAAAAATATAAACTTTCCATTTTTATATTAATAATGTCTAAGCTTTCCACAATGAACAATAAACTTTCCTAACAGCAATCTCTAAAGTTTACAGAAAGAAGATAGGCCCCACAACAATGATTCCACCTGTTTCATTATGATGCCTTAGAGCTCAAGGATTGGCTTTGGACCAAAACTGCTCAAGACAATTCCAAATAAGCAAATTAAGATGGTCCACCTATTTACAACACTGGCCAAAACTTCAGATAAGCCTTAGTCTAATACTCAGATCCCAGCCACAAATTTTATAGCTAGTCCTCTTGAGACTTAACCATCATTTAGTTTTCCACATGATCCCATAGAGAAAATAATGCCCTCTCTTCCCAACAGTTGGGTCCGATGGTTTTTTGGTTTTCTCAAGGTTATGGGTAATTGTCACCAGTTAAGAGTTAGTTACAAGTCATAATAGGGTCGAGGGTGGAATATGAAGTTTAGACTCAGGAATCTTTTGGAAAAGAAAAAGGGGAACTGGATGAGATGGGATAATAGGTAGATTAGGGTATCTACTTGTAAATGATTTTAGCAACTATTAGTTACAATTCACATTGATTTCAGAGTCTTGTATATTGATACATATGTAAAGTTATTTTTACATTCCTGTCTAAGATAATTTGTATATTGATACAAACTTGAAATTATATTTGTCTGTTTACAATGTTTTTGCACACTAATGTAAAATTGTTTTTGTCATATTGTGTGAATATGTTGTTTCTACATATGCTTAAGATATTTTGCATATTGATGAGATTATATGATATTTTTATAATATTGAAATACACATTCCCACCTCTGATCAAAATACATACATATATATGTATATATGTATGTATGTATATGTGTGTGTGTGTGTGTGTGTGTGTGTGTGGTTACAATTCAAGGTCATTGTCCTCATTGCTATACATCTGTTTAAAGATTGTTTTACAAGTAAAGCTTTAATCTTTAAGCTATAGAGGTGTTAAGAATTATAGGTTATAGTAACCCATGCTTTTCTTACCTAGTATGTAAGTATGGTTCTCCAGTTGCATCGAGTTGTACTCTGCATAGTTATATGATCTTCAAAGACCTACACAATATGGCATTTAAGTGTTGTAATAATTTAGAAGTCTGTTGACATGAGATACAACTGTTCCTGACAGCACCAAGCTATTCCTGAGAGTATGATGGACACAAGGCACACTTCATTTCAAGTTTGTTCTCTTCTTGCAAAACTGGCCTATTAGGCAAAGAATTGCCCTTGCCTCAAATGCTGACAGTAGACATGCTGTCCAAACTGGACAAACAGGATAGGAACTAAAGTGACTGCTGTACCTTGCCAAGACAGTGTAAGATGGTCTTTGAATCTTTCAGCTTCTAAATATGGTCTCTTAGATACTCTAGGCCTCAGTCAAAGTTGAATACCCCAAAATTACTATGAGACCTTGGATGACTGTCCAGGCAGCCAGCTGTTTCTGTCATTTCTTGCATCTTTTGGAAGTTGTCTGCTTGTACTTCATGCTTACTCAGGTAGTATTATTTTCCTTCTCAGGTCTTAGATGAATTGAAGACTAGATAGTCACAGTCACTATCCTCTCATATCTTAGCTAAGACATTTTAGGTACAAGGCTTAGATTCCTCAGGATTGGACACCGTGTGTTTCTTGCTTGATGATGTACTCGTTGATTGTAGTTCTAATTCTGTGTATGTTTTTTACCATTTCTCCTGAACAATACTTTATATTTGCTATTATACACATATAGTTTTGTACTTGGTTTAGAACCCAAGTACAAAAGGGAATTGTGTAAGAATTCATTCAGTCAATAGCCTTTGGAGTACCTACCCATTAAGTCTTGGCCTCAGGTGCAACTTAGGAAGGGATAAGGAGAAACAGAATCATGTTCTGCTCTCTCTCTCTCTCTCTCTCTCTCTCTCTCTCTCTCTCTCTCTCTCTCTCTCTCCCTCCTTCCTTCCTTCCCTCCCTCCCTCAGGTGGTGGTTGAAGATGGGATTGCAATTTCAGGCACCTCTGCAGAAGACCATAGTAATTCACTACCTTATTTGTCATTTATGAGTGACTCTCCAATAAATACCTGACTTCCTTTTATTCTGGGCGCTCATGGACTCTATTACAATCATCCATTACATGTCACAATAACTTCAAAGGTACAACTATGATAGAGAAAAAGTAAATTTGATCAAGGTTCTGAAGCTAAGTAAATAGACTTATAACAAGCAGACAGTATGACCAGACCTGAAATCTACAATTTCTGCTAAACTAGAATAGGAAACACACTCCCTGTGCTGTCATCATGAAGAAAATGTCAACCTCACAAAGAACATGGACAAACAATATAAGAGAAATTTATGTGTAAGATGCAAACCAAAAGGCTGGGAGCGTGCTTCAATTGGTAGAAGGTTTGCCTTGCATGCATGGGACCCTGAGTTCAGTCCCCATCAATTCAAGGGCATTTAAAAAGATGACCAAATATAAATAGATGACCAAAATTATATATATATATGGGAGGTTTTTATTGATGAGCTTTATCACTATGCATTATTTGTCATTATATACATTATACATCACTCTAAACATAGTAGATTTTGAAGTGGATGGCTGGATTTAAGAGCTGGCTGTAATGAACAGCTCGATCTTGATGTGAATGTAAGCTACCAGTGTTCAAAGCACCGCTGTCTTGTACCATCACAGGGTAACTTTGGTTGGGTGGGGGGAGCACCTATATTCAGGGCAGTGGTGGCACACGAGTTTAATCCCAGCACTAGGAGGCAGAAGCAAATGGCTCTCTCTTTTGAGTTTGAGATCAGCCTGATCTACAACTTGAGTTTTCAGACAGCCAGGGCTGTTAACACAGAGAAAACCTGTGTCAAAGGAGAAAGAACTAGAGAAGGAGGGAAGGAGGCAGGGAGGGAGGGAGGAGGGAGGGAGAGAATTTGCTTCTGTGAGGAGAGGAGTGGCAGGATGTGTAGACAAAGGGGATGCTATCTGGCCCATTGTAGGAAGGGACAGGATGACTGGGGCTGGACTGGAAGGAAAGTGTTGGAAAGTAATCACGGGAAAGCAGGTCTACAGGACTCTGCATTGTGAACTCAGGGGTGTCTCATCTCTCAGGTCTTGCATTTATGAGTGCTCTGTGAATTCAGATGTCCTCAATCTTCTCCATGAAAAACATTTCAGGTCGCATCAGGTGTGGCAAATGCTTATAATGCCAGCGCTTGGGAGACTGAGACAGAATAATTGTTCCAGGTTTGAAGACAGCCAGGGCTGCCAAGTTCCAGGCAAACCAGGACTATCTAGAGACCCTGTCTCAAACTGACAGAGTAAGAGGAGAAAAAGGGAGGGAGGGACAGAGGAAGGGAGGGAAGGAGGGAGGCATTTGGAAGGGGCTCTCACATTGCATCCCGGGTCTTCAATTCTCCATATTCTCCATTTAGTTTATAATCTGGAGGACAGGGATTTTTAGTGTTTTTACCTCATGGGGCAAAGGGCTAAAGAAGGCTGGGAGTTGTGTGGAGCTTCTGGCGTCAGCAGCAGACCTTTTGAGGAGGCCAGGGTATCTTAGAAAGCTGGGGGTGGGGCATCTCAGAACTCATCAAGTAGGAGCTCACTGCCTGGACCTCCTCCAAAAGTCTTCATCTAGGCCTACTTTTTCTGACAGATTGAAGTAGGAGGGCTGGTCAAGAGGCCCACGCCTTTAGTCAAAGCGCTTGGGCAGACAGATCTCTGAGTATGAAGACAGCCTGGTCTGCATAAGTTCCAGGCTAGTCAAGCTATATGGTGAGACTGTATCTCAAAAAAAGAAAAAGCAGAAGAGAATGGGGCACAATGAGGTTTTTCAGGTACAGTAAATCAGCAGGCTAGCAAATGGTAACTTCTCATATCCCATGTTTGTTTAGGGGTTTTTGCTTTATTTGTTTTGCTTTACCTGGGCTTTAAAAAAATTCTTAATCTCCTTGTAAACTTCAGACACTATAGTAACATAAATTTTTGTTGTTTGGTCACTGTTTTATCTCCAGTACCTGGAAAAGTAAGGGCTGATGACAAATGGAGAACAACTTCAGTGAACAGCAGAAAATGAAGAAACTGTAAAAAAAAATTTTTTTAATTAAAAATTAAAAATAAAATGACTTAACTTAAAATTACTGAAATGTCCAATATTCCCTCGAGGGGGCGCAATTCACCATGAAATAAAATTCTCAAACATTTAGATTAGAAATCAATTTTAACCCTTACATTTACGAAAATATGTCTTAAATGCTGGAATTTCTGTTTTCGTATGAAGCTGGAAATAGTCGTGATAGTCGTGTGTTTTTTTTGTTTTGTTTTGTTTTGTTTTGTTTTGTTTTTTGGTGCAAAGTTAAGTAAACACGAGGAATTGCTGTATTTCACATAAGCCTTTTATATAGCAGATAATTGAAGAAGTACTTTAAAAGGGCTCCGTGGCTTAGCTGGTCAAAGCGCCTGTCTAGTAAACAGGAGATCCTGGGTTCGAATCCCAGCGGGGCCTTCTTTCATCGTGTTTTTGTACTTTGACTAATGCACGGTCTCTAAGAAAGCTGAAAATGCTTCGTGACATTTATAGATGGTCACACTCTGTACTTAATTGTTCTGATCTTGGAGAATCCCTGCATTTAACTCTACTGATTATAACGAAGCTCCTAAAGGGGAGGGAGGGTTTGCTGATGATTAGAAAGGTTGGGTATTTACGTTATATTTAAAGTTCTGCTGTAGAAATCCAGGTGGAATCTCTTGGCCTGGGTGCCAGCCAACATTTTCAGTCAAATGGCAGACTTGATTACCAAACAAAGAAGCAATAAGCCATGCCATTTGTTTTTCAATAAGATTCATTTTTACTTTTGAGAACAAAGAAAATACTTGTGCTGAAATTTATACCCTAAACATTCTGTTTTTTAAGAACCTTGAGAATTTTGGGTTGTCTTTATTATTTTGTATGTCACAGAAAAACCTCATTCTTTCTTAGTGACATCATTCTTTCTGGTTCCTGATCCCCCTGACATAACTTCCCCCAAGCTGAGATAACAGATAATAGCCTGCATCACCATCTACACAGAGTTTATTGTCTTCATTCTTAGGAAATCACATAAGATCTTTCTTGTTTGAGATATAAATAAATAGAACCGTATTGTTTTTCACCTACACCGTTTTATGCTAGCCTTGATTAGTGACTTAAGCTAGTGACTATCTCAAAATCAATAAAAAAAAATAGACTCAAAAAATTCTGGAATAGTGACTGGCATGCAGAAGAAGGAGGCTAAATAATTGTCATTTTATTATAACGTGATGCCGTTCTGATGTATAGGGATTTTATTAGGTTGAAAGCCTAATTAAGAAAATACACACTAGCTGGCCCGTACGGGGATCGAACCCGCGACCTTGGCGTTATTAGCACCACGCTCTAACCAACTGAGCTAACCGGCCGCTAGTTGGTTGGACGCCTTTCTTAGACATACTTAATGATACGTAACTACTTTCCTTGTTAGAATGGGTTTTTATATTGCTGTTATTTAAGGCAAGTGAAAACAACAAGCAGCCACCAATGGTGCCTGCACAAACACAACTCTGCTTCTCCAAGGGAAACATAATCTCTCAAACTGCGGATTCTGACCTGGAAAACCTCCAAGAATTTGGCGCCTCTGAGCCTGGGAGTTGTGTGTTTCCCAGCCAGTTTCAGGGTCTCGAGACCCGACACTGCACCTCTGCCACTGTCCCCGGGACCTGTGACTCGGCTGACGGAAATCAGCCTCTAACTGAAGCACCGCCCGAAGACGCCCGGTGGCGCCCGCCACTCTTTGCCCAAAGAAAGCATGCCTGTACAATGCAAGATAACCCCCACCCAGGGCACAGGTCGCCAACAAAGGCATCTGTTTTGATATTGTCGGCTTGACACGCAGACTTGCCTCAGATCCACGGTAACTTTGCTGATGTATCGACCGTCAATTTTCAGATAGCTTCTTTATTGTCGGCTGGCACTCATTTTCCAAACTTGTGTAAATGTAAAAATTTCAATTGCTGCCTTATTCACAAGGGACAAAGGTACTTTTATTGAATTAAATGGAGAGCCTAAGCGACCTGACTCAAGAAAGTTATGTTTACTCAGCAGTTTTCCAAATGAAACTAGTAAACTTTTTGGTTTTATTTGTTTGGTTGGTTAGTTTGGAGTTTTTGTTGTAGGGTGTTTGGGGGATTTGTTTACCTTGTGTTGTTACTTTCTTTGTTCTGGTTTGGTTTTTGATTTGTTTTGAAAGTCTCTGGCGTCCTAGGATGGCCTTGGACTTGCTATGTGGCCACAGATGATCCTGCCCATCTCCTGAGTGATGGGATTACAAACGTGGTTATCACAGATGAAAAGTAGCAGGTTGCTGACATGGCTACTCACTGTTTTTAAGGAGCTGAATACTTTAAAATAATAGCGGCTCAATTAGAGTTTTCCATAGAAACAGAACAATGGGATATGCACATACACCAAAAGACATTTGTTTTAAGGAATTTGGTCATACAGTTGTGGAGATTGGCAAAGATTCTTTGGCCACATTGTAACCAAACTCCTGAATCTTCTCTCAGACCCATTTGTGTACTTGTAAAATCCATTTCCAGTAAAGAAGTCTACAAAGTCAGTTCATTGGGAGAGAGTGTTTATGTCCTCAGACTGTTACCTCAAATATCTGCTAGAGTTCTCTATCTTCCTCTCTCCCCTGCAGAATGTTGGCTCTCCCTGCTTTGTCTCCAGCAAGAAGCATATGAAGTTAGTGAGAAGAGAAGGATCTTTACTATGCTGTTTTTCCACTGTCGCACACTATCCCATTGACCTCACACTGCTCCTGGCCCCATTCCCACTGCCCTTTGCTATATAGAGTTGAGAGCAATCTCCCACACAGCCAAGACCTTCTTTCAATGGTCCCTGTACATGTCCTTCTCATTGTAGTTTTAAAATTGCCATTCAATAATATTTTCAACAAGATTTGGCAAATTCAAATTCAGATGAAGGATGCTGGCAGGCTACAGAGTCAACTAATGGTTGCATTTCAGTCCAAAGAAAATTGCTGGAAGGATGAAGTTGCCCATAATCTAACCAACCCCCCCCCCAATGTTCACCCCGCTGTTGATTATGTGATGCCCACACACATACTCTTTACTAAAAGTCCATCAATTAAATGTGCCCCATCCAAAACCCACCCAAGCAGAAACATCTAGAATGATTTTTTTAACTAACTGAATAGCACAACAACCCACTTTAAATGATACATAAAATTAACAAGCACAGCTGGCACATAGTTTTGTTCTGCACAGTTTCTAGACAAGGTCCAGGACACTTAGGATATGAATCTTGTAAGAGCTCATGTCATTTCATCACACTAAATGGATATCATGAGTCAGGAACCTGTGTTGTTTATTGGCTGGTATTGTATGTCGACCTGACACAAACTAGAGTCATTAGAGAGGAAGGAGTCTCAGTTTAGGAAAGGACTCCATGAGATCCAGCTCTAAGTCATTTTCTCAATTAGTGATCATTGTAGGAGGGCCCAGCCCATGATGGGTGGTGCACCTGAGGCCTGGAACCAGACCAATGACTCCTAGCAATGAACTTTTTGTAGGTTGGCTGATTGGACAAAGGGTATATACTGAGTGACGCATTGCAGCACCAATGCCACTAGAACGAACAAAGAGGTGCTGGAAAGATGGAGAAACAAGTTGGGTTGTTTTTTGTTTTGTTTTGTTTTCAATTGATTTTTTTCAGGGTGAGGGGATCTCCATGGGTGAGGGGAGGATATGGAGGGACTAGTAGGTGAGAGGGATTGGGGTGCACGATGTGAAATTCTCAAAGAATCAATAAAGAGTTATGTTATTTTAGTACCTATTGTATTTGGTGTTGGGTGATTATGTTTGTTAGTTTGAGCTTGGTATCCTGCCCCACCATCACTCCAGGACCTCCAGTCAAACTCCCAGTCAAGGACTTGGCCTGCGGTGCACCCTCCTCCCTGAAAGGTGTAAAACCCACAACCCAGATAATAGAAGGTATAAGTGTGGCTTTCTGCCTTCGTCTGTCTGCCACCCAGCTGTAGCGGGCACAGTGGTGAGCCGGCTGGAGACCAATGAGTACAGCAGCCTCAGTGGATCTTAGTTGCTTCCAAAAGCAAAGCAAAAAAAGAAAAACAACACTGTTTCCGCCCGGTTTCGAACCGGGGACCTTTCGCGTGTGAGGCGAACGTGATAACCACTACACTACGGAAACAGCTCATTACTTTGACTATTTGTGTCACACCCATGTATAACTGAGAAAGTTTTCATTCTGTGAGCATTCATTACGGACAGTTTCAGAAATGGTCACCTTTAGTGGGATTTTCTCCCTCTTTTATATTTATAATTTATAAATAATAACGCAAAACAAAACTCTGCCGAACTCTTCAATTCTTCAAACTTGGAAAGCGAGAGAGCAAAGCTAAGGACACAGTCTGTAAAAGAGGATTTCCAGTCTACACAGCTTCCGCATGTTCAACGCATGCGCAAGCTCATTCTTGGAGACAGAAAACGACTCTTGGGAACCTTAAATTCGCACTCTGAGTCCAGGAGAGGGTCAAAAGCCATCAGCACTGTGTGCAATAAGTGTTATTTCCTTTGCAGGCAATCAACTTGATGCCACTTGTACTAGTTTTCTGGAAAATTCTGCCATTTTTCTTGTGTATCTGGTATGTTAATAGCTGTGGAGGGATTATCTCATGAAAATATCCCATTCCACTGGGCATTTATGAAGATGATTTCCTCTTATACTGTACTGTTTAAAGTATTGCCCCTGGCCCAGGTAAAGCCGGGCTGCAGGGGACAGAAAATAAGAACAAAGAAGTATCTCCCAGCTAGGACTTATGAGTTTCTTGAGAAGCCATATGGACTGTGGCTTAGGTTAATAATTAAGGAAAACAAACAAGGTCCAGGAGTTAGCTCAAGTTCTTTCTGATATTGGTAAATGTATTTACAGGTTTAGGTGTGCATCATAACTAAACAACGCTTTAAACAACTGACTCATGTAACTAGGAGACAAAGAATCGAACGGCTAGTTAAGATAATTGGACAGGACTCTAAAATAGGAAGTGAAACAAGTAACCTGTTTTTCTGGCAATTATAAAAGATACTGTCTATGTAAATGGTTATGATGGAAAGGTTCCTGACTTATAAGAAGTCCAAAAGCTACTCCACTGTATGTGGGTTCTTGGAGATGATTGGTTTTTCATTTGTAATATGTAAAGTATTTAATAATCTAAGGGATATGAAAAACATGTTGTATGTTGCTTGTATTCATTGTAACTATTTACTTAAAAATAGAATATAACCACATTGTAATTTCTATATTGCTTGAAAGGTTCTGTTGGGGTATATATGCTGTAAGGGAAAGAATAAAGAAAGTAGAAGGAAATACCAGGAAAGATGTAGGAGGAAGATATTAAGAAGTAGTAAGAAGTCATTAGGAAGGAGAAAGAAAAACATCAGGGTAGAAGATGAGAACAGGAAAAAAAATGGTAAGGTAAAACAAGCAACAGAAAGAAAAATAAAATAGAAGAGAAACTTGCATCCCTCAGAAAAAGAAGTCTTTTTATCATCACCTCTGCATCTCATTCCCGGTCTTTCTGACCTGCAGGCTGGCCCCTTTACGATATGCAATCCTCCCAATTTCTGGCATCCTGATAGACATCTCAAGCTGATTATAACTGAACAACTTCTAGCAAAAAATTACCCCTAGCTCTCAGAGCTTAATAAAGGAGAGGCTCCTTAATAACAATAGCATGCCACTTGTCCTAACTAATGCTAAAGGGGGCCTGGCCCCAAGTACAAAGTGTCAGTTTATATAAGGTAAGCTTTACCATTTTAATCTTACATATGCTCTTCTCTGCAGTTGGATCTTTAGGTTCCCAGCCTAAGTTATACTTTGAGCAATTAAACAGATGAAACAGAAGCTGAAACTGTTGGTTCAAAAAAAAAAAAAAAAAATCTTCAAAGCACTGAAGGAACCATCTAGTGTCAGCTGTTTGTTAATTATGTTATTTTTGTAGAAATCCCCCCCCCAGAATTCTCTATGTAGACCAGGCTTTCCTAAACCTCAGAGAACTACTTACCTCAGCCCCCCAAGTACTGGGATTAAAGGTGTGTGCCACCATGCCTAACTAACACTAATATGTCTCCCGAGGCAGTCCATTATACACCTTGGATTTTACAGTAAAGATGTGGGTGGGGGAGCTCTCTCTCTCACACACACTACACCATACTCCCATTTCCTTATATATTTTCTTTCTTTGAAACAGGGTCTCATGTAGCCTAAACTGACCTTGAAATTTCTACGTAGTGGAGGATTGCCTAAAATTTATACTCCTCCTGCCTCCGCTGATGAGTGCAGTCAAAGGATTACTTTACTGTTTATTATCAAAATCAATGCACAGTAATCACTACTAAGAATTGGAAATCCAAAACTAGGCATCAGCTGCTCCTCGACTTCACCTTATTCGTTTCAAAACCACACCCACAATATAAAAAAAAAAAACATTAAACAGAAGTAGAAACATATATACAGTATAACAAGAATAGCCTTAAATTTGTATTAACATACAAGAATCCATGCCAATGTAAATTACTTAAAACTGCTAATTGCTTTTTTTGTTTGAAAGTAGCTTTAATAATCTACCTTTTATCCTATCATATTGTAAGACCCTAATTCCAGAGTCCTGATGGGCCGATGGGAGAGCCCCGAGACACAAACACCAAAACCAGGAGGTGCAACAAGCAAGGGGTATTTACTGAAAGAGTGCACTCAGGTGTCAGCAATCTCAGAGGGTTCAGGCTCTTTGTACAGAGAAAAACCGCAAATCAGCATACATGTATGGGGCACAAGGTGATTGATTACAAAGTATGATCTCATGTTTGAGAGATCACCCAGGTGTGACCTGTTCTTCTTCAAAGGAAAAAGGAAAAACCATAGAATGTACCTTATAAAGTCCCCAGACTGTCCGATGTCCAGGTGTGACCCAGACAGGGCTGTTCATCTGGAACCATTTGTTCCAGGATTGGGATCTATTTCCTTGTTGTGGGCTAAGACCTATGAAAAACTTCTTATCCCCCCCCTTTTTTTTTTTCTTTGCAAACTAGAGTCTTTCATACTCTGGCTTTCTCTTGGCTGTACATTTAGAGCCTTCACTTATTCCACAAAGGTTTGATGATTCAGTAACTAGCCCTATTTAACAAGTTCAGCCTAGCATATAACTTGATGATTCAGTAACTAGCCCTATTTAACAAGTTCAGCATAACATATAACTAGCCCCATCACCATAGTAACCTTTCTTGTTCTCATAATTCCTGATCTTTCCACCCATGCCCACTTCCATTCTTTGTGATTTTCTATATTCTGTTTCTAAGAACTATTCCTCTTACCTCCCCTGCCCCTTTCCTACATCCTTGCTCTGCAAACTAAATTCTTTCAATACCTATACCCCCCTTTTCTTTTCAAAGGAAATCCCGGAATCTCTTTTTTTTCAGTCCCTTACTCTTAACAACTTGTAACCAAACCCCCCTACTTGATGACAAATATCCATTACCCTGAGTAAAACCAAACACCATCCATCCCACCTATTGATTGGGAAAGTGGATGTCATATTCTTAAAATTACTTCCTGTTGTCTGGGAGGCAATGACATCTTTAGAGGGTCCTGTAAAAAACAAACTAATGCCTAAGGCTCAGGAAAACTCACTGCATCATTTTGTTGCCAGTCTCTGAGTAATGGGAAAGCACAGAGCTTATCGAAGGCCTGTCTGGAGTGTTGCATGAGGGTGGACTATCTTGGTTATCTATCTTGGAACTGCCCTTAGCAGTTTGTAATCCAAAGCCAATCTTTTAGAGTGGTATTTATGGACTTAGTGGCAGTATTACAGTTCAGGTAGAATCAATGTTGTAAGCCGGGTGTTGGGAGTGCATACCTTTAATCCCAGCACTCGGGAGGCAAAGGGAGGCCGATCTCTGTGAATTTGAGCCCAGCCTGGTCTACAGAGCTAGTTCCAGGACAGGCTCCAAAGCAATACAGAGAAACCCTGTCTCAAAAAAAAAAAAAAAAAAAAAAAAAAAAAAAGTCATTTTGGGACCCCATCATCTTTTTTTGGAAACTTCAGAGATTGCTGTTAGGAAAGTTTGTCATTCACTGTAGAAAACTTAAACATATTAAGTGTCATATAAGTCTTGGGGAGGTAAAATAACCAAGACCTGTTAAACATGTCTGGAATATCCAGGCTTAACTCCTAAGTGTCTGTTTAAACTCAAGCCTAAAATCACATACATGAAACCTAAGTTTAGAATTAGTACTTCATGATATCAAAAAGTACTAAACAGAACGTTTAAATTTTAAGATAGTACTCATACCTTAATGTAAATGCAAATTCTGTCCCACCTGGCCTCACAGCCACTTTGACCAAATAAACACTCAAAGACTTATATTAAGTATTAAACTGTTGGCCAATGGCTTTGGCTTCTTATTGGGTTGGCTCTGTCTTAATTATTAACACATTTCTATTAATATACATATACATATACACATACACACACACACACATATATATATATATATGTATATATATATATATATATACACACACACATACATACATATATTGGCGTCTCTTGGCAGCCTCCCTCTGCCTTCCTCTCCCCAGCTTTCTCCTGGCCTGGTAGCCCTGCCTATGCCTCTGACTGGCTACTGGCCAATCAGTGTTTTTTATTCATCAACCCATAGAGAATCATATATATAGAAGGACATTCCCCATCACCTTAAGAAAAATTTTCAAGAGTCAAAATACATGTAAGGGATAAGAGATTTGTGACAATAGTCCCTAGAGTTTGTTTTTCTTCTGTCCCATGCCAGATGGCTCTCTTCTGATATGAGACAGAAACACTGAATTTTCTTTTAACAACATGCTTGGATTTAAAGGAGAGAGCCACACTCCAAGTGAAAAGCCAGGTTTAGTTTTTAATTGAGTCAGGATTACACAAAGACAACATGTTAACATGACTGTAGAGACCAGCAAAACTAAACATTTCAAGAGGTATGTGAAATCTTACCCCATATACCATTAAGCCAGATTGTTCCTTTTCTTGGTAATTATTTCTGGTTCTCCCTTCTTTCTTAGATGCTTATTTGTCCAAAGGTATGTAAATTCCTCAAGATGGATGTTTTCTTATTTTCCTGGAAAGACAAAATCAGGACCCTGTCCAGACCCTAATTTGGTGACTCTTTCCTTTCCACGGGTTGAATGACCACATTGGTTGATGAATTATCACTGAAAAGTTCCTACACTGGCTTAAGCCTCTCCACTGACACAACAATCCAAGTCAGACCAAATCAAACCAAATTAGGAAAGGCCCACATTTAATGGATACAACCCTCCCAGATGGCCTTCCAGCCCTGCAGAGGGGCCAGAAAAACTAGTCTGGTTTCTGGGGGGGGGCAGTTTAAATACCCTGTGGGAGTGGTCTTGAGCATCTCTGAGAGACGAGGTCATCATCTGGTGGGCTTTCTGAGTTGCAGCAGGGTTTGAAGGGAGATAGCGGAGGGAGGGGACTTGGGTGGAACTTCCTCCATAACATCCCAGACTCTTTGGGCATGAATGCCAGGGGCTGGTGTGAAGCTTTCGTCTTAACATCCCAGACTAAGGATATGGACAATAGTTCATGTCTGGCTTCTTCCTGCTGACAAGGGACGATGTGGGGGAGGAGGAGTCAGGAGTTGGTGGTTTCACACTCAGTAGGTGTGGGTGGAGATGTATCTGGTTAGCTGCAATCCTGGAAACCTTAGAGGGCACCTGTTCCTTGAGGTAGAAAAGACAGGTTGCTAGGAGAAAATAGCAGGTTAGTACCATTGCCCTAATTGTACTAAACAAAGGTGAATGTGTCGGGAAAAAGAGCAAATAGACCCTTTATTGTGACATCTTGGAAAACCAGAGGGTGGAGGGTCCCCAGGTACTGGACAGACCAAGAATCCTGAAGGGATGAAGGAGTGCCTGCTTGAGCCTGGAGAGGTGGTGCCAGCATGGATGTCCTAGGAGCTTGGCAGCAGAAGGGGTAGTGAGGATCTATGTAGAGTCCTGTCCACTAGGGCTTGAGAGACTTAGGAGCAAGCTGTCTGAGGAGTGTTGGAACCCAGCAGTCTGCTGACCCCGCCCCCTGATGAGTGGCGGGATGCTCATGATCACGTCTTCTCTACGTCATGACTGGCTGCCAGGGGACTCAATTATGCATGCGCAAGTTTTCCTTTTAACGCAAGCGTGCCAAGCTCGCCTCTCTCTTGCTCTTTCTCCCTTGCTCTCTACCCCCTTCTCTGTTCCCTCTTTCTCTCTTGCTTCTCTCTCTCCTCTCTCCTCTCTCTCTCTCACTCTCACTCCCCCCCCCCCTCTCGTCTACCAACAAACTCCTGGTAGGCGCTGAGTCTCATGTTTGTGTTTCTTAGGCAATAATTATAGCAAAAGAACAAAGAGTACTCTGTTCCCAGGGAGAACGGGGCAGGCTCATGGGCAGTTTGTTCCACTGGTGTGGGGGCATGGGGATAGCTGTCAGCATGTGAACGGAGAAGGGCCCTCAAAGGGAGAGATAGGGAAGGTACCCAGCCAGTGGAGGAGTCTGGACCCTGGACCGGGAGGTGGTGATTGAGGAGGAAGGCTTGAAAGGGCTTAGGCCTGTGGGAAAATGTGGGGTATCCTGGAAGCAGGTAAGAGCAATGGGGAGAAGGGAGGGCTAAGATAACCTGAGTTCAATGCAGAGTTTGATTAGCTGTTGTTTGATGAGTCCTTTGGCCCTTCCGACCTTTCCCACCTTTCCCGAGGACTGTGGATAGGGGATGTGGAGCTTCCAGAAGTGTTGAGAGCTTCTGACACGAGCTCTATGACCCTGAAAGTGAAGGCTGGGCCCAATGTCCGTTTGGATGGCCTGTGGCACGCCACACTGACGGATGATGTGGTCCAGGAGTACCTGAGCCATCACATTTGCTGTTTCTCTGAAGGTTAGAAGTACTTCTACCCATCCTGTAAAAATGTCAACAAAGAGTCAGGAGGTAATGGAATTTTTAAGTGGGCATGTGAGTGAAATCTACCTGCCAATCCTCGCCTGGTTGATGTTCACAAAGCTGTTTCAGAGGCAGCTGTATTTGGAGGGCCCCCTGTGAACTGGCCTTGGCACAAGTCTGACAGGAGCCTACCTGTGAAATAGGAGCTCAGAGACGGACAGGGCCAAAGAGGGTCTCTAAGAAATGGAACAAAGCCTTGGGGCCTGTGTGTAGAGTCTGGTGGATGTCTGAAAAGATATATAGTGCTTGATCCTGAGGAAGGATGAGGTGGTTTTTTAAGTGGAGCCATTCATCCTTTGAATGCCCCACCCTCCCTTTAACAGTTCATCCTTCTCTTCTGGTTGATAATAGAGCTGATAGGTGAGTGTCAAAAACAAAATATGTTCTCTTAATCCCGAGGAGTTGGAGGCCAATCCCTGGGCTACTAAGTCAGCCTTGGCATTACCTAAGGCCACTGGGTCCTTGTAGGACTGGTGTCCCTGGCAGTGAATTATGGCTGCTTCTTCAGAGAGCCTATAATAGGAGCTTGGCTAAGGGGTCCATTAACTATGGGTGTGCCCTTGGTAGTGAGGAAGCCCTTTCTTTCCAGAGGACAGAATGGGTATGAACTATTAAAAAGTCAGTATATATGTTAGCCCATTGACCCTCAGCTATCTGGAGTAGTGTTCTAGTCAGTGAGTTGCTTCTACCATTTCTGTGGAAGTGATCACTGCATGTGATACCTGGCAGTTTCCTGACCTATAAGAGAACTTCTATCAAACAGTTGGAGGTTTGTGAGTGGTTGGTCTAGGAGACCAGGCAGGGGTGAGCTAAAGGCCTCCACAGCCTCTGGGCAGGAGTGTGAGGGTATCAGGAAGGGAGAGGATGGGGACTAGGACTACAGGGTTTAGGGCAGGATTGGAGGCTAAGGTAATATGGGGTTTTTCTTAGAAACAGTAAGTGAAAGACTTGGGACTCATGAGGGTCCGAGGAGGGAGAGAGAAGATCGACTCAGAAGGTCTGAGAGGCAGCAGGTGGAGTATACAGTGATAGGCTTGAACAGGATGATCTTGATAGCCTCGCGGGTGAGTTCTGCCGCCAGGGCTCTCAAGCAAGGCTGCCATCCTCGGACAGTGGGCTCCAGCTGCTTGGACAAAAAGGCGACAGCATGATTTGAAGGCCCAACCTGTTGGACTAAAGCTCTGACCCAACCTTTCATCTATGTAAAGGTGGTAAAGTCAGGTGGGGTCTGGAAGAGCAAGGGCAGGGTGGGTGAGAAGCCCTGTGGGGATCTCTCATCTCTCTGGCTGCCTGGTACAGAGGCTTGGCTGAAATGGCAAAGTTAGGCAGAAGAATCCCCTCAGGCCCAGAAATGAGAGAATCTGGGCTGCTATGATAGGGAGTTGTAAATCCCACAAGGCTTGGACTCTGTCAGAGGTGAGAGTCTTAGACCCCGGACTGAGTTGAACCCCCAAATACACATTTGGTGAGCAAAGCTGAGCCTTAGCTAGTGAAATTAAATATCCTGGGATCTGAGGAAGTTCAAGGAGTGAAGAGGTGGCCTTTTTGGGACAGAGGCAATGTGGGACTGCAGAGAAGGAGATCACCATATTGGTGAAGTGTGCTAGGATCAGGGTGCAAGGTGGAGAGATCATGAGCTAAGGCTTGTCCAAAGAAATGGGGGCTGCCCCGAAAACCCTAGGGGAGAACATTGTCCCGAAAACCTGGGGGAGAACAGTCCACGTGAGCTGCCTGAAGGACCTGGTGTCAGGGTCCTCCCCAGTGAAGGCAAAAGGGAACTATGAGTCACGGTGAAAAGGGAGAGTAAAGTGGGAGGTGGCAGGAGGGATGTTAGACAGGAGATTGTATGGGTTGTTAACCAATGGGTGTGTTGGAATAACTGCCTCAATTATGAGGTGGAGGTCTTGAACCAAATGGTAAGCACCAGCGGGCTTACACACCGGGAGAATGGAGTGTTGCAGGGTGAGTTGGTGGGAAATAACAGTCCCTGAGATAGAGGGTGGTGACAAGAGGCTTGAGGACTTGGCAGTGGGTTTCAGAAATAGGAAAATGAAGTCTGGAAGGGAAGGAAGAAGGGTCCTTAAGGCAAACTAGGACTTGTTGGTGGTGAGCAGCAACCACCGGAGGGGAAATATCCCATACTTGGGATAAGGGAGGGTAGGGACAGGACAGTCCAGGATAGGGACCTGTGAGGCCATTAAGGGAAGAAGGAAGTGGGACTCAGGAGAGAATGTTGGGGTCAAGGTGGATGTGACCCCACAGCGTCTGGACCAAGTAGAGATGCAGGGCAAGCAGGAATGACTAGGAAAAAGTGAGAGAAGAATATCCCTGCAAGAATACAGGGAAGTGTCAGGGTCATTAGTGGGAAGGAAAGGGTCCTGTCTACCCCCATGACAGAAATTGGTGAGGGAACAGTAGAACCCCAGTGAGCTATCAAAACTGAGTAGATAGCTCCCGGATCCAAAAGAAAAGCAATGGACTTACTGCTACCTGCAGTGTTACCCTAGGCTCAGAGAGGGCAATGGGAGTCTCCAAGTCTGGTCCAGATCGATCCTCCGCCAGGCTGAGTCGTTCTCAGGCTGGCACAGTCTCTGGGCCAGTGTTGGTGAGGCTGAACCTCTGTGACTTGGCTTTGAGGAAGAGCCCATACTCGGGGCATTTTGATTTCCAGTGTCCAGGCTGACGGCAGACGGGGCAAGGCCTTATGGGCGACTGAGAGTCCAGGCAGTATCTTGCAAGTGACCATCTGCCCACATTTGGAGCAGGATCCTGGCGATGTTGATTTGGGTTGAGCTCTAGCAGGATGGAGCCTCATCGTGGTCTACTTCCCTTGTACCCCTTTAGGCTTCAGGGCAGCTGCTAAGGCTTGGGCTTGGAGCATGGTCTTCTGTAGTAGCCTTGTCTGTCGGGAGAACTCAGCTACCTCTTCTCAGGCACTGAAAACTTTAAAAGCCATTTTCACCAATTCCTGTATAGGAATTTGGGGACCCTCCTCAGCCTTCTTAAATTATTTTTTTTTTTTCTGATATCCGGTGCTGACAGAGACAAGACCGTGCATGGCTCCTGCTGGGGAGGCTGGGTCAAGTCTATTACATTGAATTATGGTCTCCTATAATGAATTTAGAAAAAAGGCCAGGTCTTCGTTAGCTAGCTATATAACCTCTCGAAGTTTATCAAAATCAACAACTTTTTCTGAGTCCATCTCCATACCCTGAGGGAGGCAGTGGACCACGATGATGTCCTGGGCCATTGGGGGAAAAAATCAGCCTCCTTGGTGGAACCTTCAGATAAAAAGTTTCGACACCGGATAAGCCTCTCTGCCAGTGCAACAATCCCAATCAGACCAAATCAACCTGAATTAGAAAAAGCTCACATTTAATGGATACAGCATTCCCAGATGGGAAAGCCTCCCAGACCCCCAGAAAGGAGACAGGAAAGGGAGACCAGAAAAACCATGAATCTGGTTTCTGGGGGTCAGTTTAAATACCCTGTGGGAGTGGTCTTGAGCATCTCGGGGGAGGGGTAATCATTTGGTGGGCTCTCTGAGATGCAGTAGGGTTTGGACGGAGATGGAGGAGGCTTGGGTGGAATTTCACCATAACATCCCAGACTCTTGGGATATATGGATGCCAGAGGCTGGGGTGAAGCCTCTGCCTTAACATCCACCTTTCCCAATCAAGAGATCTCTCCGAGGTCAAATCGAACCTTTATTAATTTTGATGGTATCCATAGCTTTTCTTTCACTATGGAAACAAAAGAAAAACGCCTTGCCCAACTTACCACATATCCTGGATTCCATTCTGAGGTTGACACATCTTTAAAGTACATAGTAACAAAGTGTCAAACCCCATCCCAAGCATTTATGACTGCTGTTCCTCATAGGGACAAGGTGTAATCATCAAATGTAGCTTGACTATCCACATCAGAATAAGGACCCTCACCAAGGATTTTTATCTCTGGAAATCTTACAACCTATAACCCTACCTTGCTCTTCTAGGGCTTTAGCTTCTTCCAACCAATAGTTCCATTCCAACTGAAAATCACATTCCAATACTGCTTTAACAAAAGAAAAATTTCCAGTCATATGGAGCGATTTTGTTGTGAGTGGTCCATGTACTTTTAACATCTGCCTCACACAGGGTGAATGTATACCATAGGAAAGTATTGCTTCCTTAAATGTCATTAAATCTGACATTTCTATAGGATGCCATTTTACTTCTGTATAGCCTTGGGGATGCCGGTCATCTGGTGGTCTTTCTTGAGTGTTAATTGGGTAACTAGAAGTTGGTTCTCCTCTGAATTCTTCTGTCTGTGTCTGAATGCTTTTATCATCAGTTTTAATAATTTCTTTCTAAGGCTTGTAATGCATCAGTAGTGTCTTTTCTTAAGGCTTGTATATTCTGAATAGTAATCTGCTCTAAGGTTTGCATCTCATCCATCAACTTTCTATTCTCTTCCTCAGTAAATATTTCTAAAGCCTTTAACGTGTCAGTCAATACTGTTTTATTCTCCTTAGCAAGTATTTGTAAGGCTTGCATACCGTCAATAGTAGCTTTTTCTAAGGCCTGTATATTCTCGGGCAAGATTGTATTATTCTCCTTAATAACCATTTGTAAGGCTGGCACATTACCAGTCACCTTCTTGTTCTGCTCACAGGTAAATATTTCTAAAGCCTTTATCGTGTCAGTCAATATTGTATTATTCTCCTTAGTAACTCTTTGTAAGACTTGCATACCATCAGTAGTAGCTTTTCCTAAGACCTGTATCTTTTCAGTCAAGCTCTCCTATTTGACATCTTTATCAAACCATTTTTAAGGATAAGATATGAATTGCCAGACTGGTAACAATTATGACTGAAGCGGCATCGATCCCAGCTAAGTTGTTTATCTCCATAGTTAATTTTTCTCTCATCCCATCCATATCAGCAGTGAGCAGTGATATTTCCAATCATTGACCTGGAAAATGTTTTAAGATTGTCCTCTTCCCTTAATTGTTATTATTATTTTTTTAATAGCTTAGTTTACCGTTTAAAGGTTCTCAATCCAGTCACCAGAGTTTCGATCCTCAGACTTAGGTCGTGTAGACGTAGTGACGATGTTTGACCAGCAGGTGGAGGAGGTGTGGTACCAAAGTAGCTCAGGATCAGCACAACTGAGTGAACGCTGAGTGAAGTGGCTGGACTAGACTCTGCCCAGTGCTTTCCGCGGAGCAGAATCTGTACTGGGGGAGGAGATGGTAAGCCTCGATACTGAGCCCAGACCGGAAAACATGCAGGCGCGAAGAGCTCCGGGACGCGGGGAAGGAGCAGCAGGGAGCTCCAGGGCGCTGGGAGTGGAGAGCGGGACTCCCTGGGGTGCTCGGCGGGTGCTCAGGGAGTTTTACTGGGCGCCTCCTGGGTCGCAGGGCCGGCATCTACAGGGAGCTTCGGGGCCGGCGGGCTGGCGCGCAGGGCTCGCGGGGTGCTCCAGAATAGAGGGGCCGGCTCTCGGGGAGTGCCTGGGAGGCCGCGGGGGCGGACAGGGAATTCCGGAGCAACCTGCGACGAAGAGCTCCGGCCGTGGGGCAGGCCGTTGGGCGCGGGCAGCCTATTCAATTGGACGCCATATGATGAAGGGAGCCAAAGGATTACTTTACCATTTGTTATCAAGCAAAATTCATGCACAGTAATCACAACAAAAAATAAGAAATCCGAAACTGATCATCAGATGCTCCGCCAATGCTTCGGCTCGCATTCCTTGTTCCAAAAAGGCGCGGGTGTCCCTGGGCTCCACCTTCTCATTTGGATCACAGACTTCCCAATCAAAACTCCGCCCTTTGGATCAAAACGATCCTTTCCATTGGCTAGCGGCTGGATAAAGAATTCCCTTGACACTCCCCCTCTCAAGAACTAGAACCACAGCCAGCTCTTAAACTTGCAAGGTTTGGGGGGGGGGGGGAGACAGAGAGAGAGACAGAGAGAGACAGAGATTTGCCATAAAGTACCTGCTTAAATTATCCTGAATTCTTTAATATTACCGAGATTACTGATGTTTTCCCCAATCCTGAAGCCCCAGATAATGAAAAAGAGAATGAGCTCGGCCCAAGCAAAGCTGCAGTGTGCAAACATATCTTCCACATTTTTAGAAATGCCGCCTCAGAAGGCACATGAATTTTGAATATGGATAGATCTTGCCAAACCGTCCCCCTAGGGAGCAGTGCTTCTGGAGCTGTGTGGGAAGAGCATGATTGAATAAGATTGTAAGTTTATGTACAACTAAAACTTTGTTCCCTGACACATCTATGAAGAAAAAAATCGATGATATGTAAAAACCGGTAGTGAAGAAGGCTAAAGCCGGAGAGTCCGGTATGTTGAAATATTGCTCTCCCTTTAAAACCTGTAAATTGAGACCTAAAAGCCTGTAGGGGCAGGGTCAAAGTGAGTAAGGTTGCGGGGAGTGGTCGGATTAGGGTTTGACCAAATTACTGCCTTCTGTGTATTGCTGAAAGGAAATTGCCCAATAGACGGGAGTATGTGGCATTGATAGACGGAGTTATAGTGCTCGGTGCCTTCAGAGTATGTATCTTGCCTTCAAAATATTTTTAATTATTACTTGTTTATTCTACAAGTTAAACAACAATAACAATATGCTAAGTGAGCTGTGATGGCCGAGTGGTTAAGGCGTTGGACTCGAAATCCAATGGGATCTTCCCGCGCAGGTTCAAATCCTGCTCACAGCGTATGGTAATTTCACCATAGCTTTTCACCGTCAGGACAACCACTTTACCACGGTGACAAACTGTGTAGGATGTTTTCTTGTTGCTTTTAGTTGGAATAAAAACGTAGAACTACTGGGACAACCTTGGCTACACTCAGAAACAAAAGAAAAAAGGAAATGCCAATGGTTACTTTAAAAGTTCTTTGGTATTTAAAAAGAAGAAACAAACTAAAGACAAAGTCAAAAAAGCTGTTAGGAACCAAAATGGACTAGAGTTACAGAGCAATTGATCTGTCAGGCAAGTGGAAATGACTTACGAAAGGGACTTTGCACAAAGAGGATTGATTGTACCCTACTCACTAGCAAGCTAACCCCAAGCTTCCCCAGGAAAGTTAAAACCCAATGTTACCCCTTCTTACAAGTACGCTTTTAAGTGTTTTTGCTCACATTGAACACTTCAATCATACTCCAGCCAAACTCTCTTTTATACTTTTAGCATAACTCCCTGGGTAAAAGAGAGATGCTGGGATTTAAAGGTCTGTGTTACCATGTCTGGCTCATCTTAAATTTCAACTGAACTCTAAATTCTAAATGTATAAACAACTTTGTGATACATCCCTGTAATCCTAGAACTCCAGGAGCTGGAGGCAAGAGAACTGCCAGAATGACAGTTTCAAAACATCTAAAAGTAAAGGGAAGGAGAGGAGGAAGGTGAGGAAAGAGTGGGTTTCGTTTCATCACTTTTTCATTCAATCAACCGGCTGCAGGGTGCTTGTTTAACGTCAGAGGGAACCAACTGGCTAAATTAATGGAAACCAAGAGGCGCAGGAATGGTAAAACGAGCCTCTATAACGCAAGTGGTTCCAGGGCAGGAAATACCTTTATAAATGTATTTTAAAGGTTGTAAATTATGCAAATCAAGCATTTGTTAAATTTACATGACTTGAAACTGGGTATGTCGTTAATGTTGAAGTTAATAATAAATAGTGCAACGATATGTTTCGCGGCGGGCCAGTGGCGCAATGGATAACGCGTCTGACTACGGATCAGAAGATTCTAGGTTCGACTCCTGGCTGGCTCGTCCTCAGTTTTTTCTTTTGTTTCAAATGAGAAATTCCTGTTCAACTGTTCAGATTCTTAACAGAAACAGATTAAATCTTGAAGAACCCTGATGTTGCTCTCATTAGATTGTTGTCTTGCTCGGTTCTACCCAAGAGCTTGATATTTCTAAAATATAGAAAGGACTGTAGTTCTGAAACATCACCAAATGGATGAAACCGGTAACCCTGTTGAGAAAAAAATAAATAAACACATCCAAAGTCACATAGTGCATGTTATTGAAATGGAATGTCCAGACCACCAAATCTAGAGTTAGGACGTATCACCTGTTGCCAGGGGCTGGAGAAAGTAAGAAAAGAAAAGGAAAAAAAAAAATGAAGTCAGGTAACAATGACTATAATTTAGTGCAGCAGTAATCACTGAATCGAACACTTTAAAAGGCTGAGCTTTATTGCGCATGAATTACATCTTATTTTTTGAAAAACATAGAAACGTGGGGAAAAAAACCTAACAACTTACCAATATTTTAATGGTTCACCGCCACTCACCCCCTCACTGGCTCCCGCCCCGCCCTGGGCTGGACTCCATGGCTGCTGGCTAAGCTTCTCCCATCCTGTCCCGTTCCTGAGCACCTCCCGGACAGGTAGGTGAGAGAAGTGACAGATACTGACTCAAGAAAGAGTTCTGAGAAGCTGTTTATATTTGAAAGCAATCCCAGACAAAACCTAGGTAAAATTAAGAGTCGAGGGTATAGGAAGAGCCAGAAGCGCAGCTTTGGGGCAGTGTCTGAGCAGGTGGATCTGCCTTCTAATGTTTTCCTGAACGAGAGGCTTGAGACATGGAACAAGGAGGAGGTGCTTGAAAGGGACCTCAAGGCGAAACCAAGAAAGAACACAGATTAAATTAAAATTAATAGAGGTATATATACCATATTCTCCTTTCCAAAATCTTATCCATATCTCATAGTTTGAGTTTCAACCCGTGCTGGGATTAAAAGAATGAAGTTACACGACGCCCAGACTGTGTCTAATCCAAATGAGATGGACGGAGTGAGAGAAAGAGTTTGGAGCGCCTCTGATTTTCTCGTGTTAGAAAACCACTGCTGGCCCATAGATTCCACGGCGAGTGCCCTTTGTGCATGGCTTCGTTACAGGTAGCCACTCTGGTCTCCCTCATGGCACTTTGGATATTTCGTGGTGATTCTCCCATCGTTTCCCCCTGCGCGTCAGTTTTCTTAGGCTTACATGCCTGTAAATCCAGCAACATTACCAGACTGACTGGACATGAAGCTGGTTATACGGTTTTCCCGTGCTTCATTATCCAATGCGTGTACACGCAGGGCTGTGTTGAAACGTGGAGTGTCCCTCATGACTTAGGAGGACAGATAACTGAGAGATGCATAATTTTCATTTCTTGAGCCATATATAAGCTGAGGTCTCCTAGTTACCAAAATAGTGTGGAATCTAAGGAAAGACATCCAGGCAGAAATGGGAACATGTGTCTTCACCTACACTCATAAAATAGAGTTCCCCAGGTGAGAGGGTGGGACAGCTTGCCAAGGAGATACAGCTCTATTTTTTTTTTTTATATAATGAATTGTTGATTCTAAGTGTGGAGAGAAAGGAAATTATGAAGTTCATAGTATCACCTACTCAGAGAAGTTTTCACATTCTTGCTGAAAATAGAAGAAAAAACTCGCAGACTCGCAGAAGCATGATGAATTAGGCCCTCTATGAAAGACAGACAGGCATGTTCTACAATTAGAAGAGGGGTTTGCAAAGCAAGTGTCTGATCAGTGAGATGTGTGGAGAATATATAAAGGAGCTCAGTAATAAGAATGCCACACATGCTGGGCACAGTGATTCTAACTAGCCTGTAATTCCAACATTTGAGAACCAAGGCAAAAGGGTCTGGAGTTCAAGACCACCCTGGGCTCTATCTCAAAAAATTAAAAAGCAAGTAAATATTTTAGCACACACAAAAGTGGACGCACACTGGTCAGTGTATACTATACACCTTTAATCCCAGCAGGTAGATCTCTGAGAGTTCAAGGGCAACCTGATCAACATTTGTGAGCTCCTGGACAGGCTCCAAAGCTACAGAGAAACCCATTCTCACTGTGTGTATGGAGGGGGGAGGGAGGAAAGGAAGGGGGGAAGTATACATAAAAATACTAAATAAGCACAAGAAAAAAAAATGCTTAAATCTTTAGGGAGTTACAAATTAAAGCCACCAAGATTCTTGAATGTTTACGATAGTTAAGAACATCCACTGTTGGTGAGGATGTGGGGGAAAGCAGTCACTGCTGGAACGTAGCTTCCAGAAACAACTAAGTGGTTTCTCCTAAAACTTGTACAGCAAAGATGACAACAGGGCATTAAGAATTCACACCACCGTGGAGAAGGACTGGAACAGATCCTAAAAAACATCAGCAGCCAAACAACCGCAACTGCTACAGCCACCAGGCCCAAGGATGGTATCACCACACTAGACGATGCTCCAATTAAATCTTTCTCTGCTGAAAGGGTAACCAGCCCAAGCACATTTGCTTAATCCCACCCTCCTGGGGGGAGGGTTTGTTTTGTTTTTAGGACTCTCTCTGATAATTGGATTACCTCCTACATGGTTAAGTAAATTGAAAACTCCATGTTGATTGTTGCTTTCCTAAACGTTCTGGTTGAACACTTCTGTGAAGACTGGTCTGGCAATCTGCTCTGGGGAGGATTCTCCTGCCTCTTGTCAGCAGGATCACCGAGCAACTCAGCCCAGAAGGAGTTACTTACCTCAGTACTCAACAAGGTTTCAACAACGTCTTCTCATGAAGTAAATTGTCTGCAGAATCCAAGTTTCTTTTTTTGTCTGAAAACCAGACTTAGAGTACCCATTTCCCATTGTGATAGCCTAAAAGCACATTGACATTTATTCAAATACCTGCTTTATCTTTCTTGTCTCACAGGTAAAAGAAAACACTCAAAAACTGGAATTTTACATAAAGAACTCTTTCCCTCAGGAGGGAAAACAACTCAAGGTTTTAGTAAGTCTCTGCCAGGAGTGGGGCTCCAACAGACTTATGTTTATTGGCTATTAAACCCAACACCTAAAACACTCAGCCACCCCAGTAATAGAAGAAACAGCTACCTGTCAAACCATACCGCAGTATAATATCTAGTCTAAGTGGTTATGACATTTCAGCTATGAAATCTGGCGTTAGATTTAAAGGAAACAAAGTCTTGCAAGTGCTGTACATATACATATATTTATTATCAGAGCACAGGTTATTTGTTTATTGATAATGCTTATGCTGAATAAAGTTTTTCTGTTCCGACTTGAAGCTTCTCAGACACAACCTAGCAGGGTGGGATTAAAAGCTTGCATATAGGATCCATTTTTAACTAATTCAAAAAAGTAGGGGCACCTTCGAGGGCGTTTCTGTAGTGTAGTGGTTATCACGTTCGCCTAACACGCGAAAGGTCCCCGGTTCGAAGCCGGGCGGAAACAGATGTATGCTTTTGCAAATTCTAAGTCTTCCGGCTTTGCAATAGGACTGCCAAACACAATGACAGCTAAAATGGATCTGCACTTTAGCCACTCCTGGCTCATACACAGAGAAGGACAAAGTCAAGTGGGGCCAAGCAGATTGAAGTGTTTTGGAGTTTCTTCTGTGTCATTTCTGTTCTGGGTTTTTTGTTTTTCTAGTGGTAGTGTTTTTGACTACCACTGTAGACTTTGTAGCAATTCTGTTTTAACATCTTTAATTAAAAAAAAAAAAAGTTTTCTTTTAAAAAGTAATTAGGGATGGAGAGATAGTTCAGCAGTTAAGAGCATTCGTTGACAGTTTAATTCGCAGAACCTAGGTTACGTAGCTCCTGCACTCACTTGCACACAGGCACACACACACATAATTGCTAATATTTTTTAAAGGGGAAAGCATGGTTCTGGCTCGCCTGTGGTGTGTGTGCGCGTGCATGTATGTATGCGTGCGTGCGTGCGTGTGTGTGTGTGTGTGTGCGCGCGCGCGCGTGTGTATTGTGTACATACGTGAGAGGTAGGAAGTAAATGATAATGACACTAACAGCACCCAAGGTTCCAGTCAGTGACAGACAACCCTTTTATTTTTATCAAAGCACACGGGACCGAAGGTGTGAGAACCACACCATCGCACCAAAGAGAAAAGGCATCTTGGATCCCAGGCTCAGACAAATATATCCAGCAGCGTTCATAAAGGAAAAAACAAAACAAACCAAGCGGTGGCCTCGACCCGTAGCGGATGGGGGTGATACTGATGACTCTGGTGGGGAATCTTGGTAAACCAGCAGCATACCAAGCAGCAAGGCAGTGCCCTGGGGAAAGTGAGAAGAATGCCCATCACAGATCAATTGCCCCAGCCACAACAACACATCCACCTACTCTCAGGATTTTGTGGAGTCCCGGACTGCTCGGGAACCTGAAGAGCGCCAGTCAGGAAGAATCTCCTGGTGCAGACCGGTTAAATCCCGCGGGGCAGGACAGCAGTGAGACACCAGAACCATCCAAAGGATGGTTAGAGGAACCTAACCCCTTGATGTACATAACAAATGGCCTATGTAAAAACTCCCAGTCCTGGGAAAGGATATCCACCCTCAACCTAGGTCAACATCCAGATGTCAGTCCTTTGTTCTAGAAAAACAAAACGAAAAAACAGATAACAACTGGCTGCCTTTTTGTAGGCTCACCTGGCCCGGGAGATGAGGCTATAGGGATTCCCCAAATCCCCTAAAATAACTAACTAACTAATTTGTGACCCCGTGACCCTTGCTTAATCTTGCTTAACTGCGTGGTTTTTGCTTAACCTTGTAGTTTTTGCCTTTATAAACTCCCTGCAACTGAAACTCGAGGCCTTCTCCTGAAGCTGGTGTGTGTGCCAGCTTGCTGGACGAGGTCCCTGCCTAGGCTTTTATTCAAGAATTCAATTTAAAAAAAAAAAAAAAAAAAAAAAAAAAAAAAACCTTGCGCTTTTGAATTCGGTGAGTTGGGCTCCTTGGTGGTTTTCTTGGGAGTCTTACGGACTAGGTGTAACAAGCAGGACAAACAGTCCCTGGATTGTCGCTACAACTTTCAGAAGTACTTAAAACTTTATCCATCACCCTTCTTCATTTTCACTGTTGTTTATTGTTGGTTCAATGCACTCTGTTCAGGAACTTCTTGGCCTCAACAGGAATTTTAAAACCAAAACACTCCAACTTGGTAGTTTTGTTTTGTTTTTTTTTTTCCGTGCATGCTTGTGGAGGGTCAGTCAAGCTGATTTCTGAAGACATCATGTCCTGACCAAACCTCTCCCCAGCTCCTTTAGTCCGGAGGACGGAGGACGTCAGGCCTTTTACCTTGGTCCCCTCGACCGCCCGCCCGCCCCCCCCCCCACACACACCTGTTCCTTTGCCTTTGTGAATCTATACTGCTGAAGACCGCCGGGTTGAAGTAATCAGAATCTCCAGATGTCTGGTCACCGCTCCTACCCCGACCGAACCTCTGGGATTGTTTCTGAAAGCTGGTTAAAAAACAAAACAAAATAGGCCCTTGAAGACTAGTATGAAAAGAACGTGGGGACAGACTTGTAGAGTTCTTAATGTGTTTCATTCTGCTATCTTTAAGTCAGTCTTATTTGCAGCCATTAGAGTCTGAAAAGGGGAAGCTATTAGAGACCAACAGTAGTGATAGGAGACTTGGTTGGGGTAAAGGTTTTGTACTGAGGGCCAGAGGTCAAACTTAGATTCTGCTACCGAATGTAATCTGAATCTGAGTGAATTTCTTCTATTTCTGATGTGGATATTGTTATGATAAAGCTTGAGGGGGACCTTGGGTGGGGGATCATGGCGGATTCCTTGGCAGGCGAGGGTGACCCGAGGTGGGGAACAAGCACACCAAACAGACAGAGCTTAAGTGGGCTTTATTAGAAAGGGGAGAGAAGGGTGAGGAAAGAGAAAAGAGATAAAGAGGCACAGAGACAGAGGACAGAAGAGAAGAGGGAGACAGAAAAAGTTCTGTCTGCCCCGGGGGAATAGCGGGAAGAGAGAGCAGGGAAAGAAAGCAGAAAGAGAGCACATCCTTTAAAGGGGTCCTTTGTTTGCACCTGCATGCTGACTACAATCATGGAACCCTGGGCTGACCAGGGTACTGCCTGAGTGCATTCTGCCAGGTGACAGGAGCAGGGCATGATAATGCCTGAATCCTTACAGATACTGCAGACAGATTCATAAAGTAATGACCAAATCTTGTTTTTGTGTGTATTTCTAAGAAATAGAACTATTGGGTTTGTACATAAATACACTAGGATTACCCAATGCTAACGCATGCGGTCACTCCCCATCTCCACTTTTTGCTCTTGTCCCGGAACTGTGATCCAGCACTGGTTCTGACTCCAGCTAACAAGTGGCAGGGAAACATTTCCCATGTTTGGCCCTCATTCCATGGTCTTTTCCAGACTCTGTTCCCAGCAATTGTTAATTGATAGTGAATATAGCTTCACTCTTAATCCTTGATTCCATTCCATGGAAATAAAAAGCATGCTGTATATTCTCCTGTAAGAGTATATTGCAAGTTAGGCTTTCTCTTTACTGTAAATATAACTTATTTTATCTGTATAAAAAAATAAGCTATTGCATCATCTTGAATTTATTGAGCAGGTTGTAAATTCTGAAAAAAAATGATACAATCATTGTGAAAAATTAAATGCAGGACATAAACATTTATTTTGCTTGTTTGACTTTTTAAAACATTTATTTTGATATATTTTAACTGTGCATGTGCATGTGTGTGTCTGTGTATGTGCCCGTGCGTGCACACATGTAAATTCAGCTGCTTGTGGAGGTCAAAATCATCAGATCACCATGAATCTCCATTTAAACTCTTTTAATATATATATGTGTGTGTATGTGTCTATGCGTATAATTAAGAACACTCATACAAAGCCAGACGTGTTGGTGAACACCTTTAATCCTAACACTCTGGAGGCAGAGGCAGACAGATTTCTGTGAGTTTGAAGCTAGCTTGGTCTACAAAGCATGTTCCAGGACAGCTGTGGCTACACAGAGAAACCTGTCTGGGAAAATCAAACAAAAAGAAGAAGAGGAGGAGGAGAAAGATGATGATGATGACTCATACAGTTGCAGAATTTTATATGCCATTCTCTAGGGCATATACTCCTTTCCATACTCCTTCCTCTACCTCCATTCCCAGCCCTCACTTCATTTAGTTCTTTCTGTTCTTTATTTCTATAACCCCCTTCATACTACTTGTGTTTTATCTCCTTTCCCTGGAGGCCCACCTCCAATGTCCCCTTACTGGTTTCCTGGCTCTTACGGGTACTCTAGTTTAAACAAACATCTAAAGATTCAAATCTAACATCCACATGAGAAAAAAACATGTCTGCCTTTCTGTGCTGGGGTTACCTCACCAGGAACTACTATTTCTAGTTTTAACCACTTACTAGTGAATTTCATGATTGCATTTTTCTTTACAGCTAAATAATATATTGCTGTGAAAATGTACCACTGCTTACATCAGCTGATGGACTTTTGGGCTGTTCCCATCTTCTGGCTATTGTGATTAAGCAACAATGAAGATAGATGAACAAGTATCTCTTTGTAGTAGAGATTAGAGTCCTCTGAGCATACCCTCAAGAGTGATGTATCTGCATCATATGATGGATTTCTCTAGCCTTTTGAGGAAACTGTACGATCTCCATAGTGATATTAATTTACACTCCTTTCCCCATGTTCAAGACAGCATTTGCTGCCATTTTTTCTTCTTAATCTTAGCCATTCTGGGTGGAGAAAGATGAAATCGCAAAGTAGCTTTAATTTATGTTTTCCTGATGGCTAAGGATGTTGAACATAAAAAAAAGAAAGATGTTTCTCAGCCATTTGTATTTCTTCTTTTGAGAATCTGTTTAGTCCCATGCCCCAATTTTTAATTAAATTATTTGTTTTCTTGGCATTTAGAATTTTTACCTTTTTAAAAAAATTATTTTAGCTACTAATCCTCTTTCAGATGTATAGCCAGTAAACATTTTTTCCCATGTTACAGGCAGCCACTTTACATGTAGAGATCCATATGGTTGTTGAAAGTGATTGTTTGAAGGAACTTGAGATGTACATTTTTCACCAAGTGCTCCTAAGAGGAGGTTTAACCTAGTGTTATGTTGTTGAACTAGACTAGTGCCCATTCTCAGTACAGTACAAAGAATTCATTTTTACTACCTATTATGTTCCCTTTTTTTGTGTTTGTGTTCAGGACCCTGGGTTCAATCCTCAACGCTGAAGAAAAAAATTACAATAGAAAAGGAAAAGTATAGAAAGTGATAGAATCAGACTTGTCAAAGATTGAGGATAGACTGTCCTAATGAAAGCGACTCTGAGAGGTGCAGCTGACAAACTTGTGAAATACAAAGCAATTTGGTATGACTGGAAAGAGTCCAACAGTACAGGGGTATGAAATGAAACTGTGAAGGTAATAGGATAGGTTATGCTCTAGATTTTACCCTAAGTAAGATGTGGAGTCAGGAGTGTATCCTGAGCCATGAAGGGAATAGCTGGTCTCGTATTTAATGGAATCTCCTGTTTGCTGAGTATAAATAGCCATATGACAGAAAGAGGAGACCCTCTAAGAGGCTTCTTAGATAAATCAGTGGTAGCCCAGAATGAGACAACTGAAGTATGAAAGTTGCCAAATCCTTGATAAGTTTTAAAGAAGAGGTACCAAACTTAATTAATGAATTATTGTTACAAGTATTACAATGTACATGTTGGTGGAATTTAGTGTCTAGTAAAGGAAGAAACATGAATCCCAAGCTGACTAAAGCTTACTTTCAAGTTAGAGGGACATATCACACACACACACACACACACACACAAACACACACACACACACGTGAAAACATGTGTAATACTTCTCATAATTAGTGCCTGAAGGGATGGCTTAGTCATTTAGAATACTTGATGCTCTTGGAGAAGACCCATCTTTGCTTCCCAGCACCTAGAATCATCTGTAACTCTAGTTCTGGAGGATCTTATACCCTCTTCTAACCTCCTTGGGCACTAGGCACATACATGGTGCATATATATATATATATATATATATGCATGCATGCAAAGCACTCACACACTCTAAATACTTCTTTTAGTGCCTTGAAAAGGAATAAAACATCAAGCTGGATAGAGATAAAGGACCACACCTTTGTCAATTAAACATTTTTTCCCCTTGTATTCCAGGCTGCCCTCAAACTTGCTTTGTGTAGCTGAAGATGACTGTGCTTCTGATCCTCATCTCCACCTCCTGAGTGATGGGATTACAGGTGTCCCAGTCTTTCATCACCACACCTGGCTAATTTGGTGCTGGAGGCTGAACTCAGCATGCCATGTATGATAGGTAAACATTCTACCACATCCAGCTCATTTTGCCTTTGTAAAAAATTGTTCTTTCTGAACTTAAAAATTAAGGAGCAAACCCCATGGATTTATGAAGAAACATCAACTTACAGAGAGGACAAGCAAGGATTAGAATTATGAAGTATCATAAGCCTGCTATGTTCATACACTGTAAAGGTTTTAAGGAACGAATGGTAAATTTGTGTAGGTCAGAGAAGTGGAGGTGATATGGGAAGCCTGGAAAGCAGATAATGTAAAAACCCGAGACCAAAGAGCAGAGGGGAGACTGATTGTTGGGACAACCAAAGATGTGCTGAGAGGCAGGGAGGAAAGACCAAGAGCAAGGAGGAAATGAGGGTGCTAGAGAGAGGAGGTACTAAGGTAAAAAGGGAAGAAAAAAGTAAAAGACAGTAAAGCAGGGACGGGGAATGGAAAATCAACAGGGAAAAGGCTGACTGGCAAGGAAGGAAATGAAGATGCAGAGGAAAAGAAAGCCAGGTGCAGGGAGCATTGCTATGTCAGCCAGCCTCTACAGACTCTAGCGTCTGGCTATGCTTTAGCGATTACTAAGGACGCCTGACCTGTCAGGAGAGCATCCCAAAAGAAACATGAGCTTCTCATGAAAGCAAAGCCCAGCTATGACGGCATATCATAGGTTTTTAGTGATGGAGAAAGAGAGCATACCTGAACCTTTCCTTGCACAGAGTGCTGGACAGAATGGCAGCCAAGGCTCCATGGCTGGGTTTCTTATTTCTGGTTTCCCTCTGGGGGCTGTCAGCTCCAGGTAAGAGGGGGTTGAGGGTCGAGTAGGGAGACCTACAGAACCCAGCCTAACTCCCATGCCTTCCTGTTTCATAGCCTTGCTTCTCAGGCGCCTGAGAGAACACATTCAGAAATTTCAGGAGAGCTCCAGCCTGAATCCAGGCTTCGGTCTAAGCCAGGGTTTTATGGATGTCCCCAAACAAGGGTGGCTGGAGCAACCTCTGGATCCCTTCAACACATCTGATAGACGGACCTTCTTGCAGGTAAGTCTAGTAGAGGAAGTCACTGTTCACTTCACTGTCTGGTCAGTCACCTTACTCTATTCCTAGTTTGTGTCCCCCAAACCTCTAGCCTCCTCTTTTTACCTTGTCCTACACACCAGTAGTCTCAGAACTTGGAGGGCCAGGAGTTTGATAGCCTGGGCTCCATAATGATTTAAGACCAGTGTGAGTGACATAATACTGCCTCAAAGGGCAGGGAGCCTAGCAGATTTTAGCATGTAGAAGTTCAAACTAGCCTTGAAACCAGTAGTAACAACAGGTGTTCAAAAATCACAAGAAGGAATAAACAAATTTACACTTTTCTACTGCCTCCCCTGTACATAATCTCCAAAGGGTGTCCTACTATTCCTGCTCCCACTAACACTGCTTCCCAAAATAATAGGAGCCTACCATGCACCAGCCAGATCTCTCTGCCCTGAGGATTTCAGAATAAAAACACAAACAAAAATCAGTTTATTGAGCACATTGCAAAACCACAGCAAGCTGGGCAGTATCTAGAGTCCCCACCTCTGCATCCCAGAACCCAAAATATCTCCTTCTATGGTTATGTGACCTACACAAGCCCAGCTAAGACACCACTAAATAGAAGTATTCTTAGGGAAAAGGCTGAAGTGAAGGAGGAGTCAGGATGCTGTGTCATTTCTTCTCTCTCACCTCCACTCTTAGCGGTACTGGGTGAATGATCGACACCGAGCTGGCCAAGATGCACCTGTATTTCTTCACATAGGGGGTGAAGGCAGCCTTGGGCCTGGCTCAGTGATGGCAGGTAAGAAGCAAGGTTTGGGGAGCTGGAGACTAGGAAGGAGAACCACAGATGACAATAATGTGAGCCCTCAGAAGCCCATAGTTCATAACTCATGTCCACCTCTCTACCATGTGCTCTTCACAGGGCATCCTGTAGCACTGGCCCCTGCCTGGGGGGCCCTGGTGATAAGTTTGGAACACAGATTCTATGGTCTGAGTATGCCTTCTGGGGGCCTGGATATGGCCCAGCTTCGATACTTGTCCAGCCGCAATGCGTGAGTGGGGATAAGGAAAGTGTTTGAAATTATAAGACTAGAATGCTGTTAATGTTTCCACAGCTGTGTCTCTGCTACTGTCCATTATCCTCTGAGTGTCCGGCTTCCCCTCTTCTCTGTGTTTCATAGTCTCTTACTCTTTCACCTGTCATCTCTAACCCTCTCTTTCTAATTCTGACTTTCTCTTGCCTTCCATTCTTGTCTTTCTGTCCAAAGAACACTGTGAGCAGTCTCTCACTGTGGACTACTATTCCTGACCACCAGAATCTCTCTTAGCAATTATAGCCACATCCTGTTTCTGCCCTTGACCTCCATGTAGAAAATGGAATCCTGTCTGAGCATATATAGGATCATGACTCTCAAGATCATTGCTTACACCTCCCCTGCTGCTCAGGAGTCTTTCTAGAAGCCAGTTATCTCTGACACTCACAGTAGCTTAGCTACACTCAAATTCTTGCTACACACTGGCAGATATATTGTCTCAAGCTTTGGAACTTTTCCCTCTTCAAAGAGCAGCCTTTCCCCAGATATTTGTTTGTCTCTCCTTTGTGCCTCATGTCTGTGACTAACCCCCACTATTTCTTCCCCCAACCTCTCACCGCCTTTAATACTCTCAGCCAGGCTTATCTCTTGTTTCTGACTTTGCACCTCTCTTTTTCTATCGGTCTACATCTCTCCTTCTCAGTTTTCTCTAAAAGCTCAATTGACTTCGAATGGACAGCCACAAGGCTGAGAACCATCTCAGAAAAGCTGAGAGAGGAGATACTGCAGTGTCTTTCTCCTTTCTGCTTTGAGTTTCTCCCAGCCCCCAGTTCCTTAGCCTATCCAGCCTCCCTCATCTTCTGAGGAGCCCTCCTTGACTACCCCGGCTTCTTTTTATTTTTGTTAAGTTTTTAAGCTAACGTGCTAGGGAACTTTTCTGTTCTCACCTAAAACGAGTATTGAAAGAAGGTAGGTGGGTCTTCTCCCTTGGCTTAAGCAGAAAGGGTCATCGGGAAAAGCCTGGAACCCAGCTTAGGTTAAGGGATGGGCATATAGAGGACCCCAGGAGTGGAAGGTCCAACGCTCCCTCTTTTGCAGGTTGGCTGACGTGGCCTCCGCCCGCCAGGTGCTCTCCCGCCTCCTCAACGTGTCCTCTTCCAGCCCCTGGATCTGCTTCGGAGGCTCCTACGCTGGCTCTCTGGCGACCTGGACCCGGTTGAAGGTTCTCGGAATTTCATGAGTGGGCAGGGGTGGAGAGGTCCTCCTAGTGTCCGAACCAGGAATATTAGGGCGCACTCCCCCGCCGCTACCTACTCATGCACGTCACTGGGGCGGAAGAGGGATTTGGGTCATGGGCACCCCTCCTCGGTCCAGGCTGACCCCGCTCCTTTCGTAGTTCCCCCACCTAGTCTTCGCCGCCGTCGCCTCCTCCGCACCGCTTAGCGCGGTGCTGGACTTCTACGCCTACAACGAGGTAAGAGGTCAGTGGCGGGGGTGGGGGATGAGTGGGACCCGAGGCAAAGCCAGAGCCGGCCGTTCCCTTTCGTCCTTCCTGCCCGCCGCAGGTGGTGGCCAGAAGCTTGACACAAGTTGCGATTGGCGGATCGCTGGAGGTAGGCGGGAGCCTAAAGTGTGGAGAAAGAAGAGAGAGCGGGAAGAGCTCAGGAGAGCTCGGTTAGGGCAGCCGTGTTGCGGAAGACTTTAGTCCCGGGATTCGGGGATGTTTGGGAATTGCTGGGACTGGAGACTGGAGGATGCATCCAGAGAGGAGGGAGCCGTGTAGGGATAGGAGGTACTGGAGGGCTAGAGAGGAGCCAATAAAGGGCGGGGCCGAGGAGGGGCGTGGCAGGTGAGGGAAGGACTTATCGGAGGGTGGGGCCTTTATCTAGTCTTCCGGAGTGAAAGTAGAACCCTGAAGAAGATGCGAAAGAATAGGAGGGAAAATTTAGAGAGGACATGGACCCGGGGTGGGAACCGCCCCAAGAGGATGCGGTTCTAAGCAAGGGAAAACCCAGGCCTCCCGTGAACGTCGCTTCTCGGTTTCCGAAGTGTCTAGCGGCGGTCTCCGCAGCATTCGCGGAGGTGGAGCGGCTTCTGCGCGCAGGCCCCGCCGCTCAGGCTGTGCTGAGAGAGGAGCTGGGCGCCTGCGGGTCCCTGGATCTTAAGGAAGACCAGGGGGAGTTGCTGGGGGCGTTGCAGGCGCTGGTGGGAGGCACCGTGCAGTACGACGGGCAGGCGGGAGCGCCGCTAAGAGTGCGCCAGCTCTGCGGGCTCCTCCTCGGGGACTCTGGCAACCGCAGTCACTCCACGCCCTACCTCGGGCTTCGCCGGGCGGTGCAGGTAAGCTACCCGGACGTGCGCGCGAGCCAGGAGTTAGCAGACCAAGGCTGCGCTTCCACTTCTGCTGAACTCAGACAATCGAAACCCTTTTCTTATCCTTAGGTTCTTCATCAGTAAAATAAGGTTTGCATACTGCACCCGGCTGATAGTAAAGTTAGCTTATTAAGCAACACACGGTATACAAATGTTAGAGAACATGATTATCTCTTTTTACCTTGTTATTTGTTCTTAGACGCAGCACTATCTGGCAAATGGCAAGTGCACAATAGTACTTAAGATTTAAGTGGGGGCTCTGAGATAAGAGTTCTAGGGGTACCCCTACTTCCCGTTTTACAGTTACGGTTCCTCACTTTCCCTGCTCTAATTCTGGACCAAGTTCTTTAAGAATACCCTACAACACCTGTAAGTAATACTCCACTTACAGAAGAGCAAACAGGTAGAACGGTTGACTCTTGCCCAGGGTATTGCAGATGGTAAGAACTTGGATATTTAGTTACAGGGACCTCCCTCCCACTGACTTCTGACACCCAGGAATACTCAGGAACTTATCCTTCTCACTTTTGACTTGTAGCCCTACTATGGGCCCTTGGCACCCTTACTTGCGACTATATATGTATTCTTGTATGTGTTTGTTGTCCCCTAGATAGTCTTGCGCAGCATGGGCCAGAGGTGTTTAAGCTTTTCCCGGGCAGAGACAGTGGCACAGCTGAGAGCCACCGAAGCTCAAGTGTCTGGCGTGGGGGACCGGCAGTGGTTGTACCAAACGTGCACTGAGTTCGGCTTTTGTGAGTGGACTGCCAAACTCCCAAACCAGAGCATCTTAAAGATTCTCTGAACTCAGGGTCACAATTAACCAGACCCCTAGGCCCTGTGTAACCCCAGAGGTGCCTGGCTGGAGAATGTAATCAGTCACCTGGTGAGACATGCCTTCTAACACTCACACTTCAGGCCTCAACCTGAGTGCCCCCTTCTCCCTCTCTCCTTCCTTGTGTTTCCTGTTTTGTATCACAGAAAATCTCTGGCCTTGATTGGTCATTGGGCTAGAAATGTTACCTTGATGCCTCCTTCCCATAGTCCAGACGTCCTGTCAAGCACTGAGTCTTGCCCACTCTGCAACCTATCTTCCCCTCCTCTATTTCTTACTCTGTGGTCCTGCCAGAGCCACCCCTGCCCCGCCCCACACACACACTGCTGCCTGGATTCCCTGGCCTTTTCTACTATCTAGGCTTGAACTTCACCTGTGCAGTCTGACTTCTGTACCATAGCCAGAGAAATCTTCCTATATATGAGATTGTACTTCAGTGACCCAAGGTTGGAGTTGCCAGACAAAATACAGGATGACCAGTTAAATCTGAACTGCAGAAAGCAAACAAACACTGCACATTAAAAAACTCAAACATTACAAGTACAAAAGAAGTGGGATTTTTGTGTTTCTGAATATAGATATCCTGAATCATTTGTCAAATCTGGTCATCTTACCCCAGAATTAAGCCTTTGTTTTCTTTTGTGGGACATAGTCTTACTATGTAGCCCAGGTTTACCTTAAACTCACAGTATCCTCCTGCTTCAACCTGAATGCTGACATGACAGGTATATGCCACCATATCCAGCTCAAAGTTGAGTTCTAATTTCTTTCTACACTTTGAAGACAAGCAAGGGAAGTGGCATGACATAAAATGTTCAAATTCTATTTCCTGTCTACACGCTCTTGGACAAACTCCAGCAAGTACCCCGCTGAGATTAGCCAGTTTACACATCCATAAACTGGCAATAACAGCAGTACTTTTCTTCTTACACAGCTTGGCGTATTTTAGGCTGCCCAATACACCAGCTTAGAAATTTGACATCTTCTTGTTCAATGTGCTAGGATGATCTATTCCACCTTTTGTATGGTTTGCTGATCTTTCAGTCTCACCACAAGACACCCCCAATTTCTTCCATTTTTTTCTCAAGACAAAAACCTGTGTCCCACTTCTAACATGAATATATGTATGTATGTATGTATGTATGTATATTCCCCCTTCTCCCCGTCTAAGTGCTATATAACAACAGAGCATAGAATTATTTGGTTACCACTTTCTGCTCAATATTGCCCAGCATATGTCTGAGTGCATTGTAGGTAGTCAACAAATGGTGAAGGAAGGAAAACATTCATGTGAGGCCAAGGAAGTTACCCAGAAGAGTATGAGCTGTGGATTTTAAGCAGGGGAGTCATGATCCAATTTGAGAACCAGTCATTGCAGATTCTCTCTTCCCTCTAAACCTTTGCACTTTTTCTTTTCCCTATTGGTCATTTCTTCTTATTGTTTGGCTCAACCATCCAAATTTTCCAAATCCTTATTCTTGCAGGGTGCCCTCCCTAAGCTCATTGAGCTCTCTCTAGAAGCCCCACCTCCTCTCTTTTTCCATCACAGCCCCACTCAGGGATGTCATGATCTGGGATAGGTGAGCCTGTTTGGCAGAACTGTAAGCTCATGAAGGTCACTACTAGGAGTGTTTTTAAAAATTATTATTGAAGGAGAGTAGGGGCCTGGCTATATATATTCTTCATACTTAAAGATATTCTCTTTCCACAGATGTCACCTGTGAGAGTCCTCATTGTCCTTTTTCCCAGCTTCCAGCACTGCCCTCCCAGCTAGATCTGTGTGAACAAGTGTTTGGTCTCTCAGCTTCATCTGTTGCTCAGGCTGTGGCCCAGACAAACTCTTACTATGGTGGCCAGACCCCCAGAGCCACCCAAGTACTTTATGTTAATGGTGAGTATGCCACCAGAGCCTGGCTCTACAACATTATTGTAGCCCCAGTTCAGCACCATCCTCTCCTTTGTTTCCAGGGGACACCGATCCCTGGCAGGTGCTAAGTGTAACACAGGACTTGGGACCCTCTGAGCCAGCTCTTCTCATTCCTAGTGCCTCTCACTGCTTCGATATGGCACCTATGAGACCTTCAGACTCTCCCAGCCTCCGACTGGGGCGCCAGGTAAGAGAAAAGGCTCTGAGTATTTTATATGCTCATTTATATACTTACTTGCATGACCCTTCTTTTACCAGTGCTGAGTTCTGATTTCCAGAATGTTCTGCAACTCTTTACAGAAAATCTTCCAGCAGTTACAGGTCTGGCTTAAAGATACAAAGAAGAACCAGGATTGATGTGTGATCTAAACCCAGTCCTTCACCAGTCGTATCATGGCAACTTCATCCTGGCATTTTTCTACACTGTTACAAAAGAAATCAGTTGGCTTGGAAGGAGGAAATCCCAAGACTTGGAATTCAGTGCCTATTCTGCATGCTTGTTTTCCAGTCATCCTCACTGCCAACTAGAAGTTGTATTTGTCATAGTTTGTGTAAATGTAGGCCAGTGATTACTGTCCTTGCAGGCATCCAGATTCTGTGTGGTAAATGTCAGGGAAATATGGCTCTACATGCTGGAGCTTTCTACTGTAAGATCAGAATCTGGCTTGAACTGGGCACCTACTGCACATGACTCTCTACTTCCAAACTCTGTCTTAGTCTGCCGTGGTTAATTATTGTCAACTTAACTAAATTTAGAATCATCATGGAAACAACTCTGGACTGTCTTTGAGGACGTATCCAGCAAAGTTATACTAGAAAGACTCCCCTGAAGTGATGGTGACATCTCTGAGGTTCCAGCTAAGTAAAAAGGGAAACTGAGCACCAATATTCATGCCTCCCTGCTTTCTGACTAGTTGTCTCACATTCCTGCGGTTAATGGCTAGGCTCACAACCAAAAATAACCATCACACTTCCATTTAGATATTTAGTATGTGTGCTGCTCTTACACATGGTGTGTGCTTATTGTCTGTTCAGAGTCAGGCTGCCCTCCTCAAAAAGAGAAACACACCCTTCCTGCAGAATTCACATACTTGGGTTTTCCTCCTGCTCTGCTAGATGAGCCTTCAAATATTTTCTGCAAAGGTCCTTTCAGTTTGACACCTAGATGGGTTTAGCATAGATCCACCCTCTCCCTTTAAGCATTCTCAGAGATTCTGGAGAGAATTCACCCTGGAGGTTGTTAAAGGAGCAGCCTCTTAGCAGTGATATTATGGGTATCACCAAAAGCTTAAAGAAAAAAAAGAAATAAAAATCTCTAGCATAGCCCCCTTCCTTTGCTGGCTTGCTTGCTCCTAAGTGGTTGTCACTATCCTAGACTTGCAAAGATTAAAAATTAAATGAAACCTCATCAACTGAAAAATGTCTGCATAGCAAAGGAAACAACAAAATGAGAGGGCTGTCCAAGGGCTGGGAGAAAACATATCATAGCCATGTCTCAGATAAGGGGCTAATATAAAAACATCAGGAACTCACACTCAATAACAAAAATAATGATAAAATGGGCAAAGCTGGGTATGGTGATGCACATCTGTAATTCCAGCACTCAGGAAGCTGAGGCAGAAGAATAATGAATTGGCCATCAGCCTGGCTATACACTGGTGGTCTCCATTGGTAGTCAGTGGTTTGAAAGTACGAAGTTGTTGTTATTCTCAAAATTTCTTAATTTTCTCCTTGTTATTCACAAAAAAATAATTTGTAGTCATAGACAGAAACCCGACTAAACGTTTTCCAGAGTAAGCATAAGAACGGCCAACTGGTATGTGATGCCATTCTCGCTGTCATTAATCACCAGAGGAGGCAGCATGCACACCTGTTGGGATGGCTGCTGTTACTAAGAGTATTACTAAGAGTGTAAGAGAAAGCAAGTGTTGGTGAAGGTTTGGAGAAAAGGGAACCTTACACTTTGTTATGGGGACTGTAAATTACTACAGATGTAGTAGAAAACACTATGGACAAGCAGAAAGCATCAAAAATTATATGATCCAGCAAACCCTTTTATTGTGTATATTTACAAAGGAAATTCAAAATTTAAGTTGGCAGAGGAAGGAATCCCAACCAGCATCCTTCCTTTCCTGGGCTATGGGACTTAGCTCCTCCTAGTCTCTGGGACAGGAATCCCCACTGCACCCACACTCACAGGGTCTTCTAGCTCATGGGACATTGATGGACAGGCTGTACTCCTAGGATGGTCACCAACTTTTGACCTCTTCTATCTCAGTGGTGGGGAGGGTAAAACAGGAAGAACTTTATTGCTTAGACTTTTTGGATTTACCTAGAGAAATTTGGAAGGATGCCATTTGTGCCTGGTGTTCTGGTGTGCACTTTCTGTAGATTGGGAGACATGGGGTGGCAGGGTAACTCAGTCAGAATACAATGACAAAGCTATGGATTCTAACAGACAACTATATCTGTGAATGTTGTCAACTTGCTTAGCCAAGAACAAAACTGTAAATGCCCAGGCCATAGCTTAGTAATGAAAATGCTTCTCCTGAAGGGCTGGTGAGAGACTGGGGATGGAGTCCCTAGCCACAATGCCACTTAGCCCTTGGGAGATCCTGGGTTCCATCACCAGCACCACAAAAAGGAGATGGTAGGGTTGCAGGGAGAGGAGGGATATGAGGCTTGGACTGCATGGCAACCATTGCTGCTTGACAAAGTTTCAGAATTTCGACACGGCAGACTACAATTCTTCAGCATTCTTTTACTTTCATTTTTAAATGATTCTCATTATTGTGGGGCCCAGAGCAGCTTAAACACATTGCTTGCTGCCTGCTGCCATGGCAGGCTTAATAAAAGTCAGCTAAAAGGTAGGCCTGATTTTCAGTTTACTGGCAGACAGTACTAGGTTCCAGTAAAAGCCATAAGCTGACACCACCCAAAGAGGGCCAGCATCTAAGGGGAAGTACCTGATATTCCAGACATCCCAACCATTAAATAAGATTAGATAAGATCACAGATGTCCTTGAGCCCAGCATGTGCCTATTCCCCTTTTGTCTAGACACCCCTAGATAAGTGTCAGCCAACTTGAAGCCTGAAAATCCCTTCACCCTCAACCTCTACTATGATTTAAAATAAAACAAAAAACCTACCTCACCTGGGCTGGGCACTCTCTGTTCTCAACCACAGCATCTGGATAGATAAAGGCTCTTTGCTTTTGTGTATACTGAGTGCAAACTCTGGTGTTGTTAGAGGAACACCCCACCCCACCCCCACCCCAGCAGCCTGGGCATCACAATTATGTGTTATAGGAGTTTGTTATCTCTTTTCCTTTGGGAAATTTCATGTAGGCTTTAAAGGATGAAAATGTATAAAATGGTAGCCTCTTCAAACAAAATAATTTGGAAAAACATCCCCACCACTGAAGAACCATATAGCTAGATGTCTCTGCTGCACACAGGAATCCCATTGTACCTTTCTAATTACACCAAGAGCTGGAAGTTCGAGATTTAATAACTGGATACCCATGGATGAATGCAATTCGGGAACATCTCAGTGCTTATGCTGCCTCTGCATCTGGCTCCTTGAGGAATGAAAATTGCTTTTAAACTCTAGTGAAGTATCTGGTTCACAGAAGAAGCCCTTTTCCCAAGGTCGGGTCTTATAAGAACCTCCATTCCCTCAGGACCTCTAGGAAAGTTCCTGCTTGCTAAAGGGAGTCACTCTCCTGCAGGAAGAACTTGTGGCCCTTCCATTAATATAGAAGGGATCCTAGGTACAGTTACAGAACCTTTGAGACATTTAGATACTTGCTGAACTTACCACTTTTGTTTCAGGAAAAATGCTATGATGAAGTTAATAGCCACTTTTGTCCCTGAATCTTTGCTTTCAATCTTGCTTGTGGCTAAACTGTTGAGTATAAAAAGTGTAGCCTTTTTCCAGTAAACACTGGGGCAACCATCCCTATTCACCCTCAAATCAGTTCAGTTCCCCATCCCCTACTTCCCCCTCACCCCCCACACCAACTCTGCAACTCCTCTTTGGGACCTGAACCCCAGCAGGTGTGGGCTCTGGTTTTGTTTTGCTTTGAATGCAGTAATTTGGAATCTGTACACTTAAAGGGAAAAATATAGAGCCAAGAGATTTTAAGGGGGGTTGGGAAAGAGGACAGGCGGTCATTAGATGGAAAGAAAACAGAGAGGGCTCCTGTGGAGAAGGGAGACCAGAGAAAGGAGGGGGTCAGAGGGCAATGAGGAAAGGGATGAATAAGAATGTATAATAGTCTTACGTAGGAAATCCCATAACGAAACTCATTACTAAAAATTAATAAAAATAAAAGTAAAAAATAGGAAGAAAAGAAATATGAAGAATCAAATTTTTTGTTCTGATTTAGGAAAATGTTATGTTATATTTGTTCATGTGATAGATAGATGTGTGTGTGTGTGTGTGTGTGTGTGTGTGTGTGTGTGGATCATCGGCTATGCATGGCAATCAGTGGGCAGTTTGTGGGAGGTTCTCTCCTTTGACTCCATGAATCCTAATAGACTTTCTGTTTACTGATGTAGTAAGTCAGATAAAGCAGAACTGAAAAACTGTAACAACAGGTTTATTTGAGTAAAGCAACTCCCTAATGAGTTCTCCAGATTGGGGGGAGGGGTCTGGGGGAGGTAGCTGCACCTCTGAACTAAAGGAAAAATTCGTAACTTGGCTTTATTTGGAGACTCTAAACCTGGTGGGGTTTGGAGAGGGATAAGGGCTTTTCTGCTCTTACAGGGGTGAGCTGGAGGTTCTAATGAAACATCCTACCTTGAAGCCAAATTGTCAAGTTTGGTGGCAAGCCCTGCTACTTATTGAACATTGTTGCCAGCCCAGGGGGGGGAAAATGTTTTTACACACTAGTCATATTTACAACTCCTGCCTTTTGTTCTCTGGTCTCCACAAGCATTTCATGGTGTGAAAGACTCTACCACACACAGACTAAATGTTATAAATTTTTAAAAAGAAATAGTTACAAATAGGTAATAATTTACATAGACCTTACTCCACCCTTCCATCCTCCAATCTCCAGAAAGTAGTGTTCTTTTTGTTTGTTTGTTTCTGGTATATGCTCTTATGTGGAAAAGGAAATTGTAAAAATTTGTGGGTAATTCTGTATACAGTCACACCCTGCCTGCTCAAACAAACTGAAAATATTTAAATGCATGAGTTAAGCATTCACAGGCAGTGAAGTATAATAGATTTTGTGTCTCCTGATAATAGGTTCCTCTGCTGACACAGTAAACCAGATCAAGCTGAATTGCAAAAAAAAAAAAAAAAAAAAAAAAAAAAAAAAAATGTAACCACAGGTTTATTTGAGCAAAGCAACTCCTGGGTGGGTGGTTTCTCTAGTCCCAGAGATGGAGGCTGGAGATGGAGGGGTGATGACATGTCCAACACAAACTGTGTTTGTGCCCAAGTATGGTCAAAGGCTGAATGCTTAAACCGGGTCTTGTGCTGCTGGTGGCAACAGGGGAAGAAGTTGCAATTGTCTCCAAGAATGCAGAACTGGGCTTTTGGGCACCTTTTCTTTGTTGCCTTGAAAGGATGGGGGTGGGAGAGGAATGAGGCTTTTTTGGATTATGCAGGGTAAGCTGGAGGTAGATGATTGGTGTTTTTTGTTCTAAAATTGCTCATACGTTAACAATGTGACATGTATTATATCTGCTGTAATTTTTTAAAGACACTGTAACATGTATATGACCCAGGCTAATTTGGAACTGAAAATCTTCCTGCTTAGCTTCCTCAGTCAGTACAGACTCCCATGTTTGACTGTTAAAATCTTTAAAGTGATGTTTTCTTTTCTCACAAAAAAAATTATTTTGGGTGAAGAAGGTGACTCAGAGATTAAGGGTACTTTCTGCCAGGCCTGAAAACCTGTGCTAGAAAGGAGCCCACCCTCAAAACTTTCCTCTGACCTTTATTTTTGTACCATAGCATCCACACATACACACACAAATAGACACATACAATAAATAAATAGATACATGTACTTCCACACATGACTGTCAGGGCCCACAGAGATGGCTCTGCTTACCTTGGCTTTAGGTCAGAAAGTTCAAAACTATCCTTACTCCTCCAAGGTAAAGTCATAAGACCTAAAGGTCTAAGGTGTGGCTACTGTAGGATTTTTGGTTTTAGTCATGGATTTCTTATTCAAATAACAAGAGATTTGGTCTGAGGTGTGGTTACTCTTCACCCTCAAGATCAGATAATGAGATATTTAGTCTAAGGCATGGTTATCATGGAGAATTAAGGAAGAAAGTCTGTTTCTTCCTTGTATTTTGATAAAGAAGACTTTTGCCATTCCCCCATTTTGGTTGGGGTATTTAAGAATGTTGAAGAGTGAACTTGGTGGGTTAGTATCCACTTGCTTGTTTATCTCTTTTTTAGTATCTTTATCTGCCATTTCTCAATCCACATTCCCCCCCACCAGGTATGAACTGGGCAAGTTGGCTGGATCCAACTAAAGCCCCACAAACACAGGTTAATACAGAGTGGGACCACAAAGACCAGCTACTACAGATGGATACTACACATGACAACATCAATGCATCCATGAACTCACTGCAGGTATGGTTATCTACACAAGGCCAAGTCAGTATGATGATCAGTCAGCATTCCAATAGGCAGCAATAATTGGATTATGTTATTAACACACACACACACACACACACAAAAGGTAGGAAGAGATTTGAAAGGGGGAGGATGGTGTGTTCAGGGTACTTGGGGAGAGTGGGAGAGGAAAGTTAGGGCAGTCAAGATTTGCTTACATGTATAAAATTGTTAATAGTAAATAAACTATTTTATTAATTGAATTTAACATTCTTTCTTGCTGTTTAGGAAGGTTTTAGTTATAGCATTGCCTTGATGGTGAGATTCTTCCATTTTTAATTCACTTGCACATAATCTGGTTTCCCTACATTTTCATTGGTGACCCCTGACTTAGTTATATCTACAGTACAACCCATTAATCTGTTTCTTCTTTTCTTTCCCCTTCTTCCCAGTTTACATGTGTCTTATTTTTTTTTATCAGAATAAAAAAATGTTTTGCTATCCTTTTATCTTTGTCTTTATGTTTTAGTCTCAGATATACAATTAAATATATTACATGCCCACTAAAGGGGCTTTTGATGAAGATTCACCTCTGGGTTGGTTGAAGCCCTTATTGTTGTAAATGTTCTATTTGCATTAAATACACACAGACCAGGAAGAACATGGCATGTCATTGGCCTTTTGAGACAAACACAAATGGACTGTTAGTGTCTCTATTGATCACAAAAACAAACAAACAAACAAACAAACAAATAAATAAATAAATCTGACTCTTTTAAGAAAAAAAGAAGAAGAAAACACATTTGCTGTGAGTTCTTAGCATTAGTTTCCCCACAGTGAACAATATCAGATGGCCTTCAATTCCTCAGAGAAATCCCTAGAATAAAGGCACACATAAAAACTCGTCTTCTTCATCTTGTAGGTCTGTACAACCTGAGAAAGGGGGTTGATTTCAGGACTGATTTGGAAAGATTTGAGGTCACCAAGCTTTTCTAGTCCCCTTCCCCTTTAATAACCTTTCAAATCCCCTTCATTAGGCAGGGAATGCCTCTTCTACTTGGGGTCCTCTGCTGTGCCTAGCTGTCTTTTACCAGTTCTTGTTAGAGAACAAAGACTATTACTTGGGAGAACAATTGAGCACTGGGGAGTCTAAAACACGGGTTGAATGGACCATCACATTTTAAGTGTTTTTAGCATGTAGAGTTGCATGCTAAATGTTAGTCCACTCAGCTGCTTTATTTAGTCTTAACCAGTTTTCGATATCCTTTTACTCTCAGATTTGGAGATGGGGCAAAACGTGAAGATGTGAAGGAGAGATAATTTTGAGCTGTAGTTGGTTAGTGCTCCTCCCCTAACACATTCACAAACTCCAATAAGCTGTCCTGGGACAAAGGACCTGGGTTTTAAATCGTTTGACTTTGTGTTTCCCCATGCCACCTCTGTTTTATCTTTGTGTAGTGCTATCCAAGGTAAAATACAAAAAAGATTGAGCTTCTGCTTAACAGGGCACCAAATCTATGCCCTCTGTCTTTCCAGTCTTGGCTCAGCAGAACAGAGTCTTCTGGGAAGTTCTGGCTGCCTATGGTTCGGCTTTTTCCGAGGTTGCAACTGGGGGTTAAGCTTGTGCTGGGGAAGTAGGAGGCTGGCCTGATCTGACCCGCAGAGGTAGACTGCAGTAGGTGCAGGAGGTGGGGGGTGGAGGGTGGGAGAGAGCTTCAATCACCAATGCAGCTGTAATCTTGTCACCTCCCAATAAGAATCATACACAGCATCTGCGCATATGAAGAAAATATTTTAAATATCCGCAGACCTAAGGTGTTTCCGCTTTTTATGTTCTCCAAATAATTTTGTTTAAAACCTGAAAGACCCCACTATGCATATTGCCTGTTTGAACTGCTCTTGCCAATTTGCCAAGGTCAAGTTATGGGGAAAGTACAAGAGGGAACCAGGTGCTGCTCTCATCCAACACCAACCATATATCTGTGGTCTGCAGCTAGGACCAAAGCAAGGTCAGCAGGACGGTATCCGGGATGCTGAGATAGTCATAACTGAATTCTTTGTATTCTTTGTGCCCAACTGGAATAACCAACTGTCCTTGGTTAACTACAATCGCTACATTTAGATGAAACAATGAAATCCCTGTAACCATGCTTCTGCTTCTGTAAGCCTGCTTCTTGCCACCCCAACCCTATATAAACTGCAAATGCTTTAACCAGGCAAGCTCTTTCAGTCTCCCAAAAGACTGAAGCGTCCACAGGTACCTGTGTGTAAACATTAAACAGCCTCTTGCATTTGCATCCAGTGGTCTGGTCTCATCTCTTGGGGCAAGGGCCTCCCCCTGACAGGCTCCGAACTCTTGGGGTCTTTCAAACCTATGGTTATAAAATCCTCTTCCCAGGTGTTTTATTTTACCTCTGAAGTCTCATTCCAGTTAAGAAACTACTATATTTGCCAAGGGGAGGCACTGCATCTGTTTAGTGGTGTTTTTGCAGAGATAGCTCCTGACAGTTTTCTATTCCTCCAAGATGGAGATCCCAGAATGTCCAATGGAGAGATGAACCAAGTAAAAAAAGATGGAGGAAATGTTTAATACCTCCTGGAAACCAGACCCAAATTTCCAGGCAGCTGTTGGGAAAGAAAATTTCTCTCACATGTGTCCTCTAGTGTCACTCAGACTTCCCTGTTGCTGATTTTAGTGTATAAGGAGGGCTCAATCATTTTGATCGTTTTGCAGTTTTAAAAAATATTAGTACTACAGAACCCTGGACAGATGGAAAACTTTCTCTTTGTAAACAAAGAAAGAACAGGTAGGATGTGCTGTTTCTATGGTATAGCAGTTATGTTCCCCTGACTCTCAACAACACCTTCATTTAAAAGCAGGCAGACAATGGCATCTTTTCCACAAAAATGTCCCTTTTGGAGTTTTTAATTTGAGCATAATAATGGTGTGCCCTGTGAGCCCTTGAAAAGAAAAATAAAAAACACTTTGCTTCATTTCAAGGGAGATTTTCCTGTCTCCCCAGGGGAAATGAGAACATGACGACTCTAAACTTTTTAAAAGAACTCTGAAGTTTTCCTTTTCACAGCAAGGAGGCTAGCTGCCTACTCCCCAAGATGTTCTCAGGGACTCTCTAGCAGAAGGCAGGTGGCTGCTGAGAGTCCTGGGCCAGTGTGTAGTGGGTTAAAACTTTCATGCTTTTCCCCTTCACTAAAATTGTTATGAATAACTCTCTTTATTGTTTTTCTGTTATGTGTTTGTTTTAAGACTCACTCTTTAGCCTTAAACTGACCTTGAACTCCTGTTTCACTTCCTCAGTGCTGGGATTACGGAAGTGTTATAGAATGCCTGGTGTCGTGAAATTTAAAAAAAAAAAAAAAAAAACAATTTTATTTATCTCTATGTATGGGCATGAGTGTATGCCTGTGTGTTTCGGTGCCTGGGGAGACCAGAGAAGGAGATCTTATCCCCTGGAAATGCAGTTACAGGTGGTCTGTGCCAACCTTAACTACTGAGCCATCTCCCATCCCCAGCAATGACATTTTTTTTTTTTTTTTTAAAGAGGGTCTAAGACAGACTTCGCTGAGTTTTCACTTAGAAGTATTTTATTGCCAACAGCATATCTTAAAGCAGAATGGAGTGAGGGGGAGTTTCTAAAACGGTGGTCCTAGTTCTCTCAGAACCTAGACAGACCAGATGCTCTCCCTGTTATATATTAGCGGTGGCAAATGTTTTGTCATCTGTAATATCTATACGATGATGACATAATCTTTACTACACAGGGTTCACAGTATTGAGTTCAGAAAGTTTACGTGAATGCACGCGAATGTTCAGAGCATGGAATCCTAGGTGAGCCTGTGAGAATTCCCGAGGAGGAGCGGTGTCTGAGAAGGTCTGGGGTCTCTCCAGATTCAATTAGTTCCCGTGTGCAGGGCCCCGCTCAGTCTCCTCTTAAGCTTGTCATTCTTAGCGCTTCACATAGCCTTCTGGAGCCAGGTAATCTCAGCAGGTTTATTTCAGTGTTTGTAAACGCCAAGGTCTAGATCTAGGTCCATCCCAGATTACTTAAAGAAAAAAAAAAAAAAAAAAAAAAAAAAAAAAAAAAAGCTTTCCCATAATGTGTCCTTAAAAACGTCAGATCTGGCCACAAAATTACAAAATTGAGAGCTGGATCTTAGCCTTCAGACTCGCGTTTCTCGTCTGTGATATACATACTCATGCCCATTTCACCTGGTGGTTGAATCTTGGGTGACTCCAACCACCGAGGAGCTCAAAAGACTCCACACTCGAGGGGAGCTGTGTCTTGCTCAGTAACTTCACCTATTTTCCTGGCTCTTTGATTACTGATCATTTGGTAGGAAGCCTTGGGCTTGTGCGGGTGTAGGGGAGAGTTGCTGGTCTTTGGATTCAGTGTTTTCTGTTAAAGTAGGAGTTGGATGCAGACATGAGATGAGAAGCTCCGTGCAGGCTGAGGTAGGAAGATTGTCAAGAGTTTGAAGCTACCCTAGGATACAGACCTAGATCCTGTCTGATAAAGAGATTTAATAAACAAACATATGAATAAGAAAAAAATAAATTTTTGTTTTGTTTTTCTGTTAAAATAGAACCCCTGGAGGGTACTGGAAGTCACAAGATCTCCCATGTGGTTCCATGGTGTAATGGTTAGCACTCTGGACTCTGAATCCAGCGATCCGAGTTCAAATCTCGGTGGGACCTATGTTACTTTTGGTGATTTAGTTTTCACTTGAAACTCCGAAATTAATTCCAGATAATCACTTCTTCCTAGAGTTTAATACCCTTATTCACCAGCTAAGTGACTTTATTCTTCCTTACAGTTTGGTTTTTAGAGAGAGGAAAAAAAAAGAGGAAGAAACCCCAAGATAGAGTTGCAGGAGGAAGCTAGAACTCTCCATAGAAATCTGCTCACAACTCCCGGGGAGGCAGGAGGAAGCAAGCGCCTAGTAGTGAAGACCCACAGTAAACAGTTCCAAGCTGTAATGGAAACTAGAGATAAAATTTATCTAGCCTTCAGAGCAATAGTAGCTATTTTGTTGTGTCTGGGGGTAGGGGGTTGTTTTTCTTCTTTGTTTTTGTTTTTTGAAACAAAGTCTCACGCTATTCCTGTGTGATTCCCAAACTGGCGACACACCTTCTGTCTACTGAAAGCTGGGACTTCAACTTTTTCCTTTGGTTTGGGGTTTTTTGTTGCTTGGAATTTCTAATCCTCCAGTCTTCGCCTCTTGAGTACAGGAATTGTAGAAGACGCAAGAGGACTCAGCTAGCCACAGTCTCCTGTGACTAGAAAGAGATCCAAGCTGGACCAATTAGCACTAGCAAACTTCAGGTGAGCAGAGACTGGGGCTCACTCCGCCCCAATGGTGGTGACGTCGTGTGGGCGGGGCGGGGTGGAGCACTGTGAATCTTGAAAGTGCTGGCGACAGTAAGCGCGCAAGGCGGGAGCCTAGCGTGGGAACCGCGACCCAATCTGCGCCAGCGGTCTCCAAAGTCACGCTCGCTTTTCCTTTAAAGTTGCTTTGTTTTTCCAATTGCATAATTGTACACAGTGTGCTGTAGCGGTATTCCCTTTCCATTACCATCTTTTTTTTCCTTCTACTTCTGCTGACCTCCTTCATAACGAGTCTACCTCCAAGTGTGAGCTCACACGCAGGTCTCATTCAGAAAGCCACACACAGAGGCTGTGTTCATGATTGAAAGGTCACTTCATAGCGCACAGACCACACGTTTTTGAGACAGAAAACAACGGCGGGAAATTAGCGCGTCTGCAGTCTCTCGTGTCAGAGGCTGTTTTACAAGATTTCGCGGTGGAGGAAGGAGGCTGATTTATTTTAAATAAATAACATCCCTCATTCAACAACAGGAAGAGCACATATATTGTAGGAATTCGTTACCTTTTTTTAAAAAAAGTAATTTAGAATCTTGATTTTTCACTTATTTGACTTGTATGAAGTTTGATTTTTGTTTAAAATATTGGTTATCCCTATCTTGTTTTATATAACCGCAAATGTGCCTGACATCGTTAACTAAATATTGGGAACCTTCATAATAAATTCACTTCTTGTAGAATTTGGATTTACTCATAACCATATGTGATCACACAGTTTGCCGTTAGTTCCAATTGAGTTTTCAATACATTTTCATACGTATACACATGAATTGATGATGAAAAAATTACCCTCAATCCTTCTAGTAAAAGATGTGTTTGAATGCAAGTTCCCCTTTCATACATAATAAATTATCAAAATTCTCTAGTCTTTTGGTGTCCACTCTTCTTAAAATATAAAAACAATTTGGGCCAGAAGAAGCAGGCCTAACACATGGATTTATAATTACTGGAAATAGCTTTAAAAACCAGAACAGTTTACATATGTGTCTTCTATTGCAATAGGTCATGGCAGGATCTTTGAGCGTAAAAATTCAGAGTTTGGCATAAAACTTTTCGGCAGATGTAGACTACGTTGTACAAGAAGAAAAGGATTCATGGAAAACAAATATTTATCCTCAGCAAAATTAGCTATGAGGCTAATGAAATCCCAGTAGTTAGTCGAGAACTAAGGTAAGAAGTAGGGCTGTAGGGAAAGGTTAGCACATAAGTTGCGGGTTCCAGAAATAGAACACGGAGTTTGAAGATTGCAGGACGATTTTCATTATAGGGTGAAAAGCAAGTGTGGTACCGAGAAACCATTGAGGATGGAGATGTGTAGGTACTACGAAGGGATCACCAAAATGAGAAAGGGTCTTTTTCGGAGGAAAGAAATGAGTATATATGAAAATTCCTTAAGGAGTCTTGTAGCTTGAAAGCTGGTACAACCATATAGAAATCACAGAATCAAAGTTTAAGATGTCCACCAACATAACAAAGATGGAGGAGGCAAAGAGCCAATTCCGGGTATAGGACGAGGTGGCCGAGTGGTTAAGGCGATGGACTGCTAATCCATTGTGCTCTGCACGCGTGGGTTCGAATCCCACCCTCGTCGTCGGTCCCTGAGTAGGCCTATATATTATGCTTTTCCAGAGAAATTCCCAGAACACAACCTGCCAGAACTCACACAATGTCTCATGTGCTTTCGTGTTGTACCCTGTGCGTTCGTGTGTCACTAGCGGCTTCTGTACATAACCTTGACGTCACAGTAAAGGGTTTTGGAATCAACTGTCCCTTTCTCCTCAGTGCTAGCTGTATTAACCGCAAGAACGACAGAAACGAAACATGGCATCTTCTCTAAGAACCCAACAGGAGCTTCAACATTCCTTATTTTCTAAGTTCCATTAAAAGGTGTCTTTTTAAACTTAATACTTGGAAGTAATTTCAAGTTTATGGAAGATGTGTAAAAATAAGAATGGTAAGAAAGCCACACGTACTTTTACCAGAATTTACCTATGTCGTCTTTCTCCGTTGCTCCTCTACAGGCCCTTACTTTCTGGCTTGCTCTGCCTTTCTCATTCTCTCGCCTCTTTGAAACACCCCCACCCCTGAAGTCAAAAAGCAAACAAGAAACAACAAAGCAGTTAAGAGGTAAGTTATCTATGTCATGGTCCTTTGTTCTTTAAGGACATTTTCCTTCTTTTGCTGTCATTTTTCTTTTCCTTTCTTTTTTTGTTTTTGTTTTTGTTTTGGTTTGGTTTGGTTTTGGTTTTGGTTTTTGAGACAGGGTTTCAGGATTTCTCTGAGTTCCTGGCTGTCCAGGAACTCACAGAGATCTGCCTACCTCTGCCTCCTGAGTGCTGGAATTAAATGCATGTATCACCACTGCCCAGTGAGGAAATTTTCTAAAAGTAAAGGCATTTTGTTTATAACCTTGGTATAATTATCAGTTTAGTATATTTTATTTTATCTGATGGGGTTGTCTGTTTTAATCTTAATAGGTTCAAGTTTATCGGGTGATGCAGTTGTGGTATTTATAGCACTTCTCTTTTCAGACCAAGGTGTAGGATGCAGGATATAGGCTTGAATACGAACTGTGTGTAATACTTTAGCATCCTCCAACCTGTAACATGTCCAAAGCATCCCTTTGTGTATCTCATGGAATTCGTATTTTAAATGTCAGAGTCATTGCTCACTTAAGAAAATGGAAGGTCTGAGAATTTGAATCAATGTTTATGAGCACTGGCTGCTGTTCTAGAAATTGAGGTTAGCCATCTGTACCTCCAGTTCCAGGGGATCCAATGCCACCCACGGGGTCATATACATAGTGCACACATATAAAGGAAAAACATTTATAAACATAAAAAACAAAATGTGTCAGGTGTTTGAAGCTACTGGGAGAAACCAAAGACTTAGACTCAATTCAAATTTAGATCAAATAAATTTATTCTACTGCTAACAGAAGGACAGCAGCCTTAGAGCCAAGCAGCATGCCATACAGGAGGGGCATTAACCTAATGCTTTAAATTGGATATCAGAAAGGTGTGTGTTACAACTATCCATGGAATCCACAACTGGGCAAGAACATTGTTTTACTACCACGGCACCCTTGCCCCAGGTATATAGTTTTACAGAAACAAAGGCAGCTGTTAATACCTTACAGCCCATTATCTTATTCTTATCTCACCTGTAGGCCATTAGGATCTCCTGCATTCCAGAGCAAAGGCCGGTAAGGGATGCCTGGCTCTACATTACTCTATTTAGTCATCACAGGGGACCTGTTTAAATCTGTACTCAGGTCCAGCACTCTAATGACTGAGATAGAGAAGTTCATAAAAATGCAGTGGCATCAGGTTAGTACTGTCATTCCTCACAAATGAAACAAATTTAAAAGATAAGGAAATGGACTACTACTAATTTGGGTTTGTGCCATTTTTCCTCCTTCAAAATTAGTTCATATTCTGCATCCCCCAAAGAACACCACATAAAACATACATACATATTCTTCTTTAGCACAGATTTCATTAATATCATATATCAACAAAATAGATATATGAATATGTCACAACTATGATGGAAACAGAGTTATGAAAAATAGAAAGGAAATAATGCTGACACTCCATGTCCATTTCCCCTTATAACCATGGCTGCTTCTGATCACAGTTCCAGTCAGTTAATACATGAGCAGAGCCCCCCCCCCTCAACTAATAAGCAGCTTAGGGGGTGACATCTATGGAAGCCACCACAATGTTTTCCATGAGATTTTCATTCAGATTTAGCACCTATTGATAATTCCCCTAAACTATATTTACTGTGGTGGTAACCAAATGGCAATTGTTTGATTCCGGCATTCTCCTGAAAGGATGAAAATACAGCTTAACTCTCTAATGACCACTAAAAGTTAAAAATTTAGAAAAAGTCCATCAGCATGTATTTAAAAATCACCCTAGCTGCATGCAAAGCTCAGGAAAAAACAAAAACACTGGTTTCTGGATATTACTACTACTACTACTACTACTACTACTATTATTATTATTATTATTCATAATCACCTAGTTTCTGAAGAATGTTGTTATCCATAACAACAGTCTGGGAACTGTTATGGGTCATCCTGTCCACAAAGAAAATTAATAACTAAAAGGTGAGACTCATAGAAAAAAGGGAAAGACAGAGAAAACAAGAGCCTCTATCAATAGATATAGTTAACTCCCTGATTGGAAAGTACATTCTCCCAGCTGCTCAAGGACAAGGCTACTGAGCCCACTGGTTCTTGAGAAAGAAACCCCTCTAACCTTGCAGGTGTGCTAATTCTCTGTAACCTAGAAAACCTTACTAACCATTCCAAGTTTTGAACTATCCCATGACTTTGCTTTTAGGCCTAGTGAAAATAACAGGCTAGCTTTGAAACTGGCCTTGTTAGCTTTAATGTAAGTCCTATAAAAGCTATCTCAATTCTGCCCTCAAGGTCCTCAGTCCTCTACCCCTGTGTGGCAAATGACTGTGGACCCCAGTGCACTTGGAATAAAAACTCCTCATGCTATTTGCATCAAGACTGCTTCTCGTGAGTGATTTGGGGTGTCATCTTTCCTGAGTGGGATTGTGAAGGTCCACGTTCTGCAGGTCTTACACTCCCACATTCACCAGTCTGTATTTGGCATCCCATTAGAAGCATAAGGCTCTTCTCTTCATTTATGTAATTTGCATCATCAAAATGAGCTCAGGAAATCCGTTTTTCCGTGATTTACAATTCACTATTTCCTTTAATGATCAGATGAACTGATCTGGGCAGTGAAAGTCTCTTCTGGGTGGCAAATGAGTCCTTGTGATATTCTGTCATTATGTAATTTTATGATGATCTGCATTTCTGGCATAACAAGTTCTTATTCAAAAAGCTTAAGTGAATCTACCTTGTCTAAGCCTTGAAGTCACTTATTTCTCAGAGACGACCCTTGAATGGACTGTAATATTAAAAGCCAATATCCAGATGGCTCATTGTTTCTGAAGTGTTTCTATTTATATGACCCTTTGATGACAAAAAAAAGCTGTGGAATTGTATGTACATACACGATAAATGCACACGTACATACACACACACACGTATATTCACACATATACATGTTGACATTTTCACAGCATTTCAATTCTAATCTGTACCCACAAGGTTCTTTCATTACTTCTCCTCTTTCCTTTAATTTTTATTTAAAATTCGTTTTCCAGGCAATATATTTTGATAAAAAGCACTTCCCCTTAACTGAGAGATCCACCCTCTTCTGCTTATTGAGGTCCAGTCTTAAAAGGTTACACCACCATATCCAGCTTTGTGGGCATTTAGGTACATAATATATTACTTTTATGTGTATCCCACTTCTCCAGTGTAAATAGCTTTATACCTTTTGATCATCTTCCTTTTTTTTTCTTATGGTGTCCCAAACCAATCTTAGGTAACCAACTATCTCCTTTCTTTCTATGAGATTTCCCCATTGTAGCAGAGGTTCTTGCCGGGACCTCCAGCCTACAAATAATGACATGGAGATTTATTATTAATTATGAAAGCTCAGCCTTAGCTTAGAATTGATTCCAACTATTTCCTATAATTTAAATTAACCATTTTTTAAATCTATGTTCTTCCACAAGGCTCCTTACCTCATCTCCATACTGTCCATCCCTCTTCCTCTTAGTTTGGTTGGTAACTCTTTCTTTTTCCCAGAGTTCTCTCTCTCTCTCTCCCAGAAGTTCTGCCTAACTTCTTACTGCCTAGCTATTGGCCATTCAGCTTTTTACTAAACCAATCAGAAGACCCCCTGGCAAAGACACATCTTTACAGTGTAAATAAATATTCTGCAACAGTCTATACTGGAGAAAAATAGATTTGAAGGTGATGGGCAGAAAAAGCAGGCCTTGAGACCCAGCATAGCTTGTACCTCCTCTAGTTTTTGCAGCAGTGTATCTAGTACCTGGCAATCTATCCTTTAGGTTCTATTTGGGATGTGTCTTCCCATGTTTTCCTGGGCTGCTACAAATTCACGGGAGCTTTCCAAGGATCGAGCCATTTCACAGTGTCAACTCCTTTGATACATGTATAGTGTTGAAGGCACATGGCTGGAAAAACTTTCATGTCCACTCTTCAAACCAGTAAATATACCAAATAATGTGTTAAAATTGAAACAAAACAAATAAACAGAACCTACCATGGAAGTATGGTGTTACCTCTAGGCCTGATATAAAAAAGAGTATGGTGATCCCCTGGGGGAATCAGTTGTACTGGGGAAGTTTTATGGGTGCTGCCAGTTTTGTTTTCTGTCATGTGGCTGCATTAACCAACATGTCAACAAGGTCTTACAGCCTTCACCATCTTCATGATGTCACTAACCAAGGGGCATCATGTCATGTGGCAGTTTCAATATTGCTGGCATCACAAACCAAGATAGTGGCCCAATCACATGGTTGCCTCCAGCTTAACAAGGTAGCCAGCTAAGATGTGCACAACCACAAAAGCCTTTTTGGCTTATGGTGAGCTCAGTTCCAGGATGAAATGAGCGCATATCCATGGAGTCCCTATGAGATTCATGAAACTCACACATTAAATGTGGACAGTTACCCCCTTTCCTTTGAAAAGACACCTGAGTTAAGCTACCTTCTAGGCCCAAAATAGTAAAGAAACATGATGGGATTCCATGGTCTCAACACAAGAAATATGAGTTCATATGTATCACCACACACATATTGTAACTGGATGCCAAGAGATGTAACCTAGAGCATGATTTGATTTGCCCCAGCTCCTATGTACAAGTTGTTGCTAGGAAAGGAATCCGTCATGCTATTTTGTCTCATTTAAGTATGGCCTAGGCTTTTACTATTTCTAACTTCATGTTTAATAAACTCACTCATTCAAAACCCAAAGTACTGCTATCATTGATCATTTCTGGCTCTGTACAGAACAGAACAGGAGCCCACAATTTTAACAGATAATTCATACTCCAGGGGTGGAAGTTACTCCAGCTCTCCTTTACTCATCAACAATGGGTGCTTTGTAAATTAGGCTAAACACCAGAGACAGATTTCCAAAAGTAAAATTAATGCTGTATTTCTCAGTGGCATTGGCAATGAACTCATCCATAATATGTATACTAAACAAGATGTGAGTTGTTTAGTTGCATATTTCAACAAAATATTACATAAGCCACAAATATGTGCCATGAGCTATGCATAATGCCAAATGGTGTACACCTATTTAAGAGTAAAAGCAAGCAGAAAGTGGTTTTTAATAATACTCATTTTTAATCAAATATAACTAAAATATTAGCCTTGCAGACTACTGCCAGGATTTCTGCATTTTCTTAGAATCCCCCATGACAGCGCCCCTATCAGCAGGAAATATTGTTTATAAATGTTTGCTTTCATTTAAATGGGGTTGGTAATAAATGTTTAATGACCACAACCAATCTCTTTTTAAAGGTAAAAAAGGGAATTATGGTATAGATATGAATACTTTGTTTTAGAATGGATTTTCATTTATTGATACAATTTAAGGTCAATTTTGTGATAAACTTACTCCTTACATATGGCGCCCACGTGGCTAATAAGAACTTCCACTTAAAATTTAACAAAAGCTTAAAAAAATGTTTTACAAACAAAAGAACAGAGACAAGCAAGGCTTCATGGTAGCAGCATTTTTCTCGATTGGGTTCTGTTTTGCTAAAGACAGAGATTTCCGAGGCTCCTTTAAAAAGTTTCCTGACTCAGCATAAGCAGCAAAAAGCTGCACAGCTTTGAAAAAACTCTGCTAACAACTCATTGGTGTGTAAGAGAGCCGGCAACATGCTGCTGGATGGCAGTATAGACCAAGGCAGTGACCACAGCTCTCAGTGCTGGCGGTAAAATAGCCGCCTCCATCTTTGATAAACCACCGCAGAAACAACTATGATTTTCGTGTTAGCAATGTTGTTGTTTACCAGATAAAAGACTCGTGGCCAGAAAAAGATAAAGATTTACAGTAAAGACAAATTCATATTAAGAAAAACCTTTAAAGGTTTACTGTGTGTTTTAAAATATATGTAGACATGGAAAAAAAAATAAGATGGTTTTAAAAAGACAAAGAGGAACTGGGTGTGGTGGCACATGCCTCTAATTCCAACACTTGGGAGACAGAGACAAGCAGATCTCTTGTGATTTCAAAGTAAACCTGGTATGCAGAGTAAATTCCAGGATGGATAAGAGTTACACAGTGAAATCCTGTCTCAAAAAAAAAAAAAAAAAAAAAAAAAAATTAAAAAATAGAAGAAGAAAGAGAGTAATAATAAAGCTGCGTAAAAATGAAAAGCTCAGAGAGAATCTCTATACTGGCATTATATTGTCTTTATATCGTTTGACTGCTGAGGAAATAACTGTTAAAGGAAATACTGCTGGATTAATTCAATTTATATATTTTAAAAATGCTTTGACTCCAAAATTTAAGTCTAAGGACAAGTTACTGGGGAAAAGGATTTCTATTTTTGTTTCCACAGAAAATGAAATGTTGTGGATTCCTTCCAGACTAATGTGGTTTGAGCAAGCCAGACCCCCTGAAACAGAGTACCAGGTGATCCTACATTCAAAACAGCTGAACAAGGCAGCCTTGCAGACTACAGCCAGGATTTCTTCATCTTCTTAGGATCCCCATGACAGCGCCCTCTATCAGCAGGAAGTATTTTGGAAAGAACGACGCCCAAATTCCCAAATATTGTCTATGTTTGTTTTCATTTAAATGGGGTTGGTTATAAATGGTTAATGATCACAACCAATATCTTTTTAAAGGAAAAAAGGGAATTATGGTATAGATATGAATACTTTGTTTTGGAATGGATTTTCATTTATTGATACAATTTAAGGTCAATTGTGTGATGTGTATATTTCTCCTCTTGTTTAGGTATTGTGTTTATATAGCTCATTTAAAAATGTAATGTATAATTTAGTACAGATTTTAGATAGTTACCTATAATAGTCAAAACTTATAGAGTTAGTTAGATTTTCTAGATATATAGAAATGTATTTAAGATGAATAGGCATTCTTCAAACCTTTCAAAGACCTACAGAATATAGCATTTAAAATGGTTTAGGGTTTTTCTTGACAATGAGACATACATGCTCCTGGCAACACCACCTGCATCAGAAAGAAAGATGGACATTGAAAAAACACGTTATGCAATTTGCTTTCAATACGGCAAGACTAGCCATTTGGACAAGATACTATTCTTGTCTGGACTGTTTGACTTTATGCTGTATAAACTGGACATGCAGGACCCACAGAAAAGTGACTGCTGATTCAAGATGGGCATTGCTACAGTTCCTGCTTCATGGAAGAATCTGCCAGACAATCTGCAGGACACAGAGAAAAGTGACTGACAAACAGCCAAAAGAAGAAGACAGTTTAAAGTTTCCTGCTTTGCTGAAGAGTCTGCTAGACACACTATAACCTATGGGCTAAAGATGGAAGATTACAAAAAAGAACTTCAGGTGACTAAACAGGCAGTGAGTTGTCTCTGTCATTTCTAGAGTGTATATACTATCCTTCTGTGGTCTTTGAAAGAGCTGAAGACAGATAGTTATGGTTATAGTTTTCCTTAGGATTAAAGATAAGTTACATATAGGACTTTAGACTCACAAAGATAGAATAGATGATGGAATATTTTCTTAAATCTTACTAAATATTAATGGACTAAATATTGTTAACTGTGATTCTTATTTGACAACTGTTGTGTGATATATTTTGCTATGTTAAGGTTAAAACCCTTCTTTTTATTTAGACAGAAAAAAGGAGATGATGGGAGATGTCATTCTGTAAATACGTTTCTCATACTGGTTAATAAATAAAGCACTGTTGGCCAATAGGAAAGGAAGATAGGAGGGACTAGGAGACAAGGAAAGAGGAAGGAGTAAGGAGGAGTCAGCATGGAGAGACCAGGGAGACTAGATGCTTGACCCACTCCCCGGTAAGGAGACCACATAAAAATACTTAGATCAACAGAAATGGGTTAATACTTAAGACAGAACTAGCCGATAAGAAACTAGTACCTGGCCAAAAGCATTATATCAAATACAGAGTCTCTGTGTGTTAATTAGGGCTGGCGGCGGGACAAGACCAGGCTGGCGGGGGAGGGGGGAAGGGGGGAATCTTACTCCTTACAAACTAGTCATATTTTCTGGGCTCAATAATCACTACAATTAATGGATACACTGGTGGTGTAAAGTCTAGAGTGTTCAAGAGTTACTTTCTGATGCTGCATCCACACACCCTAAAACAGTAAAGTTCATGGTCTGCTGCCTTCATTGCACATCAGGTTCAGTCTCCAAAATGTCTATGCCGCAATTGTATTAGAAGTATTCTTCTAATATCCAATATAAGAGAACAAAATAATTTCCTTTGAATGTTTCTCTTTACATTAAATGAGCCCTTTAATTTGTGAATAAATCTTCTAAAAAAAAAAAAAGAAGAGCTAAGTATAAAAAAGTTTGTTTTTTGTTTATTTTATTGTATTTTTGAAACAGGGTTTTTCTATGTAGTCCTGGATGTCCTGGAAATCTCTATGAAGATCCATGTTGGCCTTGAATTCACAGATATCTACTTGCTTCTGCCTACAGACTGTTAGGATTAAAGGTGTGTGCCACCATGCCCGGCTCAAAAATTACCAAATTTAATGATAGTTAAAGAATACAATAACTATAAAATACTTGCTTATCATTCTTAAATTTTGAGTTCAATGCTTAGCAATACATATATGAGGGGAGGAAGAGAGAGAGACAGGGGAGAGAGGGGGAGAAGAAGGGAGTGCAGAGCTAGAGAGAGGGAGGTTGTTTGGTACCTGTTTATGTTTCTTCATATTTTTGTATTTGTAAATGGATGTCATTACCCCGAATGTTAAAAGTCTTAACTACCTCCTTACTCAATTAATGCTCCAGAAATAGCCTGGCTCTTTTTATTATCCAGGGACTCCAGGATGTTGTCTGTGATCTACTCCTGGACTGTTAGTACCAGGCTTGTCCACCTACTCAACATACATTAAAGGAAGTTAAATGGGTAGGTAATAGAAAGGCATGTATTCTTCTTGGAGTTGTTGCAGAGAGTCACAGAAGAGACTTGTCCCCAGTCAAGACAGCTTTCTTGGTCTCTGAAGTCCAGCTCCATCTTCCAAAAAGACACTTTTTTTCCTAAATATCAAATGGATTAAGACCTCAGTTAAACAAGAACATTTCTTAGTTTTTGGAACTCAATTTCATTTCTACTTTTAGAAATGAAAAGTCAAAATGCATATTCTTCAAGGGCCATGTTAGTGATCAAGAAACTGAACTTTACTATTTAGTACTGTGGGTAGTGCTTAATACATCTCTGAAGACAATGTACTGACTATCAGAATTTCTCAGGGCTGGTTCAGGTCCCTCACACTCTGATTTCTGTCTTGGGGTTTTTCTGACTCCTTAGGAGTCCTTTTTCTTTCTTTCCTTTTCTTTCTTCTTTTGTAAAAAATATTTTTAAATTTTTATTACATTTATTTTGTATGTGCCAATGTGGGCTTGTGGAGACAATTATCAAATTATTGGGAGGAAGGTGTTCTATTTTGAGACAGGATCTCATTTTGCAGCTGTCCTGGAACTCACTATATAGATCAGGCTGGCCTCAAATTTGTAGAGATCAGCCCGCATCTCTGAGTGCTGGGATTAAAGGCATGTGACACTATGCTCAGTGGTTTTCTACTTTTAATGTTGGTCTTGGGAATTGAATTCAAGTCATTGGGCTTGGCAGCAAGTGCTTTTACCTACTGAGACATCTTGCCAGTCCCTGATCACTTTTCATTGCTCTCTCCCTCCAGAAGAGTCTTTCTAGTTTCCTGGGTATCTCATTGTCTCTATACCTTTCTGAAACTCAATTGAAGCCTTTGGGATATCAAATCCAGAAGATTCAAGAGCCTTCTCTCTCTCTCTCTCTCTCTCTCTCTCTCTCTCTCTCTCTCTCTCTCCTTGCTTCCTCTCTCCCCCTCCTTCCCTCCCTCCCTTCCTTCTAACAGAGTTTCTCTATGCAACAGCTCAGGCTATTCCTGGATGGAACTCTTTGTAGATCATGCTGGCCTTGAACTCAGAGATACCCCTGCCTCTGCCTCCCAAGTGCTAGGACTAAAGTTGTGACCCACAGTAGCCCAGCTGAGCCAATTCTTTTTCCCTTATTCTATGTGTTCCTGAGGAAACCCAGGATACTCCAGCTGAGTGAAAAAAAAATTAAATAATATTGGAAAAAAGGTGGGTTGAACTCTAAGAGATAGGAATGCGCTTGAAATCTGGTATCTGAGTGTTTCCAACTGCTGAAGGTTCATGCTTTTCAATTCCCTGGGGATGTCTAATAAGCCACAAGCATTAGAAAGGAAACAATCAGTACTCTAAGAGGCTGAGGAAATTCCAATTAGAGCCTTTTCCCAAATTCTGGTTCATAAGCTTGCCTCACTGTGGACTACCTCCACTCCAAAGATAGGGATTCAATTATCTCAGGCTCAGAAGGATGACCTTGAACTTCTGATCCCCTGGCTCCACCTCTGCAGTGCTGGGGGGATTGCTGGTGTATGCTACTACACATAGTTTGGCAGTACTGGGGATAAAACCCTGTACTTCATCCATGCTGTTTCATCCCCAGCCCTCCATCTTACATTTTTAATATGTTTCTGTTACCCAAAAAGTCTCTTGCACAACCCCCAAGTCCCTAGACTTTTCCTATTTTATTTTCCTTTCCCTCTTCACATGACAATCAGAGTAATCTAAAGCGCAAGCATAGACCTGTTTCTATGCTGCTTGGTCCAACCACAGCTACCTGGTGTATTCAAGATACTGTCCACATTGTGTTGCATGGTTCTGCTCACCATAACTATACCTGACTGTTTGGAAGTGACTTCAACACATCTTGGTCACCTTCCTTTCTTTCCTGAACACATGGCTGAGGTTGGCCTGCAATAAGATTATCTATTTGGTGATGACAAACGCACTGTCAGGCAGAATTCAAGTCTCAAGTCAGCCCTGGTCAAGATAGTCCTCTGTCCACTCCCATTTCTAGACTCTTGTCCCTTGTGTTAGGCTCATTGGCTAGTTAACATTCCACACTAAATGGTGATTCTCCTAAATAGGAATTGTTCTTGCTGACTGAAGTGACCAGTACAGAGGACTATGCAAGGCATACAACTATCCCTGTACACTGCAAAAAAAATTAGGTAGTGCCTAACACTTTCTTTCTGTCACTGCTTGATAAGATAGCAATCTTGGGAACATCTTTAAAAATTGAAAATGGACCACTGAGAAGATTCAGTGAGTCTGAGAGCTTGTGACACAAGCCGGGTGACAGGAGCTCAGTCCCTAAAACCTAGAACCCATGTGGTTGAGGGAGGGAAGAAGCTCACCAAGGAAATCCCCTGACCTTGACACATGCCATGGCACACATGTGCAGGCGCACACAATGCAGTAATAAAACCCCCTTTAAAGTTGGAACAGAACTGAGGATGCAGTTAAGTGGTAGAACACTCGCCTAGCATTTGTGAAATTCTGGACTCAAGCCTCAATATCTCACAGATACACAAATAATTAATAAACAAATAAATGCCAACCAGCACAGATACTTAGGCATTTGTGACTTGAGTGATTAGAGTGTGAGAAATAAGCACATTCTACAGTCACTAGGGCTTAAGCCTAGTCTTTGCTGAATGACTTCAGGCCAATTTGTTAGTTTTTCTGCTCCATTATCTATATGAGCTTGACAGTAATTCCTATATCATAGACTTTTTTTCAACAATGTTATTTTTATTTTATTAATTTAAGGTTATTTTTCCAATTAGACTTTCTCCAAGGTATCTGTAAAATATGTAATACATGTACCCAAGAATCCTATATGCCTTAGTGTGTGAGGTTGCTAAGAAACCCTAAGGGTGATAACCAGCTTACTCGTGTATTCCCCATTGGCTTGACAACTGCAGTCTGCTAGGTACCTGCTGTTCTCTCTTTCTTATGCTTTGGTTTTGGGCTTCACGACCTAGTGACCCTCTCTGAGAAATACGTGAATTCAGAAAGGGTTGATTTGATGAGGCACAAATAAAAGAAATAAAAATGAAATGTAAGCTTTGGTCTCCCTACTTGGGCACCCTGGCCATCTCCTCTGCTTTCCCACATACTGAGAAACCATCCTTCAAGGTCAAACTGCTGCTGTGCATTTAGGGTGAGTCACCCCTTTGCAGCCCTGAATCAGTGCTGTTTGACTGGTCCCATCCACCAAGCTGCAGATGCATTTACATAATTGAAATTTGTCTTTGCTAACTTCCTGCCACTCAAAGACAGGTTGTTCTTCCTCCAAATCCAACTGAAAGCATACACACCAGAAACCAACAGAGTAAGAAGAGCAAGTCTCCATCACACCAAGCAGAGGACAGCAAGTGGAAAAGCTGGTAGATTGTAAAGAGGGATTGGCCCGCTTTGATACTGGAGGGAACAAGCCAAGAGCCCCCCTTTCCCAGACTGAGGAATGACCTTTCAGGTCTGACAGGCTAAATCTTGACTAGTCAGTCTTGTACGGAAAATTAACCAAAAGAAGAATGGGGCTAAACCATTGCCAACTCGTGCGATGACTGGGGCAACTTTAAAGATAAAGTGGTGCAGACAGCAACACACAAGGGAACCCTCAGAGATGACCTTGATTGCCAAGAGTAGACTAAACACAGGTCAGATCACACCCAAACACTCCCAAAAAACCAGTACAAGCAGTGAGAACTGAGAACTTGGTGGCTCTATGGCATTAGACAGCCAAGCTCCTCTTAGAGCCCAGATAAATTGAGGCTAAGGTGTAGGATCGACCTATCTATCTCCTCCCGAAGATGCTTGTTATTTTCTTGCTTTGGCTCCTCCCCAAATGGGAGGCTGTGCCCTTGTGGGGCTCACAGTTGTACAGGGAGGAATGGATGGGCCTCCGACCCATGCAGCCCCATTCCCTACCAGCACTAGATGATACTTGGTGGTCTACTTCTTTGGAAGACAGATTAGGACCCACAACAGCACCTAGAGCGTTCACTTTTGATCTGGGATGTGTTTGGTCTAGAGAATTGGAGAGATTGAGGCTTTTCACTGCAATGTGACAGGGAAAAGGGGCCATTTCTTGTGTGATGTCTTCGGGAGCACCTGGCTCCCGATTCCTTGGGATTTTTGATCTTGTGCCAATACAGAATGAGGTGCCCATGATCTAAAAGGGTCTCTCCCCACAGAACCCTGCACAGATGGAGAGGACATTCCAAAGCCAAGACTGCTACCCGCCTTAATTGCTCCAGGTATAGGGGTACTCTGAGCAAAAGAGACCAGAGATGGGGCCCCAGACATGGTCTTTCTTGCAGTGACACTGGTCAAAGGTGTGATCTGGCTAGGCAGACCCTGCATGCTCTGGTTCCAGCACTGTACAAAGGGGGCTAGGGTGCTTGGGATCTCACTCTTTCTTGAACCAGACATGGATCCTTTGTGGGACAGCCACAATGACCTCAGGCTCCCCACAGTCCATAGGGGTCACGGATCCTCCCAAAGCAAAAGGTCTCGGTGCTATACTGCTGAATGCTAAGCTGTAGGCCCCACTCTGCTGGTTCTGTCTGACAACTCCAAGGGTGGTTGAGCTAGCTTCACTGAATGAAACCAGTTAAACTACTACTGAAACCTGACTGGATGCTGGTGGGAGTGTGAATAATGGAGGCTGAAGATGGTGGGGTAGTCTTTCTGAGGACCATTTGAGTAGGAGGTAGCATCTGGACTGGGGACACAACTGAATTTCCTGAAAGGAAAGCGGCACTAAAGCTTGGGACAGGCACTAGTTGGAGAGAACACTGCTTCTACCCATCTGTGGCCCTAGGTGAAGACTGGAAAGTACATCTTTGGGATGGTGGAAAAGGTGACTTTGGGCTTGACCCCCAAAGATGCTGTGAGTGCTGAGGTCACTGTAGGCTGGTTTGTGGATGATAACCCTAAAGTTGGCAGGGGCCTGCTCCCCCCTTTCAGCTTAGCGGTGCTTCTAAGAGGGGATATCTGGATGGCACTTCTAAGAACCTGGCTAAAGATAGTGACTGTGTATACAGTAGAAATTGCAGGGTGCTGGCATGGGAAAATTATATCAGGGGCCGGGGAAAAGCCCTGGGAAGCCCCAAGGAGGAAAGTGTGGCAAGAAGGGACAGAGTAAGAGTTGCCGGTGATGCTAGTTACTATGTTCAAGTCCATACCAGGGTCTTTGGATGTGCTGGCTGGAATAGCAGATGGAACCATAGGGGAGGCTGTGGCCAGGCCATGGAAGAAATAGCCAGAAGCAGAAGTCAGTGAAGTAGGTAGGCACAGGTGATGTCACAGGCATATTTTTAAGTGGTTCTGTACTGCCAAAGATAGGCTTGAAGGTGGGCCTTAAGATGCTTGGAGTTGTGCAGAGAGAAGAGCTTGATGATGCCCCAGCCATGATAGAAATTCTGCAATCTGAGCAGTCTCTGACCTCACTACTCTGCCCAGACACCCAAACAGGTCTTACTGCAGAAGTCTCCACAGGAAGTACAGATGCAGGAAGATGGAGAACTGGACTACTCACCACCCCAAGCAGAGTGTTTGGTGTGGTGGGTGCAGTGGGGATAATCAGAGGCGTGTGGGGGCACTGCAGACCTGTAAGCCTGAGGGATTGTAGATGGCCAGTTGGAGTCAGTGATAGGTTGATGTGAGAAAGCTTGGAGTCACCTGGATGGAAGCAGGTGAGGGTTTTGAGTCTGAAGAGATGCCTTGAAGGTGCTCTACCTCTGAGCACCCATGTGAGACAGGCATGTTCTTTGAGCTTTCCAGCTGAGGGCTCATATGGTTACTGAGTACTGACTCAGAAGAAGGACGACTGAGAGACAAGGGAGGCGGAATACCAGTCCTGGTCTCAGGAATGGCTTCCGTGACGGTCCCAGTTGTAGCTTCTGTGGTTTGGTTGCTTGGCCCAGCTTGCCTCTCTAAGGTCGGGTCCTCTTCAGTGACAGCACCGTCTTGCTGGCATGGTGCGGTCAGCAGCTCCCTAGGACCAGACTGCAGTGAAGGAATCTCCCCATTCGGCTGCCCAGAGTGGCGGGGAGAAACTAAGGGGTGAGAATTAGGACTTTTCCCTGTCTTTCTCAGTGGCCATTCTGGAGTCTGGACCGATGTCCTGGAGAAATGTCTCTTCCAGGACTCTGAGAGATATCTGGAAGAACTGTAAGAGCTGGTAATAGCATTTCTTTTAGTGCTGGGGGGACCGTGTGTGCATATGTTGGCCAAGAGGGCCACGGAGGAGCAACTGGACTTCTTACATTTATGATCTGAGCTCTGGGCGTAGAAGCTGCGTTTCAGAGACCCAGGCCTGGCCACAAATGTAACAGTGGCCCCACTTTTCAAAAGGGGCTTAAAGGCGGACCAAGGGGTGGTGGAATTCCTTTTACTGTCCGAGCTGTCAGAGAACAGTGGTTCTTCCCACCTAGCTTTCCCTTTCCTGCACTCGAGGAGGGCCCTCAGCACCGGGTCTTTCCCACACATGCCTGGTGGCTCCTCTGAGGGTCCCGCATTTACCGCTTTTGAGGCTGAGAACAAGGGCCGTGGCCTCCCCTCAGGAGGCGAGATCTTGACTGTCACTGGACTCCATGTAGTCCTAGGGTGACGAAGAGACCAAATGTTACGCTTGAGGTAGCTTTCCCACCAGTCTGAAGGAAGAGAGCCCATGATGCGGTTCTGCGGCCTCTTCATGGGAAAGCGCCTCCAGGCTTCACTGACGAAGGCAGCAGGATTGGCTGGATCCCAGTTTGGCGGCCTCCGGACCGGCCTGTGTCGCCTGGCGGGCTGGGCGCGGTGGACATGCTGCACCCGGTGGACCTGGTAGAGGGGTCTAGCCGGTCGGTGGGTCGCAGGCTTCTCCCATGCATCTGCGCGCCCCTGTACTGGGGACCGCGGCGATGACCCTGCTTTGCCCAGGTAGCTGCCCATTCGGAGAGGCACGGGCGGGCAGTCACTTCTGGTGTTTCGGACGTCGGAGGAGGTGGCCGAATCCAAGCATCCGCTGCTCTAGTGACGGTTGGGCCACGCGTGTAAGAAAAGCGCGAGGATGCCAGTTAGCTGGTGACACGCGGGCCTCGGTAACCGTGTCAGCCGGCCCTGGGGTCTGCGCGCTGTGTGCTGCATTGGCTTTCTCCAGGGCGACGGGGCAAGAGCTCAGTGGGGCTCGATGTCCAGCACCCAGCCAGGACCTGAAAGCGCATCCGTTTGCATGCCAGGAAGCTGAGCTGGGAGCAACTCTGGGCAATTGAATCTTACAGGATATTTGGGGAGGGTAGGGGTGGTTGGGCTCGAGAGTGCACACGACACAATGGCACGGATGGAATTGGACAGGTAGGCCAGAGGGGATTGTGAGCTATCAATGGGGAAAGGCAGCAGCCGGCCTTGGGGACCGAGTTGTCATCTCTGGGTTCCATCAGTGCCTCCTGGTGGCCAAACGCAGGTTCGTGGAAAAGGCCACGGTTTGTAGCCTTGACGTAATGCTGAACCCTGGTGGAAAAGACACTAACAGAAGACACTTGATGCTGTCAAACCTCTATTCACTTTCAGAATTAGTTGTGTTGAACAGGAAAAAGATACAGAAAGTTTCACTCTGTATTTCTGTGCTCGCCAATAGCATGGACTTGGCATCAAAGAATTCTTCCAGGCCAGGTGTGAGCTGGAATCTTACATTCCACCAAAAACTAAACAAGTAAACAAAACACCCAGCTAACCAACTAAAACCCGTACGTACAGTATGAGGAAGCAGCTCAGGCGGCTTTTGAAGGTTTCTGTTGTTTAGATAGTGGGAGGAACGACACCATGAACCCACAAGGGTTCAAAGTAGTAAATTTTAGGGCTGATTAAAACAGCCCTATTTTTCCGCTGATCTCTGGTGTGGGTGCTTTGTGCAAAACGATCCTAGCAGAGGATGGTTTCGATCCATCGACCTCTGGGTTATGGGCCCAGCACGCTTCCGCTGCGCCACTCTGCTGGCATACCAGTACCGTGTCTCTTTCACCCTCTAATGGTGGATTTCACTCTCTAATAGCGAACATAGCTTTTCCCACAGTCGGTTTTTATTCCCTTTGTTCTGATGGTCTCTTCTGATTGTCACCATAATACTAATCTGACCTCAGACCTCCTCCCGATCTGTGCGCGGGGTACGGAGCCACGCGACCTTCTCCCTGGTTTCTGCGCAAGTCTTAAAGATTGTGGTAAAAAAAAGTTTTCATTTGGTTTCATGAGTATAGGGTTTGCAAAAAAACAAGATTCCCGATCCAAATAGGTCTGTGGCTAGGACAATTTCGATCAGATTCCGTGTGGAATAGTTCCAATAAAGACAGAAAAAGAAATAAAGGTAACAAGCCCTTCCTCTTGCTTTGGCTTCTGTCGGGGATCAGGGCTTTCAGGTCCTTGCGTGAATCCAGACGCGTTTCCAGAACCGAGCACACCTTGGTCTCTAGCGGTGAGACAGCCTGTTGCCGTTAAGCTACTGTTTTATTTTCTTATTTCATGTATATTTATTATTTGTTTATTTCATTCTGCGGTGCTTCTCCAGGCTCACAATAAAATAGGCTTCTGCTTTGCGGGTAGAGCAAACAGCAGGTAATCCTTCTGTTGGGTCCCTCCGGCCGCCCCACTGCGAGGAACGAGCGCCCCCTAGCGGACCCAAATAAACGCATTGGTCTTTTTGTAGCCTGCTTGAGGTTTTCCTTTCCAAAGCACTGTCTCTCCTGGAAGCCTCTTGTCCTTCTTGCGGTTATGACGGCTGATCTTCTCTGGGAAGATTTCCTCGAGCCAAACACTAGACAGTATGTGCTTGAATTCTGCATGTCTGTCAAACGGGAAGAGACTAGAGACGGGAATCAGGCAGGTAGGCAGGAGGCTCTGTGTCTCTGGAGTTGTTCTGAATCCAAGATTGCAAGGCTTCGTTATCACAGCTGGCCTTCTATCTCTGACATCTCAAGAGAATTCTTCAGATTTTAATCTTCTAGTCATCTCACATTTCGAGATGAGGGATTTCCACCTTTGCGTTGTCTTCTGGAAAAGGTTAAGGTCCACAGAAAACATGTCCTACACTGACATTGCCAAGATTCCTATGCAAAATAACCAAATAAATCACTATCCAATTTATCAAAAGCTGTCTTCCTATGCTGCAAGACCAAGGCCCACCTTCTAGGAATTAGAGATGGACCAAGAGCACAGTACGGGATGGATTCCAATGAATAAATGTCAGCTGACTCTGCGTCTGCTTGATTTGACTCAGGTGGCACTGGTTAACAGAACTTTCCCCAAACCATCCTGACTCAAAAGATAACATGAAGAAACAAATGCCAAGTTACTCACTGTGGTTACACAGAATTGATAATACCAATTTCACAAAATGGGGTTGGTCTGGGAATGGACATAATAAGTTCTGGGTAGCCAAGATTCTAGTTTCTATAGCTAATACTTGCCTCTTATCTCTCTAAAACCTCCTGTGAAAATGTAAGAAACCGTAAGATTTTATAAATCAAAAGCAAATACCTCGCAATTTCGCTGGATCCAAACCACCACCAACATCTGGACTAAGTTTCAGTTGGTATAGTGGAAGTGCATGCTTCCCTGTCCCAGTAGGAGGTCCCTCTTCTCAGATGGTAGGACTTCCTTCACAGTGGACCTGCCAAGAATGTCTTGCTTTCATGCAGAGAGAAACACGGGTGACAGCTACATTTACTCACTTTGGTAGTGCTTGCTTTACTGTTTACGAACTTCACACTGGGTTTTATCTAGTCCTCACAGCAACAGCAGCAGCTATAGTGGCTTCAAACAGGGCTTGGGTGCTGCCTGAGTAAGGACTCAATTACTCTCTTCTAAGGCATGGAGAAAGGTGCTGGGAACAAGCACAACGGTCCTTAGGCTCGAATACAGCACTACAGAAACCACACGCAGGATTGTATTTTCAAAGGAAAAGACATGTAACCTTTTTTTTTCCCCCCATCCAAAAGGTTGAGAATGGAGGTGGCTAATAGTACAGGTAACCTCTATGCTATTTGTCAGGTCATACTTTGCTCCCTCCAAGCTCACACAACCAGGGTCAGAGGTGGCTAACAGTCTAGTTATTTCTGTGCTATCGGTATGACCAAGGGCTCTTCCAGGTTGTCACAAACAGTACCTGACACGGTTGATAGTCCAGATGTCCTCTGTGCTATCTGTGTGACCGAGACCACACCAGATTCTCTCCTAGACTCTTAAGGTAACACAGGTAGTCAATCTATAGAACCCAAGGAAGAGGTCACATGTACTTTGCAAAGGGTTTCAATGTAGTCACGCTGTAAGCGTTATTATGCACATGGGACTGAGTTCATTGTCACCAGGAAACTTTTATCAAAATTGTACTGAGCTTAAATATGCCTAAAATAAACTGCCTGGTGCTACACTCTGCAAGTTTAAACACCAACTACTGAGTCTTGTTGAACTGGATTTCCTCACCTTTCCCCCAATTTTTATTTTATACATAGATCAAATTATTTGCTTCTTTTTTATAAGAGGAAGATAACTTTGTATCTACTTTATTACATTCATCACTGCCTGCTGCAAGGTAGGGATCTCTCAATTTAGGTTCCAGCTCTTCCTCTCTTCAAGCTCAGCAGTGTTAATTTGTGTTCTCTTGATGCTAGTTTCTTTCTTAAAATATTTATCCTTTCCAGTATGTGTTGTAACTTTGTATGGGCCAAGATCACATGGTTTAGTAGCTCTCTGTGCCTAACACTCCAACCCTGAGGGCTTAATAAACATTTGTTTAAAAAAATAAGTGACAAGGCAATCTTAGCAGGTAGATCTCTTATTTCAATGCCAGACTGGTCTATAGAGCTAGTTCCAGGACACCCAGGGCTAACCTTGCCTCAGGGAAGGAAAAAAGTGACATCTGGTCAAAATGTGGAGAGCCACTGATTGTGGGTTACCAAGTCCCAATTGAATCATGTACAACACAGCCCATACACAAAATGTCCAGGGAACATAAACAAAACAAACAAAAAAGCCAAACAACAAACAAAAAACTGTAAGAGCAAGTGGACCAGGGGGCCTGATTTGAAACTGTCTCCTAGGAATGACAGGAAAGCTACACCCATGAAACTTAATTTAACAGTATGGCTGTCTAAATAATACCTGAACAATAACACCAATGGATATGGTAAGGTGGAAAGGAGAAATGGCATGAGGCCCCATACCAACAAAGAACTATAGAGAGGATATATTAGTCTTTCCCAACGACAAGCCCCCTAATTAATTATCCAATACCAAGTACTCACCATGAAATCATGTACATGGAACACTAAATGGACTCAGTAGGTTGTATTTATGTGCTTAAGTATACACACACACACACACACAATGAAGGCAAATAGTGACTGATACTAGTCACTCTTTGTGGAGCTTTGTTCCTACTGTGCATGGTTGCCTTCTACTACCCACTGAGTCACATTAAAAATCTCTATAGATTCTGAAAGGATGCAGTTTTCATCTGTATCCTCTTGGATATTGTTCTGGTTGGGCTGAGAACTATCAGGAGAAGTCAATAATTAAAACGGTTTGTGCAATACAGGAATCTTTTGTAACATGGGATGGGAGCCTACACCAGGAAATGAAGACTTGAAGAAATGTAGCTGAACACTTACATACTGTGTTGGAGAACGTTAAACAGTGAGGATGTGGTCAAGCAAAAATACTTCTTGAAGGGAATGATTTCAAAAAAGAGATACCTTTAACACGGGAATTTCCTCTGCTTTTAAGTTGTGTTGAAGAGAGATTTAACTCAAAACACTCACCCAGCCAGAGCAGCCTGCTTTGGAGATGGCATGTTCTGAACTTCTCTAATTTCAAAGGGCAAGGGGACACACACAGTTTTATTCCCAGAGAAGTTTTGTTACACTAATTCTTGCAACTTGTGAATGTTAGCTTCTATGCGGCAAGAACTTTGCAGATGTGACCAAGGATCTTGAAATGAAGATATGAAACAAATAATCCAGGTGGGCCTTATATGAAACCTTAGGTCTTTATTAAAGTTAGGCCAAGGGAAGGGTAATAATGGCTCAGAAGATGAGTCAATGGCTGCAGATTAGAAGGGGGTACAGCCACAAGCCAAGGAATGCAAGAAATACAATTTTCCTGGGCAACATTAGGGCCATCCAATCCTCAAGTGGTTCTAGAGTTCCTTTGCCATGGACTTCTGTTTTCAGAGTTACATTTCTCAGAGGCCAGGGGTGAATCCTGTTAGGAGATTCCATGGCTGAGGCACCTGGAAGCCCATCTGAGACGAGGATGTGTCCAAGAGAGGATCCAGAAATAAGTTGACCCTATGAGATGGCTTATGTTGCCCCCCACCTTCTACATAAAATTCCCAGAGAAGATGAATTTCTCCAGTCACATCCAGCCTGATTTATCATTTTATATGTATTTTGTCTGCATGTGTATCTGAAGGGCACTACACCCTTGGAACTTGAGTTACAGATGGATATGCGCCTTGTAAATGCTGGGACCGAAGCCTGAGTCCTCTGGAAGGGCAACAAATATTAACCACTGAGCAATCTCTCCAGCCCCAATTGCAGTTTTAAAAGAAGAAAGTTAATGGAATGAGTGTCTGGAAGGTTCACTCACTCGAGAACAGGATTTTATCTTTTTCTGTTTTCTGACATGTTAGCACATAAGAACATAGTTGACTATAACCAGACCGTGGGGCCTCTCCAGACTGTAACCTCCAGAATTGTGAAAAATAAAATTCTGTTGTTTTAACTATACCAACTATCTGTTATTGCAGCCCCAACCCAAACACCAAGTGTAGCCTGGGCTGAACATATTGTAGAAACAGACCTTTCTAGTTGTAACTCCTAGAAAAGGGTATTTTAAAGTTAGAAGAGGAAATACTGATTTTTGAGATGAGGATACACTGTACTGTCCAGTCTATTTCAGACTCCAGGGCTTGTGACCCTCCCACTTCAGTCTAAGAAGCTAGAAATACAGGTACACACCAATGAACCTGCTGCCACAGGCAACTGAGTTTGTTTGCATTTTACCATTATTTTTATTTAAGGACCAGTTACCTGAATGACAGTGCATTAGAACAGGAGCAAAACAAATTCCTAGTTACTGAAGCACAAATTTCTTCTCCTAGCAAAGCATGCAAAAACCCACACACATTGTGGACCCAAGACAAAATGTGGGTGTATAGTGCAATTATTTAAGAATATATTGTAAATATACGAAACTGACTATAAAACTCCAAGCTACCTTTCAAATTATCTCTCAATCTTCTGTTTCACCTCATTCACAAAATATAAAGTAGCTTGTCAGTAAAGTAGCTTGTCATAATGTTATTTAATGGCATACTTGGATTAGTTCAGCCCAAAGGAGTATCTTATAATGAGACAGGGAAAATTTAAAATACTTTAGGGAGTTCCTCATCCCGCTCTGATCCATCACTATAAAACCAAAGTGAATACAGTAGCTACATTTATGATGTTTCTAGAGCAGCTATGTCAGGGTGCAGTCTCTGGTGTTTGGTGAGAGCAGAGCGATACCTGAAGGCTTTTCCACAGTCGTCACACCCAAAAAGCTTCTCTCCCGAATGAATCTTCTGATGCTGAATGAGGTATGTGCTCTGGCTGAAAGACTTTGGGCATTCAACACAGCTGTAAGGTTTCTCTCCAGTGTGAGTACTCTGATGTTCAGTTAGGTGCATGCTTTGCGTAAAGGATTTGTCACATTCATTGCACTTAAAGGGCTTCTCTCCTGTATGAATTTGCTGATGCTGAGTCAGATGGGAGTTCTGGCTAAAGGTTTTTTCACATTTGTTACACTGGTAGGGTTTTTCTTCTGTGTGCGTTTTTTGATGTTGTGCAAGAGATGAACAGTGTCGAAAGGTCTTACCACACTTGGGACATGAATACGGCTTTGCTCCTGTATGAATTCTCTTGTGTTGTGTAAGGTGTATTTTCTGGTTAAAGGCTCTCCCACATTCATTACATTTGTAAGGTCTTTCACCAGTATGGATTTTCTTATGCTGAATAAGTGATGAGCCATAGCTGAAGGTTTTCCCACATTCATGACACTGATAAGGCTTCTCTCCTGTATGAATTCTTTCATGCTTAGCAAGAGATGAACTCCGGATGAAGGCTTTCCCACATTCCTTACATTCATAGGCTTTCTCCTGGGTGTGAGTTTTCTGATGCTGATTAAGGTTTGATAGATAACTGAAAGCCTTTCCACACTCATTACACTCAAAGGGTTTTTCTCGCGTGTGAATTCTCCGATGCTGAGTAAGGGATGAGCAGTAACTGAAGGCCTTTCCACAATCACTGCATTTGTATGGCTTTTCTCCTGTATGAATTTTCAGATGTTGAGCAAGGGATGACCAATAACTAAAGGATTTCCCACACTCTGCACAATCATAGGGTTTTTCACCAGTGTGTGTTTTCTGATGTTGAGTCAGGTTTGAGTGCTGACTGAAGGCTTTTCCACATTCGTTGCATTCATAAGGCTTTTCCCCAGTATGAATCATGTGGTGGCGGATAAATGTTGAAGGCCCATTGAAGGCCTTCCCACACTCATTACACTTATAGGTTTTCTCTCCAGTATGAATTTTTTGATGTTGAGTAAGATGTGTGCTCCTGGTAAAGGTTTTTTCACATTCTTCACATTTGAAAGGTTTTTCTCCTGTATGAATTTTCTGGTGTTCCATAAAGTGACCTCTCTGGCTGAAAGATTTTCCACACTCATTACAAGTGTACGGTTTCTCACCAGTGTGAATTCTCTGATGCTGAACAAGATGTGTCCTCTGACTAAAGGCTTTCCCACACTCATCACATTTGTAAGGCTTTTCTCCAGTGTGAATTCTTTGATGCTGAGTGAGAGATGGACCCTCAATGAAACCCTTTCCACACTGGTCACATTTATATGGTTTATCTCCTGTATGAATTCTCTGATGATTTATAAGGTTTTCACTTCGGCTGAAAGCTTTGTTACACTCATTACATTTATAGGGTTTTTCTCCAGTATGTGTTCTTTGATGGCGAATGAGAGCAGAACAATAAGTAAAAGCTTTACCACATTCATTGCATTTACACAGTTTCTCTTTTTTGATGAGGAATGAATTCTGCTTGGCTCTTGTTTTGGTGGAAGTTTGTTCTAGAACTACTTCTGTTTGTGTTACAAGGCTTGAACTCACACTGAGACTGCTCTCACAAGTGGGGGCTATTTTATCAGTTATTTTTATTGCCCATGGCAGAGTCTGTTGGTTTGCCTGAAGGTTCTGTAAACTTCCGTCAGATTTCCATGTTTCTACAACACTGCAGCTGTAATCATCCCTTTTGCAATTGTTTACTATAGCCTTTGAAGACAGATATTCTTCAGAAATGTTGAGTTCTAGGGGTGACACACTATTTTCAGGTCTTATCTTCCAGTCTGAAAGAAAATAAAATGCCAGTGTTTTCTGGACAGAGCAAAAGAAAACTGCCATTGTTTGGAGATTATCTAATACTTTGAGGGTTTTCAAATATATAACATTATTTGGGAAGAAAGTGGAAAGAGCTAAGGAGCATAAACTAAAACTCGAAAGAGAATGCTTACTTCAATTTCATAGATGATCTCTAAGGACAAATAAGAAGGACATTTAAAGTGATAGTTATATTTAAGAGGTGAGCTGGGTGTGGTGTTACACACCTTTAATCTTAGCACCTGGAACACTGATGCAGTACTATCACAATGGTGACCCCCACCTTATTGCAAGTGACACCCTTCTTCAGTAGTCTAAGTATCAGCCTGACCTCGTTGCTATAAGGTTGGCTGCAGTCACCAAAGACCCTGAAGATCTTCGTGCACAATAAACCCCAAGCAAATGTGAGTAGCATTAGCCATGTGGAATCCCATGTAAGACTACCCTGACCACATCAATCATAAAAGTTCTAGCCCAGGAGGTAGGGCTAAGTTCAAGAAGTATGAGGACAGAGATAATGTCTCAGAGGAGAGAGTTTGAGATATTACTATCGTGCAGCCCATGTGGAATACAGCACTCCTGCCTGCCACTATGCCCACAAAGACTTTCTCAAGCTTGGTGGATTACTTAAAGCATATGATGATAGCACTGCCTCTCTGCATGGCTGCACCTGATGATGGCCCCATTCCCCTACATAAGAGCACAATGGCTATACAGATTGGGGCCAAGCATGCTATGGTGTATGTGAACAAGGTGGACAGTATGGAGGATTCATAGATGAAGGGAGCTAACACAGCTGGAGATCCAGAAGCTGATCACCTTGTTTGGCTTTGAAGGAGAGGAACTCCAGTCATTACAAGCTCTGTGCTCTCTGTGCCCTTGAGCAATGTGATTCTGAACTAAGTGTGAAGTCAGTGCAGAAGCTGCTGGATGCTGTGGACCCTTACATCTTGGTGTTCACTTGGGACCTGGAGAAGCCCTTTCTGCTACCTATAGAGTCAGTTTACTCTTTTTCTATCTGGTACACAATAGTAAGAGATACATTTTGGAGACAGGAGATGTGTATGAATTGCCGACATATATACAACATATGTATGTATGTTTGTATGTATGTATTTATGTATAAAACAGACATTCCCACTGTGGTGACGGGCATTGAGATGATCCACAAGAGCTTGGAGAGGACAAAGGCAAAGGATAACCTGGGTGCTCTGGTCCAAAGTATAGGCAGGAGGATCTGAGCATGGTTTAGTCATAGATAAGCCAGGCTCTACCCAAAGCCACCAAAGGGTGGAGGCCCATGTTTACATCCTCAGCAACGAGGAGGGTGGCTACCACAAACCCTCTGTGTCTTATTTTATGCCTGCCTTATTCTCCCTGACTTGGGGCAGGGCCTACCATGTCATCTTGCCTCCAGAGAGGAAACTTCCATGCTCACCCTATGCTTGTGGCAGCCTGTGTTCTTAAAGAAAGGCCAGCCCTTCACCTTGCAGGATGGCAACAAGGCTACTGGCACTCTACCCATCACTGAAACACCTGACATGACAAAGGAGAACAGAATCTCAAATGGAGATGAGCTGCTAAGGTTCTTGAGCTTAGGGCTACCCTGGTCACTGTTCCTTCCTGTCGACACAAGCTGCCTCCAAGCAGAGTACAATGGACACATCTGCTTACAAGAAGTGGCTTGCCAAGTGAGTTAGGCAAATAACTGTTCCAGGATTTAAAAAAAAAAAAACTAGACTATTAAGGATATAAAGGATAGGACTGACTCTAAAAGATGCAGTATGAATTGAAATTCCTTGTTAATGAGCAACAAAGCAAAGGATGCTGATGCAAACTCCAGACAAACAGCAGAGACTTAACTAAGATTTAATTAAGATTGTTAGCCTGAAAATCGGAAGTAAGAATTTCATCTTTGCTAAAAATTAAGAGTTATAAATAGTGAGGAAATAATTTATGGGAGGAAACAAAAAATTCAAGTCTACCATTTAGGAATCTGGAAAAAAAATGGAGGACTACATAGGAGTAGAAGATGCCAAAAACAGTGTTATAATAGGATGTTTATGTGTAAGATACAAAATTCCAGTTTAAGAGGAAAAAAAATAGTTGAAGCCCACAGGAATGTGTATGAAAATAGGACAAAGGTGAGGAAGACCTTCAAGGGAGATAGAATAAAAGAAAACATTCCTCCAGTTCCACTAGTAGTAGGAAGGTAAGAAAAGACACTGTATTGTAAGTCCTGTCACAACTAAGGTAAACATGAACAGAATGGCAGACACTATGCTGCCAACTATCTCCTCCCTATATCTCCACAGATAATGGGATAGTGTGTATAAGTGTAGGTAGCCTCATAGTTGCAGAACTTCTTCAGCAAAACCATAGTCGCTGTAGCACAGCTTTAGCAATGTGTTTCAGACATATGTTTTCACCAAGAGGAATAATACCCAGGAAAATATGCTTGCATAGCAAATAATCATAAAGAATATCTTCTGAGGCTAGTGAAATAAATGCCTTAGTCAATGAAGGTGCCTGCTCTGCTAGGCCTGACAATGAGTCCAATCCCCATGACCCATACAGAATGAGAGAACTAAGTAGTGCAAGTTGTCCTCTGACCTCCAAATAAACATATGCACCCCTGGCCAACACACAAATTAAATACAATAAAGAATATCTTCTGGATGTATTATAGGGTGAAGTACATGAGGGCCATAGAGTCTTGTGCTGTTAAGAAAGAGAACACAGAGTCTTGTGTTGTTAAAAAAGGAAAGTATTTGATAACCAATCACAAATGTGAAATGTATGAAGGTAAAGTGATATCAACCATAATCAATGTTCACACAATGTCATATTCTCTATTCAACAACCAAGAGAATATCTAGGATAGGAATGAAAAATTAGAGGAAGTTCTAGAAGAACATGCTGATTACTGTCACCCCTCCCACAAGAGCTATCTATACTTTACTACATACAAAAACCTATGGGCACTGGCCAACATATTCCTATACTCAGTATGTGGCAAAGTAATTAAGGATGTTGATAACCACCCCACAAAAAACCCCAAGCAAACCAGTGAGAAAAAACACACATCAGGATTATAGGTCTCCAAAACATCCGCAGGAAGGAGGCGATCAGAGGCTGGAGGGGTAGCTCAAGTAAGACCACTTACTAGTCTTGCAGTGGACCTGGGTTTGGTTTCAGCACCTACATAGTGGCTCACAACTGCCTGAAACTCCAGTTCCGGGGTATCTGACACCCTCTTCTGACCTCTGTGGGCACCAGGCCTGAGGTGGTAAAGAAACATACATGTAGGCAAAACATTCATATGCATTAAATAAAATAAATCTAAAAAAGAATTGTTGAGGCTGTAGATAGCTCAGTGGTTACAAACACTGGCTGCGATCCCTAGACTGACATGGAGGCTCATAACTATCTTTAACCCCAGTCCCAATACTTTCATCTGAACCTCAAGGGCAGTGCGTAAATGTGACAGAAATACATGTAGGCAAAACACCTATACACACAAAATGATAAAATTTAAAAAACTATTATCCTCAGAAAAGTTATCTTTTCAAAAATTTCAAGACAAGCACATGGTAGTTTGAATGTAATTGGTCCCTGTAAGCTCACTCGGAGTGGAACTATTAAGAGGTATACTCTGTTGAAGTAGGAATGGCCTTGTTGAAGGGTTCCCTATGCTCAAACTACACCTAGTTCAGTTTACTTCCTGTTGCCTGAAGATCAAGATGTAGGACTCTTAGCTACTTCTCTAGCACCATGTCTGCCTGCATGCTACCATGTCCTGCTATGATGATAATGGACTAAATCGCTGAAATTGTAAACCACCCTAATTAAATGTTTTCCTTTGTAAGAGTAGCCATGGTCATGGTGTCTCTTCATAGTGACAGAAACTCTAATTGAGAAAAAGCACAACCTAAGGCGATTATAATACTGCAGAGCACACTTAAAGTGATACAATATGCAAGAAAAGGGAAAGCAGAATAAGAGTACATGAGACAATACATTATTTTTCCATGACAGGAATAGATGTACAAATGGGAGTCAAGAATAAATCTAGTATGCTAACACAGTAAGCCAGAAAACTCCTGACAGGGGACAAAGAAAAGAATTATAGCAATAATCCAGCCAACCAGAATAACCAATAAAACCATAGGACTTGCAAACACTTCAATAATAATTTCAAATGCAAATGGCCTCAATTGACCAATATAAAAACACAACTGACTGGATTACAAAACAAGATCTATTTGTTGTTTATTAGAAACACACTTTCGGGCTGGAGAGATGAATCAGCCATTAAAGGCTAGGCTCACAACTAAAAATATAAGAAACACACTTTCCTTTCAAAGGCACTCATAAACAGTTTTCCAAAGGATAGAAATCAACCTACCAAGCAAATACAAACTTTTAACTTACTCTGTAGATCAGGTTGGCCTCAAACTCAGCGATCAAACTGCCTCTTCCTCCCAGTGTTGGGATTAAAGGCATGTACCGCTATCACTACCCACTGGCTAAACAAATGCAAACTTACATTAAACTAATACAGCCATTCTGATATTGGATAAAGTAGACTCCAAAATAATCAGAATAGATAAAGAAGGCCACTGCACATTAACAAAGGGGACAATTTATTAAGGAGCTATAACAAATGTTTGGATTCCAAATTTAATGTAACAAATACTGAAAGGGACGAAAGTCCACATAGGTCTTCATATAGAAATACGGAAACACTTCAATAATCCACACTCTTTAGATATGTCTTCCAAATTAAAAACCAAAGAAACTTCTGAGCTAAATTATACCATATATCAATTGACTTTAGATCTCTACATAATTTTACCCATCAGACACAGAACACATACCCTCTCAGCAGCCCTTGAAATCATCATAGAGACCACAAGCAAGCTTTAATACAAAAGGATCAAAATTAATTCATTGTATCTCATCAGGTCATAATGGAATAAATCTGGAAAACATCAACAAGAGAAGCCACAGAAACAACATACATTCTTGAAGACTGAGTAATAAGACACATGTGAACGAACAGTGGGGTCATTGAAGAAGTCAGGGAGGAAATAAAGAACTTCCTAGAATCAAAAGAAAATGATAACACAATTTACCAGGACCTATTGGATACAGCTAAGGCAATTCTAAGTTCATAGTTGTAAGTGCATATATTAACCACTGTCCCTAAGAAAAAAAGAACCAGAGGAGTGGGTATTACACATGCATACCCACATGCTGATATTTACACCCATACATAATTTAAAAAGAAAAATAGACAAATAGCAAACAAATAATTTAATGATATACCTCAGTGTCACATACACTTTTTAAAATTATGTGTATGGGCATATGTACGTGAGTACCTGTGTCCAAAGAGGCCAGAAGTGTCAGATTCCTTGGATCTGGGGTTAAGGTGGTTGCGAGCTACCTTATGAAGCTACTAGGAACTGAACTTGGGTAGTCTGGAAGAGCATCAAGCTCTCTTAACCCCTAAGCCATCTCTCCTGCTCCCAACTTCAGGGTTCTAGAAAAAAATAATACAGTTAAATTTAAAAAAACAAAGAAACCAAAAAACAGCAAGCTTTAGGGTTTTTTGTTTGTTTGTTTGTTTTTGTTTTTTGTCAACTTGATACAAGCTAGACTAATGTGGGAAGTGGAACTCTCCTTCAGCTGAGGAACTGCCTGGATCAGACTGGCATGTAGGCAACTCTGTGGGAGCGTTTTCTTGGTTAACATTAACTGGGAGGGCCAAACCTGCTGGGATAGTGCCACCCCTGGGCAGGTGGTCCTGAGCTGCAGTAAGAAGCAAGCTGAGCGAGCTATGGAGATCGAGTCAGCCAGCAGTGCTCCTCCATGATTTCTGCTGCAGTTCCTGCTCCCAGGTTCCTATACTGTTCTGAGTTCCATCCTTGGCTTCTCAATAATGGGCTGTAACCAGAAAGTTTAAGCTAAAAAAAACTTGTTGCTTCCCAAGTTGTTTTTTATCATGATATTTATCATAGCAATAAAAAGCAAATTAGGACACAGGCCAAGCTAAAAGAGCACATGACTAGACATAATGATTAGGGCTGAAATTAATGGAACAGGGACTTAAAAGGACAATGCATAAGGTCAAAGAGTTGGCTCCTTGATAAGAGACTGACAAATCTCAAGTCAAATCAACAAAAGGAACAGAAGATGCACATTTGCAAAGTTAGAGATTCAAAGGAACTGTTTACAAAAGACATCAATGAAATCCAGAGGGATTTCATTGGGAACACATTGAAAATGTATTCATAAAAGCTAGAAGATCTTAGAAAAAGGATAAATCCCTAAATACACATGAGTTAGCAATGTTTGCAGACCCATAACAGTAACAATATTGAGATGGTAATTATATTGAGATGGTAATTAAAAGTCTCCTCACAAAGAGAAGTTCAGGACCAAATACATCTGTTGCTGAATTCTACCAAACTTTAAGGGAAGAGCTAATACCTATCTTCTCAAACTGTTCCACAAAAAGCAGAAAAGGAGGGAAATACCACCAGACTCAATTTACAAAGTCTTATTCTGCTATCAAACCAGATAAAGACAAAGCAACAACAAAATATAATAGGCTAATTTTCCTGATAAATATAGGTACAAAAACTTGCAACAAAATACATGCTAGCCAAATTCAAGAACAAATTAAGATCATTCATAGCAACCAGTTTTTTACCCCAAGGATGCAAGGCTGAGTCAATATATACAAATCCCTGAATAAAATAAGATGGAAACAGATTAAGGGCAAAAACCACATGGTCATATCAATAAATGCAGAAAAGGCATTTGACAAAGTTCAACATTACTTTACCATAAGATTCCTGAATACAAGGAACATAATGGTGTTACAAATGTCCATATTTCATTTTTTTTTTCTTTTTGGTTTTCTAAACAAGGTTTCTCTGTGTAACATCTCTGTAGACCAGGATGGCCTTGAACTCACAGAGATCTGCCTACCTCTACCTCCTAAATGCTGGGATTAAAGGTATACATCACTACTTCCTGGCTTTGATTTCATTTTCTCTATGGCTGAATAAAACTCCACTATGTAGATGTATCACATTTTGTTCATCTATTCCTGTATTCCGGCAACTAGGCTATTGTGACTAGTAGAGCAATAAACAAAGTGACTAGGTTATTTCAGAGCCAGGACCTTGAAGAAATTCCTTGTGCAGTTTGGAAACTGATGCCTTTAGAAGAAAATTATTCAGAATCACAAGGACAGAATATGAAACTATGCATGAGAGTAAGAAGGGAACATTAAAAAAAAAAAAAAAAAAAAAAAAAAAGACTGCAGGTGTGGAACTGACTCTTATTTTAGTTTGTTTGAGAACAAAGAAAAGACACTGAATGATAGCCAATGTTGAGTGAAAGCATCTAGAAATAGCATGGGTTCAGTTTGATGCTAACAGAGATGGAACCCTAAAACAGAAAGTGAGGGGACAATCCTGGGTCAAAAGAAAGTGGGAAGAGGGGATGCAGAGTGCAGGTTGAGAGGTCTGCTTTACAACAATCAGGAAGGGTGCCTCCTCTGAGTATGTAAAATGGAATCTCATCTCTGCACAGGTGATGCTCTGAGAGCACAGCCACACAGACTCATGTCTCCCCAGGGTGGCAGCTGCAGAAAGCAGCGCTGTGTTGTCACACAATACTTACCTTCCATGGAACCAACAGCAATGCATGACTCCTCAGTCCATGGCTCTGTCCCTTGTTCTAGCTGGGAAATCATATCAGGTTTGGAAACCTGGAGTCCTGCTCAAGAGGGGAAAAAAAGGAATCTGTCTGCAATAAGGAAAAAGCACCGTATCAGAATGCAATCTCACCACTCTGTTTCTAAGATGTTCCCCATGGGAAAAATCTGGTGGGATGAATAGCATGCCAACTATCATGAACAATGGGGCAACTGAGAAGATGATCTGACGAGAGGAGAATGATTAGTTGGCTGTTCCACTTAACAATGAGGAGAAACTTCCAAATTTTAAAATTGTTGGTTCCAGGATGCATCCCTGGTGCACAAAAGGACTTGGGGAGCACAATCTCCATGGAGGGATACTCCCTTAGCCTAGAGACAGGAGTGAGGGCCTAGTCCCTACTCCAAATGACTTGATAGATTTTGATGATCCCTCTGGAAGTCCTCACCCTCCCTGTGGAGTGGAAGAAGGGGTTGGGGGACATGGAAGGGAAGGAAGGAGGGAGAGAGAACTGGGATCAATATCTAAGAATATTAAAATATATTTAAATAAAAAAATAAAATTGTTGGTTCCTAAAATAAGCACAAGAGAAAATGGGCTTCTCACATCCCATCTAAACTTGGGGTCACCCTCATCTACAGAGACCAAGTGTGTACCCTCCTCCCCATACCCCATCAAAACTTGGGGCTACCCTTACCTACAGAGATGAGGTATGCATTTGTCTCCTGTACCATATAAAGTTAGGTCACCCTTACAGAGACCAGGTATATACCCTCTCCCCACATCCTGATCTTAACTGGGGGTAATCACCCTCACCTATAGAGACCAGGTGTGTATAATTTTCCAATGTCACATCTCTGAACAAATCTCTCTGTGTAGGATCCAGGTGTTTCCATTCTTCCTGGGTGAAGTTCACGACCACATCTTTAAAGGTCACTGATTCCTAAAACATAAAGTATTCTATTGCTTAACCTTTGGAAATAGGTAAAATTGATAATATCCATAGAAGTAAAGCAGGTAATAAAAGTGATACTAGTATATACCAAGGATGTCCACTTTAGGAAAAATTTAAAGTATTACTGTTGTGGAATATTTGTACACAGTGCGAAAATGCATTGTTGTAATTGATGCAATAAAAAGCTGAGGAGCCAACAGCTAGGCATGAGGCAAAGGTGGGACTTCCAGACAGAAAGAGAACTCTGGGAAGAAGGAGGATTCTCAGGCCAGTGAGAAAGCAGCATGGGCAGTATGGAGAGTATGTAACAGGCCACGTGACAAAATGTAGATTAAAATAAATAGATTAATTTGAGTTATAAGAGCTAATGGAGCCAGGCGTTGGTAGTGCATGCCTTTAATCCCAGCACTCGGGAGGCAGAGGCAGGTGAATCTCTCTATGAGTTCGAGACCAGCCTGGTCTACAACAGCGAGTTCCAGGACAGCCTCCAAAACCACAGAGAAACCCTGTCTCAAAAAAAAAAAAAAAAAAAAAAAAAAAAAAAAAACACAAACAACAGACAAACAAAAAACCAAACAAACAAACAAAAAAAAAGAGCTAGTGGGACTGTTTCAGCCACTGCTACTGAGGACTGGCCATGTAGTAACTGCCTGCGGCTCGGAGATGATCTTTACTCTGGCATTGAGGTGTGGGTGGAAGCTCTTGCTTGTTTATTAATCTGATGAATCTATATTGTGCATTACTGAATTGTCAAAACAATATCTGTTACAGTATTTTTTGGAGCAAATCAAAGATCAGAACTTAAATTCCCATTTTAGAAATGGGAAGAGTGGTAGAAAGACAATTTTCAACTGATGTGAACGGAACTCTCTCTGAGCGAGCAGTATGGGGAAGTGTAACTTGGACTTCATGAAGACTGCTTTTCCTTTTGCTTGTACTAAAGTTGAGTATTTTCCTTTGTTCCATGTGGATGTTTTTAATGGGCTGTTAAATGTTAGTTTGGTTTTTGGTTTTTAAAAAATAACGTTGAACATTTAAATAACAAAAAAAAAAAAAAAAAAGTTAGTGGGATAAGACATAGCTAAAGCCGAGCTTTCATATTTAATAAGAAAGTCTCTATTATTTGTGAGCTGGCAGCCCAAAGAAAAACCTGTCTACATAGTATGCTACCCATGGGATTAGAATTAAGAATAAAATTAATGTTCCATGCGGAAGGTTCCATGTAGCTCATTGGCAGAGTATGGGCAAGGCCCTAGGTTCAATCCACAGCACCAAAAAACCAAAAACCAAACCCTTTTTCCCTGTGAAGAACTTAATTTAGGCATCTAAGCACTCAGTCATTACTGGCCAATGCTATCCTTGTTGTTCCTCTTTACCTCTGAGTTCTAAGACAGCAAATATTAATAACTGCTATCACCAATAACAATTTTACTATCTATAATGTGCAGGAATAACCAATAACTTTATGACAAAATGGGATGGATGAGGAGACTTGCCCTATTACATTTATGTGTTGTGGGGTTGGGTAGAGGGGGTGTTGAGACAGGGTGTCTATGAGTGACAACCCTGGCTGTCCTAGAACTCATTTTGTAGGCTAGGCTGACCTCAAACTTAGATCAGCCTGCCTCTGCCTCCCCAGTGCTAGGACGAAATGCATGTGCCATTACACCCAGCTGCCCTATTACATTTCAAAGGACACCAAAGTAACCAAAATAGTACCAGGCTATAAAATAAAATTCATTAAGACGGCAATGGTTCAAAATAGGCCCATGTGTTTAAAAGCTGCATAAGATTAAGCATTTTCAAATTAATTAAGATACAATTAACTTGGCAGAAAAAAATATACCATTACAATTAACTTGGCAAAAAATAAAATAAAGTTAGATCTTCATACCTTTAAAACATACTCAAATCTTCCTGTTGGCTTAAAGATTATGTTGTGGGGGGGTCTCTGGTTTGAGACAGTCCTGCTATATAATCCTGGCTAGCATCTGCCTCTCAAGTGCTGGGAGATTAAAGGCCTGTGCCATTACTCCCAGTGGATTATTTTCCTCTATGGTTTTGAGCAAACTAAGTTTCTATAATTAATTATAACAATAGGAAACTAATATATGTATTGAACACTTCACCCAATATGAGCAAATTTACCTTTCCATATAGCACTCTCTGACTATTATTAAGGTAGCTCATATTCTGAGCAAAGAAGTTAAAATGAATCTTAGTGAATTTAAAAGGCGTTCTCTGACTATGGATATGTTCACTCACTACTTGGAACATGATGATGGTTTTATGAATATCCATGTATGTTAAAACTTGTCTAATTATAGTTGGTCTCTGCATCTGTATATTCAACCACTATAGATTAAATATAATAGTCAAAGAATATACACAGATATTGTCTTTGTCACTACCCCCTAAATAATACAGAACTATATACAGAATTACTGTATTTATACAGTATTTACAATGTATTAGATATGTAAGTATCTAGGATGATTAACATACACAGGAGGATATGGATAATATATGCAAATGTTGTGCCATCTAATTGAGGGACTCAAGGATCTACATGTTTTGGAATCAACTGTTAGGGGTTCTAGAACCAATTCCTGAACGATAGAGAAGAATGGTAATATACTTTAAACACATGTAGTTTATCGTCACAATATTCCTCAATAAAAAGATAAAGTGATGCTAAAAGTACTTAAGGTGAAACTGGGAATAACTGAGCTGAGTGGGCTGAGTAAGAATAGGAAACCTTCTGAAAGGCCGCTCTGAGGTTGATTAAGGCTCATGGAAAAATTCCTTCCTTCTTTTCTTTCTTTCTTCTAAGTTCTAAAGATAGATTTTCCCACCAACTGTATCAAGTCATTTTTCCTACACTAAATCTATTATGGCTCACAGATGACCTAGAGAATAAATAAAGCCTTTGTACTTCTCACTAGATATTCAAGATCTTTCATATTCTGACTGAATTCAATTACTTTTTAATTTTCCAAAAGAAGGCATCTCTTCCAAATCTTTCTCCATCTATGACTGTTAGTAGTGCTTACCTGCATACCTCTGCTTATAACTCTCTCCATACCTAGACTCAGTTTCTCACTCCAATATTCAAATGTCACTTGTCCTTCACAGAGAATACAATTTCACATCATCCAAACAACTCTCTATCCTTTGCAAACACATACCTAACAACACATACCTTTCCATTTCCTCAGATCGATAGCACTCATTTCATCTTCCATAAATTTACCGATTTTGATTTTCATTGACCAATGTACTCTATTCAAGTAAATAATTAAATGTTGTGCTTCTTTTCCCTCTACCCCAGTAGTAATACAAGATACCAGGTAAGAGGTATGGCATGTCATCTGAGAAAATCTCAACTTACCCGAAAACTAGTTAAGGGGAGTAGAGGATGTCCCGCGTGGAGACTGGCAGAGTCTGCAAAGGACAGTCCTAAGGAGGAAGAGGCCATGATGAATCTGACTAATCTGTTGCTGCCAGCAATCCAGAAAAACTCACTTCTCTTCCTGGAAAAAACAATCACATCTCCCCTTTCTTTATGTCCCAATTCCCCAAGGCCCAAAAAGATTCTCGACTGAGGCCTCTGCACTGCCCCAAGTAGGCTTAGAAGGAAAAAAACACTGTCTTAAGATTAAGTTTTGTCTCTTAATACTTAACCATTCACATGGTTCATATAGTTAAATCTGAAGTCTTCCTGAGAGAGGCAAGACATTCCTGCTGTCTTCTCTGCTATACCTAAAATGTCAGTAAACGGCAAGGTATGAAGGTACATGTCTTTAATCTCAGCACCAAGGAAGTAAAAACTTGTGGATCTCTGTGAGTATAGCAACAAATATAATGTACACACTTGTGGAAACACACATACCTAATAAAAGAAAAGACATGCAGGCAAACATTCATACATATAAAATAAAAATCTAAAAATTTTTAACAAAAACAACTAATGGAACAATAGTAACATATACTCCTAGGTATTTTTAAAAGAACAATACTCACTTTTAGGCACTACAATGTAAAAAAAAAAAAATGTGCTAACTTAGAAAAGACTTCTCAGAAGTCTAGAGATCTTACATTGACCTACCAAAAGAAACGAAGTCAGGCTACTTGAAAGAGATCTTGGGAGAAATTGTAACAGCTGAATTCACAGGTTAGGGCAGCACTGTGAAAGAACGGACAGTCTCTGGTGCTTTTAAGATCTTCACAAACATTAAAAGAATAGGCACTTTTGGTAAAGGGAACTAAAAAAACAAGGATGTCCTTTGCACCCAAAATCAGCACAAGCTTGAAAAAAAAAATGCTCTCTGCAAGATATTCCATAAACTTATCTCTGCATTGAAGAGAGAGAACAATTTGTTATTCTAAAACGTAATTAAATATATAAATATATACAAATATCAAGAAGATCAGACATTCTGAGCTGCCGTTCCTTTCCAAATCCTCAAGTCCAGGAGGCAGAATTAATTCTTCCAAGTCTCTTTCGATTATGTAATTCGGTTTCTTTACTCCTAACCACATAGCTTCCTCCTCCCACCTCTCGGTTTGGCCCCCACCAGCGGGCTCTGCCTAGGTAGTCCCTGTTACCTGCCATCTCAGGAGCTTTACGTGTTCCGCTAGAACGTGGACACGTGGATACCCAGGCAGCTTCACTCCAGGCTTGAATGTCCCGCTCCCCTCCCAGGGAGGGTGCCTTATGCTCTCCGAGGTTGACCTACAAGGCACAGGGTACAGTCCGCGGCACACGCCTTACAGTCGCACCTTAGACTCCTACAGAGTAGCCAGGAGATCCTGCCCAAAAGCGGAGAGCATGGGGAGGGCTGGATTACCAAAGAAACACAGAGTGAAGAGGGAGGGAGCGTCTCTGCTTTGCAGCAGCGACTCTACCTAGAGTCTGATAGGCGCCGTCCTCCGAGTCCGCGACCTCCTACTTCCCGGAGCGGAGGCCGGACACACCTGTTGCGGAACACCCCAGAAGGCGGGCTGCCCCGCACCCCAGCTAGCCCAGCCCAGAACAAAGGAACAAAGCCTTGGGGAACGGGTGGGCCCCGGCATCGCCGAGGGGAGGCGCGCCCCCTTCCCCGGCGCCCCGGCTTCCTCCCGCGCAGGCCGCAAGACGCGGGCCCGCGAGGTGACGTAACATTCCCAGAGCGCTAGCGGTTGCCATGGTGATACCTGAACTCAAGTCTGGTGACGCATTCCTTGGGATCCTGGATCCAGAAGCGTGGGATGGTCAGCAAACCTCAGGATACGAGCCTACGCCGTGGAACTGGCCAAATATCCACCTCTTTCCACGCCCACCGTCGGCTTAGCGGTCACTTCCGGTCGGGCAGACCCTTCCCCTTCTTTCCCCCTCCCCTCCAACACTTACGAGCGCCTCATCGGGGAGCACAAAAGACCACAACTCCCAGAATGCAACGCGCAGCGTTTCTGAATTCCTTTTCTCAGCCTTTCACTAATGTTGCTGTCTCACCTAGTGGGTCCGGAGGTTGCGCCTACCTACTGTTTGTGTCTGATGGCTTGGATTGTTAGCAGAGGTAGTCATACTTGACTTTCTAACAAAGACAGATACATACACCTGCAGGGTTCAGGGTCGGGGATGTTGGTGCAGGGTATGCTCCTCAGCCATGTCCTCGAACTTGCTAGCTAGTGGTGGATGGTCTTGATTGAATTCCTGGTCCACTTTCTGCAACTCCCAAATGACTCTCACTGAGAATTTCAAAACGCAAACGTACATTTTACCATTTCACCTTACTTTCATTACCTGACCTGCATTCTTTATTGATTTTGTCGTTTTGAAAATAGCTGTCGTTAGTCATTGAATTATTTTCATGTCTTCTGAAAACGAATAGAGGGACAGTGGTAGTTTTTCCTTAGTCCAGGTTTTGAACACCAGCACCAAAATAAAATAAGTTTATTATCAACAATGCTCAATAACAATCCAATTTAGAAAACAGGCCAAGCCCCCCCAAATTTTAAACACCCCAGCAAAGATGATATTTACAGAATTTGGAGCTATGAAAAGTAGTACTCTCCATCTTAGTTTCAGGAAAATGTGTATTAAAACAAGGGTCTACCATGATACTCCTTACTAGAACACTCAAGAGCTGGGACACTGAAAGAATGTGGCACAAAAGGAACTCTCCTTCACTCGTAGCAGGGATGTAAACTGATACATCCATTTTGGAGGACAGTTTGACAATTTCTTATAAAACTATTCATACCTTTAACTTGGATCCAATAATTCTGCTCCTTAGTATTTCCTCAGAGGAATAAAAAGCTGACAGCACAGGAATGAACAAAACTGCCGGATATATGATTAGTGGAATATTATTCAGCAAGTAACAAATAAGTTACCAAGCTACAAGAAGGAAGTGGGGGAGGAAGGGCATTCATTGAATGGATATTACTGAGTAAAATGAGTCATTCTATCTATACAGAACTAAAACAGCAAAGAGCAAGTGAAAATCACTGACTGCCAGGCATTTGGGGAGTAGGTTGAGCAAAGCAGGGTGAAACATATAGTTTGTTTATGACAAAGATTAATCCTAAAGAATATGCAGCATTGAGCAAGCCCAAGTGTAAACTGTAGTGTTAATAATTTACTACTATTGGCTTATCAATGATAACAAATGTGTCATAGGAAAACAAGACATTAACAATAGTGAAATTGGGAGAAAAGGAAGAGAGATGGGGTATACTGAAACTGTATTTTCCACTGATTTTCTTCTTTAAATCTAAAATTGTCCTCCTCTCCCCAAGTCTGTTATTGTAGAAATATATGAATGTTTAAGGCACTTCTTGTAAGGTCATAAACGAAGAACAAATAATTAGAAGCTGAGGGGATGGTGATCCTCTTTATTAAATAGCAGGCATTTGTTTGATGTGTGTTGTATTGTTGGGTGGAAAATAGAATTTAAATATTTAACCAAGAATTCCAAGGGAAACAGTTGAGAGACCCATCTCTCCCCCAGGGCACTGTTCAGCTTTTGTTGTTGTTGGTTTTGGAGACAAGGTTTCTTTTAGTCTCCCAAGTGCTGGGATTAAAGGCGTGCACCCCCACCGCCCACTGTTCATTGTCTAAAGCAATTGAGAATGTTGTTTTTGTATTGGGCTTAAGTTTTTTTTTTTTTTTTTTGGTAAATATCCTTTTAATGCTTTCTGTAAATCATTAAAATCGGATTCAGAGGTTAGAACAAAAGCAGAGCCTAGACTTGACATAACGAAGTCTGATTACACTTTTTTTTTTTGTTTAGGCAAAATGTGTATGTACACCATATATCCCGGTTGACCCCAAACTGACAATTGTCTTGCCTGAGTATCAGTGCTGGGTTCTAGTGAGGGAAGTGGGTTCAGTGGTTCGAAGACGCTGTTAGGACTCCTCTTGGCAGCTCTCCCTTCTGAGGCTATAAGGAGATTCTATCTCCTTTACACTGTGGAGAATTCTCTTCTTCTGGCGTGCAGTTCCTTGTAAATGCCAGGTTTACTAGCTGCTTTTCCTTTCCAGATTCACAACGGATAGTAGAATTTACCTTTATGGATTTCAAGAGCAAGACTATATTCGTGTAGTCGTGGCCGAGTGGTTAAGGCGATGGACTAGAAATCCATTGGGGTCTCCCCGCGCAGGTTCGAATCCTGCCGACTACGGGACATTTTAAGTCCGAATTTAGTTTCGGCCAGACTTCCCTCCCGATGATTTTCCCGTCCAGCACGACTCCCTCTACTCCCCACGCGATTTCAGTGGCAGGTTTTCCAGTTCTCTGTCTTTTTTCGGGAGGCACAGTCTCCGCAAACGCAAATCTGGGTCCAGTCCTTGTTTCCGGTCTCACAACACATCTAGTTTGAAGCTGCAGGGGCTCGACTGTTTGGATTTTCACAGGAACTCGTGGACAACAAAGGCAGTGAGACGGGGATTTTTCTCCCCTTTTCCTATTTAAGGCAGTCTGTGCCGGCCGTCCCACCACGCAGGCGCGGCGCCCAAGAAGCGGGCGCCGATGGGCGTGGTGTGTGGTAAGTGCCGGAAACACAAGTGCGCTTGCAAGATACCGGAACCTCAAAACCTTCCTGCTCAGTCCCTGAGAAACGTTTTCTGTCTCTTCCTCGTTAGTATAGTGGTGAGTATCCCCGCCTGTCACGCGGGAGACCGGGGTTCGATTCCCCGACGGGGAGAGCACCGAGTATTTTAAATATCCGATTCGAAAACTTTTATTCTTATATTTCTTTAGTAGAATTCTCCAAACTGAAGAAATACCACAAAACAGTAAGCTGTTGTAAATCACAAGGATTTGCTATGCATGTAAATCAACTCTACCAAGAGACAAATTAAGTCCAGCAACCAAGAGATCATTATAGGACCAGTAAATTGCATGTGCCTCCTGAACTTATGTACTAACAGAGCCCAATTCCACAATTTTGATATTCCTGGCAAAAATATGTAGTCGGATTAGAGGAAACATCACATAAACTAAGAAACATCCTACAAAACAGCTGAGACATACTCTAAACGATGGCACTATTACAAAGCACAGAGAATGACGCACGGGTGGTCGTTTGGGGGGACAATTGGTGAAATCTGGATAAATTTATTATGCCATTGTTAATTCCTACTTGTTTTCATTGTTCAATGGCGATACAACAATGTTTTAATGCAACACATACATATAAAATATGTATTAAAAGTATCTTCAAACTAACCCCAAATAGTTCAGAACAATCTATACATATCTATTAGCGCACGAGAGAGAAAAGAAAATATAGCAATATGCTAAATACGTTAGCGGGAGGGATGTTGTGAAGGATATTCAGGAATTCTCGGCATTGAAACATTTCTGTCTGAGTTTTTATAACTAATGAGTTACAACAAAACTTTATTAATTTTTAAAATTCACTCCATGCTACAGTATGCATGTGGAGGCCAGAAGACAACTTGAAAGTGTGTGTTGTCTTCTGGGATGGAACTCAGATCTTTAGGCTTAGGTGGCAGGTACCCTGGCGCTCTAAATTATCTTGCCTGCCCTTAAGAACTTTAAGCTTTGGGGGTGGTAGTGTACACCTTTAGTGCCTTCAACCCCGGGCTGAGACAAGAGTATCTCTTCAAGCTCCACATCAGCCTGGTCTACATAGCACAAATGGCAAGACAGCCAAGACTATATTTGGGGGAGGGAGGGTATACATAAGAAGAAGCCTGATTAGAGAGAACCTTCTAGGGGAAATGGCTGATAAACTAATGTCATAGTAGCCTTCTTTCAATAATGGTGTTGTTCAGCCTGCACTCATGACAACACTGCCATTTGTAAATATTTGAGAAGAACCCTGTTTGGAAGACCATTTTAGCCTCAGGATCTGCACAGCATATAGATGGGCATGAACCATCATCCATTTCTACCCTCGAGTGAACCCCCTGGACTTTGGAGACTAGAAATTTCAAACATTTTCCTAACAGCCTTGCTGTTAGGGTTCTAGATGTGACATACCTATAGTTTTCAATGTAGCAACCAGGTGTTTCTGGTTGTGTTATTTTGTTCGTAAGCATTGTCATGGACACAGTGGGATTTTCTGAGGATGTAAGGGGACAAGGATTGTTTGGCTAATTTCACAT